>NC_092876.1:168240410-168564299 GCF_028372415.1 Notamacropus eugenii | reverse complement strand
TGCACAACACACATATATACATGTATGTATATATGTGTGTATGTTTATATACATATCTATGTTTACAGATATACACATACATGGATATATACAGACACACATATGAAATATGAGGTTTACAACCCCATTAAGACAACAATATTGTTATTTAGGTACAACAGATATTGTTATACTAATTTTGTAGATTATGAGCACACAGATATACATACTTATATACACATGTATGTGTGTTTCCATGTGTGTTTGCATACGTATTACTGTAGTATATATGTATATATTTGAACCTTGTACCTGTGAGTTAGGTACAAGAAATTACATTGTCCTCATTATATAAATTCGGAATAAGGATTTAAGAGTTGTGATTTATATATGGTTATAGAAACCTATTGTCAAGAAGTGGATTTTAACCTAATCTTTCCTAACTCCAAGTCCATTGCTCTAATCACTACAGTATGAAGGTTCTCTAAGGGATAACATTTCATGCAAATTAATTTGTGTCTGTAAAGACAGAATAAGTTCTGCTTAGTTAAATAAATGAAGACATTACTTTTGGTACAGTTATCAACTAATTCACAATTGTTGAATTAATGAATGAATCAACAAATTACAAAGAAGTTTCTATCCCGCTAAATTACTTTATCTTGAAAAGTTCATTGATTATTTAGTGGCATACACAAAACTGTAAGTAAAAGTCAATAGCAGTATATACATAATGCCAAATATAGGCCAATGTTTGTCTTTCTAGATCCTAATTAGAGGCAGTTTGGTGGTGCAATCAATATGACACTGAGCCTAGAATCAGGAAGAGCTTAGTTCAAATCAGGCAACTACTAGCTGTGTGACACTTACTAGATATGTGACCTTGGGTAACCTATGTCTTAGTTTTCTCAACTCTAAAATGGAGATAATAATAATAATACTTAATTCTCTGGGTTGTTGTAACAATCATATGAAATAATATTTGTAAAGCACTTATCATATTATATGTCATGTAATAGGCACTTGCTTCCTCCCTAGTTCGCTACCTAAATTAATCAGACCTTGTTAGTCTAAATTATCTGTTTTACTATTGGTAGTATATGCTTTAATAGCTGTTTTTTAAATAATTTGTACAAACAGATGCTTTGAAATTGCATTAATAATTGCCTAGTCACAGGCAGCAAATCAAGATTTCACAGAACTAGACAAAGATTTTTAAGTCAAATGGAAACTGAACTTACATATATCTTTCCCTTTGATGTCAGTTTATGTACTAAATAAGAAATCAACGATTTGGAAAGTTTATTTAAGGATTTATGGTCAATACAGATTTTATATAGTATAACTTTTAAATACAGCCAGTATTGATCAGAGGATGATTATAAGAATGCTAGTTTTGGAGTCTAAGAGACTGTTTAAATCCTAGCTTTGTTACAAAATATTTGTATGACTGAGTAAATTACTTTATCTCTCTAGTTCTCAGTTCCTTCATAAAAATCAAGGATGGGATGAACCAGATAAAAGTAGTTACCCAAATGAGACAGATATGGGATGCAGACTGAGGGGATTCAGTAGGAATCACTGACATGGAGGAACAAGCATATGGCTCTTACCATGTTGGTAACCTAACTCAGGAAAGTACTGTTAGTCATAGAGACTATATTTCACTAGTCTTTCACTGAGGGTGATCCTCTTGGAAGTCTCTCAATTACCTCTAGGTTAAAATGTGAAGACTTTCTGGGTCATTTAATTTCAAAGGAAAACTATCGTAGATGTGAAACCTTGGTGATTTCAATTCTTATATAGGAATCTGTTGCTTATGCTTGGAGGAATACCAGATATTATTTGAGAATGAAATAAATAGATGCTCGTTTGTTTCTTGTTTCCCTTTATCATAGACCCAGATTTGGTTCACAAGAACTGCTTTTTAAGAACATCTTCCCCATCCTATATTTAAGCAGTTCATTTTTAAACCAAATGTAAGATTTAACATTTATTAAAAATAAGAATAATAAGTATTTTATAGCTCTAAGATTTGTAAAATACAGTATTTATGTTGTCATTTGATTCTTACAACAACCCAGTGATGTAGCTATTATTATAATCTCTGTTTAACATATGGGGATATATAGACTAAGAGAAGTTAAATGATTTGTGCAGGGTCAAACACCAAGTAACTGAGCAAGGCAGGATTTGATCTCAGGGTGTGCTGACTTTCTCTCCAGTATTCTAGCAATTATGCTACTTAATTGCCTGCTAAATTAAACCTATTAAATGTCATTTTGACCATTTATTATTGGCTATGGGTAAGGAACTGTTTAGATTCCATTTCTAACCTGTTATACTCTCTATCCTTCCATTCCAGGTTTCATAAACAAAATCAGTATATTACTGTTCCAAGGTTAGAATAGAGCTCAGAGGTGAATGGAGTTAATCAAGAAAGATTTCTTAGAGTGAAACAAATAAGAAAACAACTTCTGAGTCAGATTTTGGAGGAGCTAAAGTCCAGGACCACATTTTAATCTGTGTTTTCAGAATATCGCCTTGAATGCCTCAAGAGTTTCAGATTGAGAAAGCCAAATGACACATAAATTCTGCTGAGTAAACTGGCAATGCGATACTCATAGCTACCGCTATGAATATGCAGGTGTATTTCCAGGGTAAGTTCACAAAATATAAATAACTTTCTTCCTCAAAGGCAAAACCAAAATATTTATTCAAATACCAGAAAGTCAATTCCACCATGGTAACAAAAGTTTATACACAACAACAATCCAGGAAGCACCAACATCCCCAAGCCTTCCCTCTGTTGAGCTTCCCCAGGAATAAGCTCCCCTAGGCAAAATTCCTCCCTTTCTCACTCATGCTAGCTGCTATGCCTCAGCTCTGCCCTGCTGTCTCCCAGCTCTGCTTCACTCTGCCTTCCTGGTCCACCCTTCCTGCTCCACCATTGGGCAAGCTTCTCCCACCATGCCATGTGACTCAGACTCCATCAGAGCAGTCAGCTGGACCAGAGCTCCAAGCAGGTCACATAGGCCAATTAATGGGTGAGAAAGATCTTCCCATTACATTAATATTGCAGTTGCCTGCAGGTCCTCAGGGATATATGACCTATAATCCTCAAGACAGCACATCCATCAAAGAGAAATCTTGCTAACCTTTTTCTTTCTTGATTTTCCTTCTCCCTTTCTATAAACGGTATTCCTACTGATCCCCAAGCTTTTATCATGACTGTCACCTCTTATTCTGCAGTCTGTCTCTCACATCCTACAAGACTTAGAGTCTTGGGTCTAGAGTCTTTCCAATTATTCCTATGTAACATGCCTCATTTCTGTCACCTTAGTCCAAAGGCCTCAACCAACTCTTTTGGGGTGATGTCCTTTCTAGTGTAGTGTAATAGAAAAAAAAAATTCTGGCATTATATTCAGAAGACATTCTTTGAAGCTCTTGCTCTAGAACTTACTTAGATTGGTTATACTAGGAGAGATTCTTTTTAATCTTTCTAGGACTCCATTTCCTCAATTGCAGAAACAGCAGCAAGAGCAATAGCAAAGCAAGCCTGTGGTTGGTTAGATGGCTCCAACATAGTTTATAGCCCTAAAATTCTGTATATTTCAATTATCTTCCCAATATCTCACTACATAGAGTCACCTCACTGTCATATAATAGAATGGGTTCTATCCTTGGAAACAGGAGACCTGGGTTTAAATGAGAATCTGACACTTTCTAGATGTTTGACCTTGGGATAGTGAATGAGTGTGTGTTTTCTCATCTATAACAGTTTTTATACTAACAGTCTGGTTTTAAATGATGCAGGTATTTTGTAAACCCAAAAGTGCCATAGAAATTAGAATTGGTTTTATTATTATTATTTAGACCTAATCTATCAAAGAAATTGGCTGAAGAGTTAAAAAAACTCATTCAAACAATTAATTATTAAGGCTACATGCTAATAACTGATATATTATTTTGATACTGTTACTGTTTTTGACCCAGATGCTCAAATTAACTATTACCTAAAAAATCATTTGGCTTTTTAAAATTCTTTCTTTAGAACTGCCCTGAATTCACTCCCAATTCTAACTTACATTTTGCATTTCTAAAAGATCCCCATCACTATCCTTAAAGGCTTTTGCGGTAGCAGCACCTCACAATTACATAATGTTTTTCAGTTTAGTTTTAATTTGCTTATTTTATATAATTATAGAATCTCAGAAGAGAACAGGTTTTCAAAGGGTTTCTAGTCCAATTCCTACACACATCAAGTATCTGTCTTACAATAGCCAACAGAAGGAGTTATCAAAACTCTGCTCAAAAATCTGCAGTGACAAGAGGCAATCTGCCCTCCCTGGTAGCTCATTCCATCACAACACCTCTACTTAGTATTTCCTTCATAGACCCAATACTGTCAGGGTGTCCTATATGCTTTCTGATTGCACCATTCCTGTCAGACTTCTATCCAAAAATATTCTATTAGTTTCAGTTGGGACAGAGATTGCTCACTGATTTTTCTCATTGTGCCCTCAGCTCCAATGTTTATGTCACAGGGACCTCTTCCACTTCTCTCAAATGAAATATCCATTTACTATATGATATCCCCTTCCTAATTACCTTTTCCTACTCTATTCTTCTTTTGAAAACTTGTATTGTATGAGATTAATTAATGCAGCTCCTTGGATTGTAAACTTTTAAGTTTGACTTATTATCACAATTTTAATTAGCGTAAACCAATGTGCATCTAGTAGGCCATATAAAATATTTAATTGTGACCTCTTTTGCACTAATTATAGCCATTTACCATCACATTACATAAAGGAGTAATTAGATATGTTCATGAGCACAATGCCATACAAAGTAAGTTTACCTGTTCCTTGGTGATTACAATCTTCGACAGATTCCAAAAACGCAAACACAATTCTCAAATATGGTAAAAATACAGCATATGATAATAACTAACTGAATAAAAGCAGTGCTTTAATTTGCTTTAAGAAAAACAGATAAATTTAAACACCAATTAGAAATATGAGAAAATGTAGAGAATACCTTTCGTAAAAACGATTTTCTATGGAACTTCCTTTCTTTGGTCTCCTTAATGCAAGTCCTTGAAAATATGAACTTATCCTCTTGTGACAAGACCACTCCTCCCCCACACCTCAGGCCAAGAGCTTCAGTGTAACCCTGAAGAAACTCAGAAAGGCTTCACCTAGCCTTGATTTTATCACACATCAGTCAGTTCACCACCAGGTAAGCTGCAGTATTCTAAATTCTAAATGAAAGAGCCAGAGGCTAAAATACAAAAGCCTTAAGTTGTCAGCACAAGAAATGTGAGAGATAGCCCCCTGTACCCCACAAGCAGAGATGCACTGTAAAAGTCAAGAAAAAGGCTATCATGAGCAAGAAGCAAATCAGAAAATTCAGAACAAGATCATAGATTACCATGGGAACAAAGACAAAAATATGAATTCAAAAGAATCAGCATTGTCACTGGACTCAGAGTAGAAGCCTCAAAATGTAATATGAACTGATCTCAAGCCTAAAGAGCACTCTTGGAAGAGCTCAAGAAAGTTTTTAAAAGCCAAATTAGAGAGGTCAAAGAAAAAGTGACTAATGATTTTAAAAATACAATTGATAAAATAAAAAAAAGGAATTCACTGAATAGAACAGTTCCTTTAAAAGGAAAATTAGGCAAATAGATAAAGAGATGTAGAACCTAACTGGAGAAAATGATAACCTAAAAGGAAAAATTGGCCAAAGAGAAAAAAAGGTATGAAAGTAAACTGAAGATAACTATTTATTAAAACTTAGAATTGGGCAAGTAGAAACTAATGACTCTATGAGACATTAAGAATCAGTCAAAAAATCTAAAGAATGAAAAAATAGAAGAAAATATAAAATATCTCATTGGAAAAACAACTGACCTGTAAAATAGATACAGGAGAGATAATCTAAGAATTATTGGTCTACTGGAAAATCATGATGAAAAAAGAACCTGGAAAATATCTTCCAAGAAATCATCAAGGAAAACTACTCTGAGATCCTAGAGACATGGGGCAAAGCAGTTATCAAAATAATTCACTGAATCCACCTCCCAAAAATGATGCCAAATTGAAAACACCAAGAAATATTGTTGCCAAATTCCAGAACTATCAAGTTAAGGAGAAAATGCTACAAGCAACCAGAAAGAAAAAAAATTCAGATACTGAATAACTACAATCAAGACAACACAGGACACTGTAGCTTCCACATTAAAAGATTTGAGGAATTAGGACATGATATTCTGTAAGGCAAAGGAGTTTGGGCTACAACCAAGGATCATTTACCCTGCAAAACTGAGCCCAATATTATAGGCAATGAGATGGACATTCAATGAAATAAGGGATTTCCAGACCTTACTGATGAAATGGCCGGAGATTAATAGAAAATTTGATCTTCAAGTACAAGATTCAAGAGAGGAATTAAAAGGTAAATGGGGGGGGGGGGAACTTGTTATTCAATATGGGCAAACTTTTTACATCCTTATATGGGAGGATGTTAATCTTGAGAACTCTATGCTAATTATGATATTTAAAAGAGATACATAGATAGATAGACAGA
The DNA here is from genome assembly GCF_028372415.1 of Notamacropus eugenii. NCBI lineage: Eukaryota > Metazoa > Chordata > Mammalia > Diprotodontia > Macropodidae > Notamacropus > Notamacropus eugenii. Next base: position 168,557,726 of record NC_092876.1, on the reverse strand, counting down.
CAGACAGAGATAGATAGATAGATAGATAGATAGATAGATAGATAGATAGATAGATAGATAGATTAGATAGAGAGAGGGAGTGGGTATAAATTAACTGATGTAATAATAAAACATAATTAAAGGGTACAAAGAGATTGTAATGGGAGAAGAGAAAAGGGGGAGATGGAAAAAAGTAAATTACATCAGTGGAAAAGGCAAAAAAACATATTATACTAGAGGGAAAGAGGGGTGGGAGATGAGCATTGTTTGAGATTTGCTCTTACTGAATATGGTTCAAGGAGGGAACAATATACTCAGTTAAAGAGAGAAATCTAACTTTCCCTACAGGCAGCAGGAAGGGAAAGAGAAAAGTAAAGGCAGGTATGGTCAAAAACGTAGGGAAGAAGTAGTAACGGAAAAAGGAAATGAAAGGGAAGGAGATGATAGAAGGGAGGGAAGATTGAGGGAGGTGGTAGTCAAAAATAAAACTATGGAGATGGAAGGGACAAATAAAAACATAAAAGTAAGAAATAGCATGGAGAGAAAGACACAAATATTAATGATAACTCTGAATGTGAATGAGATGAATGCTCCCATAAAACAGAGGTGGATAGCAGAATGAATTAAAAACCATAATTGAACAACATATTGTTTACAAGAAACACATTTGAAGCAGGGGGATACACATAGAGAAAAGGTAAAAAGTTGGAGCCAAATATATTATGCTTCAGCTGATGTAATAAGAAAGCAGGGATATCAACCCTAATCTCAGACAAAGCAAAAGGAAAAATAGATCTAATCAAAAGAGAAAGGGAAGGAAACTATATTCTGCTAAAATGCACCATAGATAATGAAGTAATATTATTACAAAACATATATGCTTCAAGTGGTATAGCATCCAAAGGAGTTACAGGAAGAAATAGTTAGTAAAACTATACTAGTGGGGACCTCCACCTTCACCTCTCTGTACTTGATAAATATAACCTCAAAATAATCAAGGAAGAACTTAAGTAGGTGAAAAGAATTCAGGATAGGGTAAATAGGATAGACTTCTGGAGAAAACTGCGGGGGATAGAAAGGAAAATGCCTTTTTCTCAGCAGCACGTGGCACATACACAAAAACTCACCATGTACTAGGGCATGAAACCTCACAATCCAGTGCAGAAGGGTAGAGAAAGTCAGTGATTCCATTTTAGTGACTCCATAATGCAGTAAAAATCATATTAAATAAAGGACCATGGAAAGATTGACCAAAATTTAACTGGAAACTAATAATTTACTCCTAAAGAATGAGAGGGTTAAAAAAGTCATAAAAGCAACCAATAACTTCTTTCAAGAGAATTATACTAGTGAGACAATCTAGTAAAACTTATGGGATGTTGTGAAAGTAGTTCTTAGGGGAAGTTTGGTATCATTGAATGCCTACATGAATGAAAAAAAAAAGATTAATGAATTCGGCATGCAGCTGAAAAAGCTTGCAAAAGAACAAATTGAAAATCCCAAAGTAAATACCATATTAGAAATACTGAAAACTAAAGGAGAAACTAATAAAATTGATATTAAGAACATTATTGAACAAATAAATAAAACTAAGAGTTGGTTTTATGAAAAAATGAAATTAATAAGCCTTTGGTTAAGTTGATTAAAAAATAAAGAAGAAAATGAAATAACCACTATTAAGAATGAAAAGGGTGAACTCACCTACAATGGGGATGAAATTAAAACAATAATTTGAAATTATTGCTCCCAACTGTGTGCTCATAAATTTGACAATCTAGATGAAAATGATGGATATTTTAAAAAAGTATATTTTGCCCAGAGAAACAGAAGGGGAAGTAAAATAATTAATCCCATCTCAGAAAAAGAAATTGAACAAGCGATCAATGAACTCCCTAGCAAAAAATCTTCAGGGAAAACTGGATTTTCAAGTGAATTTTATGCAATATTTAAAGAAAAGTTAATTCCAATACTATATAGAGTATTTGGAAAAACTGGCAAAGGAGGGGTTCTACCCTATTGTTTTTATGATAAAAATATGATACTGATGCCTAAACCAGGAAGAGCCAAAACAGAGAAAGAAAACTATGGACCAATGTACCTAAGAATATAGATGCAAAAAATATTAAATAAGATGTTACCAAAAAAGATTACACCAGTTTCTCACAAAAATAATATATTATGATCGGGTACGATTTATACCTGAATTCTGGGCTGATTCGATATTTGGAAAAGAATCAGCATTATTAATCATATCAACAACAAAACTAACAGAAACCACATAATTATTTCAATAAATACAGAAAAAAACTTTTGAAAAAATACAGTACCCATTCCTATTTAAAACACTGGAGAACATAGGAATAAATGGAACTTTCCATAAAATAATAATCAGTATCTACCTAAAACCATCAGCAAGCATTATATGCAATGTGAAAAGCTACATGCATTTCTAATAAGATCAGGGGTGAAATAAGAGTGTCCATTATCCCCACTGTTATTCAATATGGTACTAGAAATGTTAACTTTAGCAGTAAGAGAAGAAAAAGAAATTGAAGGAATTAGAACAGACAAAGAACAAACTAAATTATCATTCTTTGGAGATGATATGATGATATACTTAGAGAATCCTAGAGGATCAAGTAAAAAACTATTTGAAATAATAAACGCCTTTGGCAAAATTGCAAGATACAAAATAAACCCACATAAATCATCTGCATTTCTCTACATTAGTAACAAAGGCCAACAGCAAGAGATAGAAAGAGAAATCCCATTTAAATTTACAATACCCACTATGAAATATTTGGAAGTCTAGGCACCAAAAAACCCCAGGGATTATGTGAACACAATTACAAACCACTTTTCACACCAATAAAGTCAGATCTAAGTAATTGGAAAAACATTATTTGCTCATGCGTAGGCAGAGCTAATATAAAAAAATGACAATTCTACCTAAATTAAACTATTTATTCAGTACCATAGCAATCAAAGTACAAGAAAACTATTTTCTAGAGCTAGAAAAAAATATCAGGATTCATCTGGAAAAACAAAACCTTCAGAACATCAAGCGAATTAATGAAAAGAAAAGCTAGGAAAGTTGGCTTAGCCTTACCAGATCTCAAACCATATTATAAAGTAGCAACCATCAAAACCACTTGGTACTGGCTGAGGAATAGAGGGGTAGAGCAGTGAAATAGGTTAGGTACTCAAGAGAAAGTGCTCAATGAATATAGCAGTCTTCTATTTGATAAACCCAAGGACCCTGGTATAAGAACACACTGACAAAAACTGTTGGGAAAACTGGATCGAATTGTGTTCCCTGAAACCATGCATAAAAATAAAGTTCAAATGCATACACAATCTAGGTATAAAGGCTGATGCTATAAGCAAATTACAGGAGAAAGGGACAGTGTATTTGTCAGATTTATGGAGAATGGAGAAATTTATGACCAAACAAGACATACAGAACATTATGAACTGCAAAATGGATAATTTTGATTACATTAAATTCAAAAGTTTTTGCACAAAACCAATGCAAACAGGATTAGGAAGGAAGCTGAAATCTGGTAAAGAGTTTTTATAAATAATGTCTGTGATAAAGGACACATTTCTACCATATATATATATATATATATGTTAGAAAAATTGAAAAATGAGTCAAAATTACAAGAATACAAGTCATTCTCCAATTGATAAATGTTCAAAGAATATGAATTGACAGTTTTCAGAAGAAAAAAATTAATACTATCTATGGTTATATGAAAAAATACCCTAAATCACTATTGCTTAGAGGGATAGAAATCAAAACAACTCTGAGGCACCATAACACATCTATCAGACTGATTAACATGAAAAAAGATATTCTTAGAGAATCCCAGAGATTCAAGTAAAAAACTGCTTGAAATAATAAACAACTTTGGTAAAGTTGCAAGTTACACAATAAACCCACACAAATCTTCTGCATTCCTGTATATTAATAACAAAGTCCAACAGCAAGAGACAGAAAGAGAAATTCCATTTAATGCTAGGGTAGACACTATAAAATATTTGGGAGTTTTCCTGCCAAAACAAACCCAGGGACTATATGAACACAATTACAAGACATTTTTGCACAAATAAAGTCAGATGTAAGTAAGTGGAAAAACATCAGTTGCTCATGGGTAGGCCGAACCAATATAATAAAAATGACAATTTTACCTAAATTAATTTACTTATTAAGTTCCATACCAATTGAACTATCAGAAAATTGTTCTCTAGAGCTGGATAAAATAATGTCAAAATTCATCTGGAAGAACAAAAGGTTCAGAATATCAAAGGGTGGAATGAAAAGTAATGCTAAGGAAGGTGGCCTAGCACTATCAAATCTCAAATTGTACTACTATAAAGCAGCACTTATCAAAACCACTTGGTACTGGTTAAGAAAGAGAAAGGTAGACAAGTGGAAAACGCTAGGTACTCAAGACATAATAGGCAACGAATATAGCAATCTCCTGTTTGATATACCCAAGGGCTACAGCTTCTGGGATAAGAACTCACTGTTCAACAAAAGCTGGGAAAACTTGATAACAGTGTGGTGGAAACTAGGCATAGACCCATGCCTGACACCTTACAAAAGAATAAAGTCCAAATGGGTACACAATCTAGGTATAAAGACTGATATCATGGACAAACTGGAGGAGAAAGGGATAGTGTATTTATCAGATTTATGGAGAAGGCAAGAATTTTTTACTAAAGAAAAGATAGAAAGTATTATGAAATGCAAGATGGATAATTTTTATTACATTAAACTGAAAAGTTTTTGCACAACCAATCCAAATGCAACCAAAATTCAGAGGTATGTAGTATATTGGAAAAAAAAAATTATAGCTAATCTTGGAAATAATGGCCTCATCTCTAGAATATATAGAGAACTGAGTCAAATGTACAACAATACAAGTCATTCCCCAATTGATAAATGGTCAAAGGATATGAAAAGACAGTTTTCAGAGGAAGAAATTAAAGATATCTATAATCACACGGAAAAATGCTCTAAATCACTTTTGATCATAGAGATGCAAATCAAAACAACTCTGAGGTACCTCATCACACCGATTAGATTGACAAACATGACAGAACAGGAAAATGATAAATGTTGGAGAGGGTGTGGGAAAGTTGGAACACTAATTCATTGTTGGTAGAGCTGTGAGCTCATCCAACCATTCTGGAGAGCTGTTTGGAACTATGCCCAGAGGGCTACAAAAATGTGCATACCCTTTGACCCAGCAATATTGCTTCTAGGACTGTATCTCCAAGAGATCATAAAAATGGGAAAGAGTCCCACATGTACAAAAACATTTATAGCAACACTCTTTGTAGTGGCCCAAAACTGGAAATCAAAGGGATGCCCATCAATTGGGAAATGGCTGAATAAATTATGGTATATGAATGTAATGGAATACTATTGCACCATAAGAAATGATGAACAAGAAGACTTCAGAGAGGTGTAGAAAGACTTATATGATGTGATGCTAAAGGAGTAGAACTAGTAGATCTTTGTGCACAGCAATGACCACAGTGTGCAAGAGTTTTTTTCTGGTAGATGTGGATCTTCATAGCAATGGAAGGACGTTAAAAAATAATAATAATTCTCAATGGTCTTCTAAGGCAAAATTCCTTCCACATTCATAGAAAGAGCTATGAAATTCAATCACAGAACGTAGCAGATCATTTTTTTGTGTGTATTAAGTTTTGGGTTGTTATGTGATTTCTCCCATTTATTTTAGTTCTTCTACACAGCATGACTTTAATGAAAATATATTCAATAGGAACATACGTGTAGATCATATATAGAATTGTATGCTGTCTTGTGGAGGGATGGGAGTGGTGGGGGGTAGGTGGGGGAAAGAAATCTAAGTTTTATGGTAGTGAATATATTTAAAAAAAGAAAGATAAATTGTATTTAACATAACTGTAGACAGTATAAAATACTGGGAGCCTACCTGCCAATATAAGCCCAGGAACATAATTACAAAATAGTTTTAGACAAACAAAGTAGTGACAAAGAATCAGAAACTGAAGGGATGTCCATCATTTGGGGAATGGCTGAACAAGTTGTGGTCTAGAAATGTAATGGAATACATTCCTAAGAATGTTCCATAAGAAAATGACTGAACAACAACAATAGCAAGATATGATGTAATAGAAAAAGTAGATTTTCTTTGGAGTTAGAAGACCCTAGCACAGTCTAAGTTATGCCATTTATTAACTGAGTGACTTTTGATGACTTTAGCCTCTCAGTCTTGCATTCCTCTTTTGTAATATAAAAAATATGATTACGTGGTCCTTAAAAGGCAATTGAGTGCATCAAAAGAAATGTTATTCAAAACATTTCTTAAACATTAAGATGCTATTTAAATGTTTTTTTTAATTACATGGATTTTTTAAAGAACATATTATAGTATTTCACCTGATCCACTAGGTATTTCCTTTAATATTTTTCATATTGTCAACCTAAAACAAAAATTTAAAGTCTGATGATATTTAGGCATTTCTTCATATGCATTTATGAACATTTTTGTAAATTACATAGTAATAACACATAGCTGTAATTTGAGGTGTGCCAAGTAAAAGTATCCTAAGGTGTTTTCTTTCCAATAATATAAAGGGAAAAACCTTGTGTAACTGAAAGATCGTTGGACTTCACTTCAGTTTCCTCATTTGTAAAAATTAAGGAATTTGATAAGATATTCATTAAGATCTCTTCCAAAGCTAATGTAAACTAAATGCACAAAAGTTAAAAACAATCAACTGCTTTCTTGTCTTAAAAAAAAAAATGTTTCTGTGAATAAAAATAGTACATGATCTTAAGTTGTGGAAAAATTACCCAAGTTTTGATGTGGTTATTTCCATTTCTAAATATAAACAACACTGTGTTTTGAATTTAAAAGACAAACATTCCTAAGCATTCATATTTTCTAGCTCTTCCACTAAAAAGTAACCTTACCCTAATACTGTAAGTTTTTATTCCAGGGCATAAATTTTAAACATTAGAATAAAGCTCAAATGTCATCCCTAGTGAATGGAATTATAATGCAATCACAGAATCATCAAACCAGTTATGCACAGTCCTCCTCTCTTTTGCTAAAAAATGAAGTCAAGATTTAAGCGCTCATTTTGTATGCCAATTTCTTTGGCCAACCATTTCAGTAGCAGTTTACAAGGCAGTACCTCTTTGCCATATTTGGGAACATCAGGTTTGAGAAAAAAACATCCTTCTCCAGATCTGTTTAGGAAGATTTTCCCTCAGAATTTTATCATATGCCTTTAAAAAAGAGAGAATATGTTTTTTTTTTGTTCTTTCTAGAACTAAAATAAACATGATGATTCATTGTTTAATGTAACTAACAGTAAGGAGCACTGGTGAAAATAACCCAAACTGTATATGATCCAAAAATAATTTATATTTTCCTTTAGAATCAATAAGATACTTTCCGGTATTTTTGTAGACCTAGTTATAACTACACATTGCTTAATCTACCATTAAAATGAAATTATATTTGATAAGTAGTCCTTGATTGGGTGATGGGTATAGGTAACCTATGCTAATCGGGGAGCTGAATTATGCAGGATATTGGAGAAGTGCTAAGGATTTTTATATTTCCATGGATGGTAAAGCATAAATCAGAGCTGATCCATTGTATCAAAAATTTAGACACAGATACCAAGAAAATGAAAATGACAAATTCTCTCTCTAAAACTGGCTGTACATGAATTGTCCTGATAATTTTTTTCTTTGATGGATACTGATTTACATGTGTTTGTTTTTAAATGAAATAATATTACTGGAGCATGAACAAGCTACTACAAATATTGCTGATATTGCTATTCAAATTTCATAGATGAGGAAGCTAGGGTTCAATGAAATTAAATATGTGAAGTAAGATCATTATATGCTAATATACATCTTTACAGATTTTTTAAAAAAAATAATGTTCTCATCTTATATGTAGGCAGGTGTTTCATTTGATTTTTTTTTTAAATCAACTATTCTACTTTTGGTCAGAAGGCAGGAAGCAGTAAAAGAAAGTTTTGGAGAAGGTATGAAGATTGTACTTACTACAGTTTTAGTCATATGGAGAACTCCTAGCAATTAACAATTCTAATGCAGATCAATGCTAGACTGTAGCTTTTAGTCTTAGAGATCTGGCTGCATGAGAAACAGAAAATTTTTGTCCTACACAGTATTAGTCAACCAGGATATTAGAGAAACATTGTATCAAAGTGAACAAAAGATTTTTGAATTCAGGAAGATATATCTGTACCTATTAAAATAAGTTTTATTATATGTATTTCTTCATTCTGGGGTGCCATTTTTTTTGCTTGATTTCTAGATACTGAGGCTTCTATTCAAAACATTTGCTCTCCTTAAAAAAATTTTGCTACCTGACAACTTGATAAGCATAAAATTTATGCCTCCAATCAAGTCTTTGATGAAAAGAAATTAATATCGTATGGCCAAGTGCAGATTTCTCAGTCATTTCACTAGAGATCTCCCTCCAGGTTGACCCTAATCTATTGGTACCTACTGTTTGACGCTAGTTATTAAATAAATACTGTATCTACCTGATGCTTCATGTTTAATTATATTTTTTCCAAACTATCCACAAGGATTGGGTGAAGGATATTATCTAATACTTTGCCGAATCCAAGCATAGTATGCATTTCTCATTCCTTTAATCTATCAATTTGTTAATTCTGTCAAAAATGGAAGTGAGATTTTCTTTCTTGGCATTTTCTTAATGAAACTATATTGCTTCCCAGAATTTTCATAGAATCTCGAGCCAAAAGGTATCTCAAGATTGGTCTAGTTCAAGTTATCACCCTTAAATATTTCCTTCTAAAATGTAAGTCTTTGCTTGAATAAGTTTCATTGAAGAAAAGTCCAATACCACCCAAGGCAAGCTATCCCACTAATTGCTAGGAAGTATGTCCATGTGTTTTTTTTTTGTATTCTTGTTGATTCCAATGTACTCTTATTTATTTTTAATACACTTAAAGCTTTTCTTTTGAGAAAGAGTCCATGACCCAGAAAAGGTCCTTAGACCCCTCTCCTGGAGGGATGCACCATGTAGCAGATAAGTATGCATTCCAGTGTTCCAAAATTGTTAACTCAGGTTTGTGCTTTGTTTTTAAATTTCCTCCATGATGAAGAGGTCACTAATGACTAAGAGAATCAAGCAATGTTTCCTATTGGAAATAGTGCATGATTTGAGCCTTGAAGAAAACTAGGTTTTCCTACAAAAGTGTTCAGTCTAGATATGTGAGAAAGTCTGTGCAATCTAAGATGAAGTTTGATGATAACTAAGTAGACAAAATAAGTGGCATAGATGATAGCTTATAGGAGGTGAGCTGGTTGGATGGCAACTTACCTCATGTCAAAAGTGGTGTTTAAGCTGTGTTTTGAAGGAAGCTATGGTTTATGAAAGATGAAGATGGAGGAGGGAGAGCATTACAAACAGGGAACAGCAGCACAGAAGCACAGAGATCCCAGCTATAGTATCAAGTTTATCACTAAAATGAAGAAAACCAGTATGGCTTGAACATAAAATGTGGGGATGGGAATGATATATAACAAGTCTGGGCAAACAGATTGGGTCCAAGTGTGAAGAGTTTTAAATGTCAATTAATAGGAATAGAGTTTTGATCCTGGATATAATGGGAATCAGGGTGGGGCCTGGAGTTTGTTGAGCAGGGGACTGACATGATCCGACCTGTGCTTTAGGAAGAGCATGTTGGAGCTCTTTGAAGGGTGTATTGAAGTGTGGAGAAGCTCAAAGCAGAGAGATCAATTAAGATCAGAGATGATGAGGGTTTGAACTAGGAAATAGTGTCTTCCTAGGAGGATTATTAGAGAGACTATGGGCATATGTGACAAAGTTTGATATCTGAATGAATATGTGGCAAGAGTGAGAGTCAAAATGACAACCCACATTTGCAAACTTAGGGTGATTAGTGGTGCTTACAATAGAAATTCCAAAAGAGAGAGGATTTGGATGAAAATATAACAAGCTCTATTTTAGATATGTTGAGTTTGTGATGCTTATAGTTCAGAATGTCCAGGGTACAGTTTGTAATTTGTGTTTGAAGCTCAACAACAACAACAAAAAAAACCCCAAAACTGGACTTTAATATATACATCTGGAAGTCATCTATAAGGAAATGACAATTGAATCTAAGAATGTATGTGGCCATAAAGTGAGAGAAAGAGAAAAATAGAGAAATGAGAAGCAGGTCCAGGACATAGCCTTGGGAGATATCTACAGTTAGTGGACTTCACATGCATCATGATCCAGCAAAGATAACTGAGGAGCGATCAAAAAAGTTGGAGGAGGGGGAAAGACCAGTGTCATGGAAACCCACAGAAGAAAATCTAGGAAGAGAGAGTGGTGAGAATGCTATACAGCAAAGTGAGGCAGGATACAGATAGAGAAAAGACCATCTGATTTTGTAATTAAGAGATCATTGGAGGGGCAGTTCAATTCAGTGAAAATGTTAGAAGTCAAAAATCAGAGGATGCAGAAGAAAAAGTGGAGTTAACAAGTGTAAATCGTGTTTTTACGAAGTTTGGTAAAGAAAGGGAAGAGAGAAAAAGGATGACAGCTACCAGGAATATTATAGTTTGGTGAGGCTTTTTATGAGTAGGGGATGCTTGGGCATGTCTGTAGGCATCAGGGAAGGAACTAATAAATATAGAGAGGTTGAAGATCAGGAGGAGAGGGGGTGATAGTGGGGCTAGTGCTCTGGAGAAAGAGGAAGGGTTGGGATCAAGTTTATATGTAGGGAGGTTGTCCTTAATGAAGAAAAGGGCTACGTCTTCATCAGAGACTAGAGCAAAGGAAGAAATAAACTGCAATTATGGTAGGGAGTTGTGAGATAAGGAAAAGGGAATACAAATGAGTTCATGGTGATTTGACTTGTTTTCTTGGTAAAAGGTGAGACTAGATCCTCATGTAAGAGAATGAGGGGAAAGGTAACATGGGAGACTTGAGGAGAAAGAAGAATGTTTGGAACAGCTTTTGTGATGATTGAATATAGACTCAATTAGGAATGAAAGAATTTCCTTGTTACAGTGAGGATGAAGTTGAGATCAGACAAGATAAACATAATAGATTTGTCAAGTAGCAGGTGCATAGGAATGTAAGAAATGAAAAGTGGAAGTAATTCAGGGCTGGTGTTTCATGAGACATAAATGGGAATAGGCCAAGGGAATAAGGGACAAGAACAGAGGAAAGTATAGAGTTGAACTAATTCATTAAAAGGTATAAATTGGAAGGTAGCAGAGAATAACCAAAGTAGGAGTGAATCTTTGAGATAGTATTGAACAGCGGAAGGACTAGAGGTCATCATAAGAAGCAAGTCATAGGGAGAAACGTAATCATGAGAGACTAGGGTTAGATAAAAGAATTTCATGTTCTTATCAAGAAAGCAGAACTTTTGTGGGTGACAGCAAGATCAAATATATGACCCTCCTTTTACATAGCTGAGGGGGAGTGAAGGAATAAGTAATTGGAGTTGAGTAGATTGAGAAACTGAGAGTTTATTGTATTTGAGAAAGCATCAACATGTATGTTCTAGTCCTCTGACATAAGGGCAGCTGTTGGGTTATAGAAAGAGACAATGAGCCATCTTCTAAACTGATTGAGAAATGAATGGAAATGGCCTGGGGACCAATAGATAAGAGCCAGGAGGATTTGGATTGGGTCATAAATTTGAATAGATTGAACATCAAAGGAAGAGAAAGTGCTTGAGTAATAAATAGTGGTACAGAGAGAGTCTGTAGGAGAAGTGGAAAAAGGAGTCTTCCAACTCTCCCTCAGCAACCAGTGAATTGAGGGCTACCAAAAAGGATGGCCAGGATGCAGTATGGTCCAGGGGATCCAGGTCTCTGTGAGTGCTATAATATAAAGGGAGCATGAAATAAAGATCAGTTGTAAGTTCCTTCTCATTAGATTGTAAGTTCCTTGATGGCAGAGACTGTCACTCTTTTTGTATCCCCAATGCTGAGCACAGTGACTGGCACACAGTAGGCAATTAATAAATGTTTATTGATTGAAGAAGAGGTATAAAATGAAAAGAAGAAAAGGAATCTCAGAAGGCAGAAAGACAGGTGGATTTGGAGTGAGAAGTGGGTAGAGCAGGGTTGAAGTAGATGAGACATGAGAAAATGTGTAGAAGGAATTGAGGAGAGGATGGTTTCCTCTTACCTTCCTTTTAGTATTACTGAAATTTGGAGAGTCAAAGGTGGTGGGTTCACTATCAATTGTGGAATGTTTTCAGGCAGAGTATTAATATATGAAACTAGTTCTCATGATAAATTTACGGACCTAGATAATTGCAGGTCATGGCTCCATTTTGTAATTTCAGCAGTTTGTCACTCATTCCCACCTGGTCGTTCTCTTGGTCCTTCATCCAACTGATGCAAGTGTTTCTCACAGGGCTCCATTTTGCTCAGTGGTTTAACATTAGTAATACTTCAATCATTAGTAATAATACACACTGCTGGGGGTAGCCTGGTTGCAGCTTTGAGATCTTCAATTCCTTTGCATATTTCTCTTGATTCTTGTACTTGAAAGTCAAATTTTTTATTCAGCTCTCGTCTTTTCAACAAGAATGCTTGGAAGTACTCTATTTCATTGAAATTACATTTTCCCCTGAAGTATTATACTCAGTTTTGTCTTGGCAGGTGATTTTTGGTTTTAATCCTACATCCTTTGACCTCTGGAATATCATGCTCCAAGCCCTTTGATCCCTTAGTGTAGAAGCTGCTAAATCCTGTATTATCCTGATTGTATTTCCATAATACCTGAATCATTTCTTTCTAGCTCCTTGTGATACTTTCTCCTTGACCTGGGAACTCTGAAATTTGGCTGCAATATTCTTTGGAGATTTACTTTTGGGGAAAAGGAGGTGATTAGTTATTTCTTTCCATTTCTATTCTACCCTGTGGTTCTAGAATATCAAGGAAGTTTTCATTGATTAATTTCTTGATAGATTATGTTTAGGTTCTTTTTTTGATCATAGGTTTCAGGTAGACCAATAATTTTTGAAATTATCTCTCCAGGATCTATTTTTCAAGTCACTTGTTTTTCCAATGAGATATTTTACATTGTCTTCTATTTTTTTCATTCTTTTCATTTTGTTTTATAATTTCTTGATTTCTCATAAAGTCATTTGCTTCCTTTTGCCCCATTCTAATTTTTAAAGAACTATTTTCTTCAGCGAGCTTTTGGACCTCCTTTCCCATTTGGCCAATTCTGTTTTTTAAGGCATTCTTCTCCTCATTGACTTTTTGGACCTCTTTTACTATTTTGGTTAGTCTATTTTTAAAGATATAATTTTCTTCAACATTTTTTGAGTCTCCTTTAGCAAGCTGTTGACATGCTTTTCATGATTTTCTTGCATTGCTCTCATTTCTCTTCTCAATTTTTCCTTCACCTCTCTTACTTGATTTTCAAAATCCTTTTTGAACTGTTCCATTGCATGAAACCATTTCATTTATTTTTGGAGGCTTTGGATGTAGGAGTGTTGACTTGGATGTTTTCTTCCAGTTCTATGCTTTGATCTTCCTCACCTGAGAAGATGGAAGAAAATACCTTTTCACCAAGAAAGTAACCTTCTACAATCTTACTTTTCCCCTTTTGAGGCATTGCCCCAGCCAGTTACTTGACTTTTGAGACCTTTGCCAAGTGCAGGGTATTCTACTTCAGACTTCAGAGGTTTTGTGTAGCTGTTCCCCTGAGATATCTCTAGGGATCTCTACGTTCTCAGTTCCTTCAAGGTAACATAATCAAGGGACAAGTGTTTACTCCTCTTCTGACCTCCCCTCTATGAGCAACCACAAGGACTCTTTTCTACTCTGGAACTGCGACTAGAATTCCCTCTTCACAGCCAACACTAGCTGTGCCACTCCAGCACTCCTCCTCACCCCAGTACTGCCACTCATGACTGAGCCCCAGACCAATAGTTTGGTTCCTCCACCATCTGTAGGCTGAGAGCTGAGATTCTGCTGCAGCTGTAGCATCAACGGCTTCAGATGCCCATGGGGCTGAGACTGGGGCCAGGCCACATTCCCCTCTCACCCAGGTGAAAGAGCTTTCTCATTGACTTTTGAAGCTGTCTTTGGCATTTGTTGGTTGAGAAATCTGGAAACTGCAGCACCTGACTGTGAATCTGCTCTGAAGCCTGTTCTATTTCTGTCTATGCTAGTACAGCCTGTGCTGGGCTGTGCTCCAACCTGAACCCAGTGCAATAGACCCTTCCTATCAGCCTTCCAGGTTGTCTTGGGCTGGAAATCTGTTCACTCTGACATTTTGTGGCTTCTGCTGCTCTAGAATTTATTTAGAGTCATTTTACAGGTATTTTCAGGGCTTTGGGAGGAGTGTCCCAGCAGGTCCATGCTTCAATTCTGCCATCTTGGCCCTACCTGTCTTTTGTATTATTAATAGAATTTATTTTCAATTGCATGTAAAGATATATTTCAACATTCATTTTTGTAAAATTTTGAGTTCCAATTTTTTCCCCTTTCTTGCCTTTGTCTCTTCCTAAGGCAGCAAGCAGTGTGGTATAGGATATATATGTACAATCATATTAAATGTATTTTCACATTTGTGTTCATCCTTCTTTGCTGAAGAAGACCATGCCATCAGAGAAATGATGACATGACTTGCATTTGACTTTGTTTTCAGTGTGGGAGGGTGTGCAGGTTACCAGCCTCACTTCTCCTCCAGAGCCATCCGAATCCAGTGACCAGACATTCATCAGAATGACTGGAGATGACCCAGGATGAGGCAATTGGGGTTAAGTGACTTGCCCACCATCATACAGCTAGTGAGTGTCAAGTGTCTGAGGTAAGATTTGAACTCAGATCCTCTTGACTCCTGCACTGGTGGTCTCTCCACTGCACCACCTAGCTGCTCCATTTTCACATTACTTATATTGTGAAAGAAGAATCAGAACAAAAAGGAAACACCGCAAGGAAGGAAACAAACAAAAAAAGTGAAAATAGTATGCATCAATATACATTTAGACTACATAGTTCTTTCTTTGGATGTGGTTAGCATTTTCCATCAAATGTCTTATGAAATTGTCTTGGTTCATTGTATTGCTGAGAACAGCTAACTCTATCATAGTTAAACATTGTACAATGTCACTGATGCTATATACAAATGTGTCCTGGTTCTACACACTATAATCAGCATCAGTTCATGTAAATCTTTCCAGATTTTTTTCTGAAATTTGATTGCTCATCATTCCTTGAGGCATAATTCATATAACACAACTTGTTCAGCCCTTCCCAAATTAATGGTTATCCCCTCAATTTCTAATTCTTTGCCACCACAGAAAGAATTACTATAAAAATTTTCACGTGTGTCTTTTCCCCTTTTTTATGGTCTCTTTGGGATACAGACCTAGTAATGATATTGACAATAGCTAAATTTATCAAAGTTAGTCATTAGACAGTGTAATTGTTACTAAGTAAAATATTCTCTTGGTTCTGCTCACTTCACTCAGCATCAGTTCATGTAAGTCTTTCCAGATTTTCTGAAATCTGCCTGCTCATCATTTCTTATAACACAGTAATAATTCATTACATCAATCCACCATAACTAGTTCAGCCATTCCCCAATTGATGGATATCCCCGCAATTTCCAATATTTTGCTACCACAAAAAGGGCTGCTATAAATAGTTTTGTACATGTGGCTCCTTTTCCCATTTCCATGATATTTCTGGGATGCAGTCCTAGAAGTGGTATTTCTTGGTCAAAGAATATGTACAATTTTATAGCCTTTTGGACATAGTTCCAAATTGTTCTGCAGAATGTTTCAATCAGTTCACAGCTCCACCAACAATTTGCCCACATCTCCAAGATTTATGATTTTCTCGTTTTGTTATGTAAGCCAATCTGATAGGTGTGATGTGGTATTTCAGACTGGTTTTTATTTGCATTTCTCTATTCAAGAGTGATTTAGAGCACTTTTTCTTGTGATTATAGATACCTTTAATTTTTTTCTCTGGAAACTGTCAGCTCATATCCTATGACCATTTATCAATTTTGGTATTACTTGTATTCTTATAAATTTGGGTCAGTTCTCTATATGTTTTAGAAATGAGGCCTTTATCAGAGATACTGGTCTTAAAAATTGTTTCTCAGTTTTTGGCTTCTTTTCTATGTCAAGGTAGTTTTACTGGGCTGTGGCCACTTACATGTTAGAGCTTCTTGGAGACAAAAGTGAGAGTTGCATGTATGGGGTATTCAGGGAGGACTACCATGTCTCATATGAGGGCTTTCTATGCCCTTTGGGGACTGTTCATAGGCTTTTGGAGTCATTCTTTCTTTTTTTGTAGGTGATATTTTACTTTTCTTCCCCATTGGCATATGAAGACAATGTTTGAAATTGTTTTCCTTTGACAGTGCCAGGTTCTCTTCCCCATCCCTAAAGATGACCCATTTCATATAGGTTATCTGTGTGCAACACTAACCACCAATCATTCCCATAATGCCCCTCAACCCAGATCACCCTAAAGGCCTTGTCTTTCCCTCCAACTTCCTTTTTCTTGCATTTTATTTTCAGGTCTTTCATGCCTCTTGTTCCTTTCTTTTCTTTTACTTTCTTTGGGCTGTCCGACTGATATTCTGGGGACAGGTTTGGGCACACCCTGGAATCCTGTTCCATGTCAGTCTGGATTTCCAGGTTTGGGTTTCTTGGTCTTTCTATGCTTGGCAGTGGAAAGTCTGTGATCTCTGATTTGTTCATGATGCTGAGAGATCCCACCTCAGACTAGTGGGTCTGGTGGGAGGAGGGGGAGGGAGAAACAGGGGAAGGGCATGTCTTCACCATGTATTGACTTCTGTAACTACATTAGTGTCTAGACTATCCTTGAATCCTTCACTTCTCTCCCTCCCTTGGGAGGGGGTGAAGGGTGAGACAATGGGAGAATGGAGGTCCTCTTCCTCCACTTGAGAGATGTTCAATTCCCTGGAGGACATCTTTCACTCAAATCTCTGCTACTCCCTCACCTACCAGAATATTAAAACTATCAAAAAATAAGGTTCATCTTGCAGATCTGTCCTTGTCAATGCCATGTTGCCTCTATGTGATCTTTATTTTCTTTTCTAGAAATTGACTATTTCTTAACTAATGTATTCTAGTACTTTTTTCCAGGAACAAAGTACCCTCGTCCAGGTCCTCATCACCTCACACTTACACTGTTGTACTCATTGATTGATCATCATGCTTCAGGACTCTCCCCTCCATACTGTTTATTTAGCTCCTATCTTCTTAAAGCACATTTGTAATCATACTATCCTCCCTCCATTCACTTCTACCACCCCTTCCAAATCTTTGGTGTACCTGTTATCTCTAGGATCAAATGTAAAATCAACTGTTTCGCTTTTAAAACCCTTTAGAGCAGGGCCCTTTCTTACTTTTCCAGCCTTCTTACTTTTGACTTGCCTCCATGTACACTATTAAATAGATAATTGTTCCACTTATTGCTCCTTGAACATGATTCTTTGTCTCCTGATTCTGTGAATTCTCGGTGGCTATCCCCAACAGCTGAAATTCTTTCACTCCTCAAAATGAGGTAACATTTATAAAGTGCTTAACGCTTTACTTAGCACATAGTAGGTGCTTAAGAATTTTTTCTTTCTGTTTTACTTCAAGCTTTAACTAAAATGTCCCCTTCAGCAAGAAAATTTTCCCTCTACCCCTTAATGCTAGTGCTGTTCCTTTGAGATTGTCTCCAATTTACCTTCTTATAGAAGGTATGTACATAGTCCTGTATGTATATGGTTTTTTCATGTTGTATTCTCCTTTAGAATGAGTTGTATGAAGACGGGGAATTTTTTTATTTCTCTTTCTATTCTGATTGCCTAACACAGTGTTTAGCATAAAATAAAGGCTAAATAATTGTATGTTGATTTACTGATAGCAAACTCAATAGTCTATATTTTGCAAATTATGTTTTCTTTCAGTTAAAATTTATATTTAAGGTAATATTTCTTAATTACAAATCTGACACTGTCATACTTCTGCTCATTAGTCTACAGGAGCTAATTTAAGATCAAATACAAATTTCTTTATTGGGTGTTTAAAGACTTTCAAAACCTCACACCAATGTATTTTACCAGATTAATTAAACATTGCATCCCATTGTATGCACAACATGGAACCAAATTTGCTGTTTCACTCTTCCTTGCTTATGACAATTGATATTCCATTTTCTTACCTTTATTTCAGTTATACTCCATGCCTGGAACTCCCTCCTTATCTTTGCCTCTTAGACTTTCTGAATTTCTTCAAAGGTCAGCCCAAATGCTATCTCCCACATGAGCCTTTCCCTGATTTTCACAACTGCATATACCTAGTTTTCATGAAGTCTACATTTGTTTTCTTTGTATTTTGCATATGTTGTTTCCCTCAATGGAAATGTAACCAGTTTGAGAGGACAAGACATTCCATTGCTATCTTTGTAAATCCATTGTTGAGCACAATACTTGAGACATACTAAGTGTTTAATAAATACTTATTGGTTGAAAATTGTAGCAATATTTTTCCTTCATTTTTGGAGTACCTCTCAAAATTGTGATAATTTTTGGCATCAGTATTAATGACTGACAAACCACATGCTCCAATTCTTTCAGCACCCAAAATTATAGTTAAGAATTGAGCCACTTTGACTTCTATTGTCATCATCTGATCAACCTCAGCTGCAATCCTAGACCATTTTGATCATTCTTATGACCACAGTCTAGTTAAAAACAGAAGTATAAAAAAAATATCACTCTTTGGTTGTCCTTAGATTTTCTTGTCAGCCTCAGCTTATTGTGACCTTTAGCACTTCTCAGATTATTCTTGCAGTACTATGCATTACTTGAAGATTCATGCTTTGTTACTTGACTTTGCTTCCATTTTTTCTATATATGATTTAAAAATTTAACTTTGTTAGTAGATTATACACACATCCACATCAGTCCTTGTAGATAACTCTCTTTTGTACTGTTTGATAAAAAATTATTCTGTGTGATTGCAGAATTTTGCTCTTGAGAGTTTTCTGTCCCTTTTGTCCTCATTTACCCCATGTGCATTTAATCCGTTGGGTCTTACCATGCTTTCTTCTTTATAGATGATCACAAACCATTCATTTTATAAAAGGACCTGAAATCATGATCAATCATGGAAGCTTATTCTTTTAAGATTTTATGTTCTTCCTTCCCTTTGAATCTAAATTTCATTGTCTCTGATAATAGAATGAGGTAAAAAAAAAAAAGAGTAGTCCTTTTTAGTTTATCTTTAATCTTCTTTTCTTAAAATATCAAAATTCATCTGGAAGAAGAAAATATCCGAAATACCAGGGGAACTACTGAAAAGAAATGCTAGAGAAGGTGTCCTAGTCTTAACAGATCTCAACTTGTATGATAAAGCAGCAATCATCAAAACCCCTTGATATTGGCTATGAAAAAGAGGGATGGAACAGTGCAATAGGTTATGTAACTAAGACTCAATAGTTAATGAATAAAGCAATCCACTGTCTGATAAACCAAAGGACACTAGCTTCTGGGATCAGAACTCATTCTTTGGCAACAACTGCTGGGGAAATTGGATAAAACTGTGGCAGAAACTGGACATAGACCAATGACAGACACCGTATACAACAATAAAGTCAAAATGGAGACATGATTGAAGTATAAAGATTGATACTTTAAACAAATTACGAGAACAAGAAATAGTGTATTTGTCAGATTTGTAGAGAATTGAGAAATTTTTGACCAAACAAGAGATAGCAAGCATAATAAAGTGCAAAATGGATAATTTTGATTACATTAAATTGAAAAGTTTTTGCACAAACAAATCCAGTGCAAGCAAGATTAGGAGGGAAGCTTAAAACTGGGAAAAAATTGTTGCAATTAGTGTCCATGATAAAAGCCTTATTTCAAAAATATATAGAGAACTAAGTCAAATGTATAAGAATAGAAATCATTCCTCAATTGATAAATGGTCAAAGGATATGAACAGACAATTTTCGGAAGAAGAAAATAAAGCTATCTATAGTCATATGAAAAAATGCTCTAAATCACTATTAATTATAGAGATACAAATCAAAGCAATTCTGAGGTACCACATCACACCTATCAGATTGATAAACACGACAAAATAAGATGACAAATGTGGGAGAAGATGTGGGAGAGTTGGAACACTAATTCATTGCTGGTGGTGCTGTGAGCTGATCCAACCATTCTGGAGAGCATTTGGAAATATGCCTGAAAGGCTACAAAAATGCACGTATCCTTTGACCAGCAATTGAGCTCCTGGGACTGTATTCCAAAGAGATCATAAAAATGGGAAAGAGTTATACATGCACAAAAATATTTATAGCTGCTCTCTTTGTAGTGGCCAATAACTGGAAATCGAGGGGATACCCATGAGTTGGGGAATGACTGAACAAGTTGTGGTATATGAATGTAATGGAATAGCATTGTGCTATAAGAAGTGAAGAACAGGAAGCCTTCAGAGAGTCCTGGAAGGACTTATATGAACTGATATTGAGCGAAAGGAGCAGAACCAGGACAACTTTGCGCACAACAACAACCACAGTGTGTGAGGAATATTTCTGGAAGACTTAGATTTTGCAGCAATGCAAGTTCCTAAAAAATTCCCCAATGGCTTGTGAGGCAAAATGCCATTCACATTCACACAAAAAACATGATGGAATTGGACTGCTGAATGAAGCAGATTATTTTCTCATCTATTTTGCTTTATTTTGTTTTTTCATGGTTTCTCCCATTATTTGATTCTTCCATGCAAAATGACCAAGGTGAAAATGTATTTAGTAAGAAAGCATTTAGCAAGAAGACCAAGATTGCACACTATCTCAGGGAGGAGGAGGGAAGGAGGGGACAAGGACAGGTGAAGGACGGGGAGAAAAGCTAAGATTTATGGAAGTGATTGTAGAAAACTGAATACAAATAAATTAATTAATAATTAAAAATAAAATAGGCATATACATTGACAGAGGGAGTGGGTATACATTAATTGATGTGACAATAGAAAATGTGATCTAATGGTGTGAAGGGATTGTAATGGAAGTTGTGAAAAGGAGGAGGCAGAGAAAAGTAAATTATATAACAGGAAGAGTCACAAAAACATATTAAAGTAGAGGAAAAGAGTGGAGGAAGATGAGCACTGTTTAAGATTTACTCTCATCTGATTTGGTTCAAGGAGAGAACAACAAACTCAGTTAACTATAGAAATTTAACTTTCAATATGAGAAGTAGGAGGGGAAAGGGGAAAGGGGAAAGAAAAGGGAGGGAGTGATAAAAGGGAGGGAAGAAGTCTTAAGGGAAAAGGGGACTAAAAGGGTGGGTATTGATAGAAGAGAAGGAAGACTGAAGGAAGCAGTGTTCAAAAATTAAAACTCTATTGTGGAGGGGATGGGAGAACTAAAAGCATAAATGGGGGAAAGAGGATGGAGAGAAAGACACATAGAGTAAACATAACTGTGAATGTCTATGGGATGAACTCTCCCATAAAATGGAGGCAAATAGCAGAATGGATTAAAAACAATAATCCAACGTTGTGTTGTTTACAAGAAACACATTTGAAACGGGAATACACACAGGGTAAAGGTAAAAGGTTGGAGTAGAATGTATTATGTTTCAGCTGATGTATAAAAAGCAGGGGTAGCAATCTTGATCTCAAACAAAGTAAAAACAGAAATAGATCTAATCAAAAGAGGTAAGGAAGGTAACTCTGTCCTGCTTAAAAGCACCATAGACAATGAAGCAATATCATTACTAAACATATATGTACCAAGTGGTATAGCATACAAATTGTTGGAGGAGAAGTTAAGAGAACTACAGGAAGAACTGGACAGCAAAACTATACTGGGAGACCTCAACCTCCCTTATCTGAACTTGATAAATCTAACTTCAAAATAAAGAAGAAAGAACATGAGGAGATGAAAAGAACTCTGGATAAGGTAGATGTTATACTTCTTGGGAGAAAATTGAATGGGGATAAAAAGGAATATATCTTTTTCTCAGTGGTACATGGCATATATATATATATACACACCAAACTTCACCACATACTAGGTCATTAAAACCTCAAAATCCAGTGCAGAAGAGAAAGATAATCAAAGCATCCTTCTCAGATAATAATGCAATTGCATGTAATAAAAGTCCATGGAAAGAGAGACCAAAAATTAATTAGAAACTAAATATTCTAATCCCAAAGATTGAGTGGGATAAATAACAATCACAGAAGCACTCAATAACGTCATTCAAGGGAACGAGGATGATGAGACAACCTACCAAAACTTATGGGATGCTGTGAATGCAATTCATAAGGGAAGTGTTTTATCATTGAAAGCCTACATGAATAAAATAGAGAAACAAGAGATCAATGAATTGGGCATGTAGCTGAAAAGGACTGAAAAAGAACAAACTGAAAACCCCTAAGTAAATACCTGATTTAAAATATTGAAAACCAAAGGAAAGATTAGTGAAATTTAAATTAAAAAAAAAAAACTACTGAACTAATAAATATAACTAACAGTTGTTTTTTTTTTTTTGAAAAACCAATGAAATTGAGAAATCTTTGGTTCATTTCACTAAAAAGAAAGAAGAAAACCAAATTACCAGTATCAAAAATGAAAAGGGTGAATTCACCTCCAACAAGGAGGAAATTCAAACAACAATTAGAAATTACTTTTTCCAACTGTACGCCCCTATTTGACAGTCTAAGTGACGTGGATGGATATTTAAAAGTAATAAATTGCTCAGATTAACAAAGGAGAAACTTAAATACTTTAATAGCCCCATCTCAGAAAAAGAAACTGAACAAGCCATCAATGAACTCCCTAGGAAAAAATATTCAGGGCCATATGATTCACAAATGAATTCTATCAAATATTTAAAGAACAAGTAAATTCCAATACTACATAGACCATTTGGAAAAATTACTGGAGTCCTACAAAACTTTTTATGTTACAAATGTGATTCTGGTATCTAAACCAAGGAGAGTTGAAACAGAAAAAGAAAATTATAGACCAGTTTCTCTAATGAATACAGATGCAAAAATTTTAAATAAGATGTTAGCAAAAAGAATACAGCAACTTAACAATAGAATGATATATTATAATCATGTAGGGTTTATACCAGGAAAGCCGAGCGGGTTCAATACCAGGAAAAATGTGACATCATTGATCATATCAACAACAAAACTAACAGAAACCATATGATTATCTCAATAGATTCAGGAAAAAAGGTAAATTATAACAAAAGTAAATTATGACAAAATACAACCCCCCTTCCTATTGAAAACATTGGAAAGCACAGGAATAAATGAAGCCTTTCTTAATATAATAGGTGGTATCTACCTAAAACCATCAGCAATCATTATATGTAATGCAGATAAGCAAGAACTATCTCCAAAAAGATCAGTGGTGAAACAAGGATGCCCATTATCACCACTGTTATTCAATATGATACCAGAAATATTAGCTTTAGCAATGAGAAAAAAAAATGAAGAAATTAGAATAGACAAAGAAGAAACCAAGTCATCACTCTTTGCAGATGATATGATGATACACTCAGGGAAGCCTACAGAATCAAGTAAAAAACTACTTTAAATAATGAACAACATTGGCAAAGTTGTAGGTTACAAAATAAACCCACATAAATCATCTGCATTTCTATATATTAATAACAAAGCCCAGCAGCAAGAAATAGGAAGATAAATCCCATTTAAAGCTATGGTAGACCCTATAAAATATCTGGGAGTCTACCTGCCAAAAGAAACTCAAGAGCTATATGAACAAAATTACAGAATGCTTTTCACACATATGAAGTCAGATCTAAGTAAGTGGAAAAACATTAGTTCCTCATGAGTAGACTGAGCTAATATAATTAAAGACAATTCTACCTAAATTAATTTAGCTATTCAGTGTCATACCAATCAAACTGTCAGAAAGTTATTTTCTTGAGCAAGACAAAATAACACTAGAATTTACCTGGAAGAACAATAAGTCCAAAATGTCAAAGAAATTAATGAATAGAAATGCTACCGAAGGTGACCTAACTCCACCAGAACTCAAATTGTATTGTAAAACAACAATCATCAAAACCACTTGGTAGTGGCTAAGAAAAGGAGGGGTACATCAGTGGAATATGTTAGGTACTCAAGACACAATAGTCAATGAATATAGCAGTCCACTGCTTAATAGGACCCCAGTTTGTGAGTTAAGAATTCACTGTTTGACAAAAACTACTGGGAAAACTAGATAACAATGTAGCATAAAATGGACATAGACCAATGATTGACATCATACACAAGAACAAAGTCCAAATGAAAGCATGATCTAGGTATAAAGGCTAATACAATAAACAAATTAGGCAAGGAAGTACTAGTGTATGTCAGATTTATGGAGAACAGAGAAGTTTATAACCAAACAATATTGAGAAAACATTATGAAGTGCAATATGGATAAATTTGATCATACTAAATTGAAAAGGTATTGCACAAGTAAAGCCAATGCAACCAGTGTTAGCAGGGAAGAAGAAAAATGGGAAAGAATTTTTGCAACTAGTGCCTGGGATAAAGGTGTCATTTCTAAAATATATAGAGAACTGGGGGTGGAGCCAAGATGGTGGAGTAGAAAGACACACATATGCTAGCTCTGAACCCACAGCCCATAAAATATCTGTAAAGAAGAACTCCCAACAAATTCTGGAGCAGCAGAAGCCACAGAACTGTGGAGCAGAGGAGATTTCTGTTCCAGAGAGCCCTGAAAACCTCTCTCAAAAGGTCTGTTGCACCCTGGACCCAGAGCCAAGCCCAGTCCTGCCTTGGCCACAAGGCACTAAGAGGAACAGATCCTAGCAGGCTTAAGGGACAGAATCTCCAGCGGCCGTGCAGGTCCCTTCACCCACAGGCCACAAAGGTTGGTGAGCGGGTCTTCTCTGCTTGCCAAGAGGGGAGTGGGGTCCCCCCATAACTCAGGGCCCCTCGGGAGGCAGCAACAGAGGCAGCAGCAGACCAGGGCTCCCCAAGCAGGCAGGAGCCTGGATCCATTGTTGAAGGTCTCTGCATAAACCCCCTGAGGGAACTGAGCCTAAGAGGCGGCCCTGCCCCCACCTGAGCACCTGAACTTAATCTCACCCTGAATACCAGCCTTGCCCTCATCCAAAGCCCTGAGGCTGGGAAGCAACATTTCAATCTCAGACCCCAACTGCTGGCTGGGCTGATCTGGAGGCAAAGTGGGTGTGAAGAGAATACCCAAGAAGTCAAGTCACTGGCTCTGAAAATGCCCAGAAAAGGGGAAAAAAATAAGACTATAGAAGGTTACTTTCTTGGTAAACAGATCCTCCCTTCCTTTCTGATGAGGAAGAACAATGCTTACCATCAGGCAAAGACACAGAAATCAAGGCTTCTGTGTCCCAGCCCACCCAATGGGCTCAGGCTATGGAAGAGCTCAAAAAAGATTTTAAAAGTGAAGTTAGAGAGGTGGAGGAAAAACTGGGAAGAGAAAAGAGAGAGATGAAAGAAAAGCATGAAAAGCAGGTCTACACCCTGCTAAAGGAGACCCAAAAAAATGCTGAAGAAAATAACACCTTGAAAAATAGGCTAACTCAACTGGCAAAACAGGTTCAAAAAGCCAATGAGGAGAAGAATGCTTAAAAAGAATTAGCCAAATGGAAAAGGAGGTTCAAAAGCTCACTGAAGAAAATAGTTCTTTCAAAATTAGAATGGAACAGATGGAGGCTAATGACTTTATGAGAAACCAAGAAATCACAAAACAAAACCAAAAGAATGAAAAAATGGAAGATAATGTGAAATATCTCATTGGAAAAACAACTGACCTGGAGAATAGATCCAGGAGAGACAATTTAAAAATTATGAGACTTCCTGAAAGCCATGATCAAAAAAAGAGCCTAGACATCATCTTTCATGAAATTATCAAGGAAACCTGCCCTGACATTCTAGAACCAGAGGGCAAAATAAATATTGAAAGAATCCACAGATCACCACCTGAAAGAGATCCAAAAAGAGAAACTCCTAGGAACATTGTGGCCAAATTCCAGAGTCCCCAGGTCAAGGAGAACATATTGCAAGCAGCTAGAAAGAAACAATTCAAGTACTGTGGAAATATAATCAGGATAACACAAGATCTAACAGCTTCTACATTAAGGGATCAAAAGGCATGGAATAGGATATTCCATACATCAAAGGAACTAGGACTAAAACCAAGAATCACCTACCCAGCAAAACTGAGTATAATACTTCAGGGGAAAAATTGGTCTTTCAGTGAAATAGAGGACTTTCAAGCATTCTTGAGGAAAAGACCAGAGCTGAAAAGAAAATTTGACTTTCAAACACAAGAATGAAGAGAAGCATGAAAAGGTGAACAGCAAAGAGAAGTCATAAGGAACTTACAAAGTTGAACTGTTTACATTCCTACATAGAAAGACAATATTTATAACTCTTGAAACTTTTCAGTATCTGGGTACTGGGTGGGATTACACACACACACATGCACACGCACACGCACACACACATAGAGACAGAGTGCACAGAGTGAATTGAAGAGGATGGGATCATATCTTAAATGAAATCAAGCAGTGAGAGAGAAATATATTGGGAGGAGAAAGGGAGAAATGGAATGGGGCAAATTATCTCTCATGAAAGAGGCAAGCAAAAGACTTTTTAGTGGAGGGAAAAAGAGGGGAGGTGAGAGAAAAACATACAGTTTACTCTCATTACATTCCACTAAAGGAAGGAATAAAATGCATACTCGTTTTGGTATGAAAACCTATCTTACAATACAGGAAAGTGGGGGTAAAGGGGATAAGCAGGGTGGGAGGGATGATGGAAGGGAGGGCATGGGGAGGAGGGAGCAATTTGAGGTCAACACTCACGTGGAGGAACAGGATCAAAAGAGAGAATAGAAGTAATGGGGGACAGGATAGGATGGAGGGAAATATAGTTAGTCTTATACAACACGACTATTATGGAAGTCATTTGCAAAACTACACAGATTTGACCTATATTGAATTGCTTGCCTTCCAAAGGGAAGGGGTCAGGAGGGACAGAGGAAGAGAAGTTGGAACCCAAAGTTTTAGGAACAACTGTCGAGTACTGTTCTTGCTACTAGGAAACAAAAAATACAGGTAAATGGGTATGGAAAGTTATTTGGCCCTACAGGACAAAAGAGAAGATGGAGACAAGGGCAGAGAGGGATGGTAGAAGAGAGGGCAGATTGGTGATAGGGACAATTAGAATGCTCGGTGCTTTGGGGTGAGGGGAGGGGACAAAAGGGGAGAAAATTTGGAACCCAAAATTTTGTGAAAATGAATGTTAAAAGTTAAATAAAATAAATAAATAAAAATATATAGAGAACTGAGTCACATTTAAAAAAAATACAAGTCATTCCCTAATTGTCACATGGTCAGTGGACATAAACAGGAAGTTTTCAGAGAAAGAAATTAAAGCTATCTATAGTTGTATGAAAACATGCTCTAAATCATTATTGTTTAGAGCTATATTAATGAAAGTAATTCTGTGGTTAATATCACGCCTATCAGATTGACTAATATGACAAAAGAGGGAGATGACAAATGTTGGAAAAGATGTGGGAAAGTTGGAACATTGTTGGTGGAACTGTGAGCCGAACCAACCATTTTGGAGAACAATTTGGAACCATGCCCAAAAGGATACAAAAATATGCATACCCTTTGAACCAGCAATATCTCTTCTAGGACTGTATTCCAAAGAGATCATAAAAATGATAAAGTGTCCCATATGTACAAAAATATTTATAGCAGCTCTTTTTGTGGTGGCCAAAAACTGGAAATCAAGGAGATGCCCATGAATTGAGGAATGCCTGTAATGGAATACTGTTGTACTATAAGAAATTATGAGCAGGAAGACTTCAGGGAGGCCTCAAAAGACTTATACAAACTGATGTTGAGTGAAATGAGGATAACCAGCAGAACATTGTACACAATAACAGCCACAGTGTGTGAGGACTTTTTCTTTTTTTAAATTTATTTATTTAACTTTTAACATTCATTTTAACAAAATTTTGTGTTCCAAATTTTCTTCCCTTTTGTCCCCTCCCCCCAGCTGGGATCCTCCCAGTGCTTGGGGTCTGAGACTCAAATGCTGCTTCCCAGCCTCAGGCCTTTGGGTGGGGGCAGGGCTGCTATTCAATGTGAGATTAAGTTCAGGTGCTCAGGTGGAGGCAGGGCTGCCTCTCAGGCTCAGTTCCCTCAGGGGGTTTATGCAGAGACCTTCAACAATGGATCTGGGCTCCTGCCTGCTTGTGGAGCCTTGGTCTGCTCCTGCCTCCGCTGTAGCCTCCTGAGGGGGCCTGAGTTATGGGGGCAACCCGCTCCCCTCTTGACCCACCAAAGAGACCCTCTCACTGACCCCCATCACCTGTGGGTGGAGGTACCCGCGCGGCCGCTGGAGATCCCATCCCTGAAGCCCGCTTGGATCTGCTCCTCTTGGTGCCTTGGGCGAGGCAGGGCTGTGCTTGGCTCCCAGTCCCAGCGCCCAGTCCACTGCGCCAAGGACCTTTTGTGAGAAGTTTGCAGGTCCCTCTGGAACAGAAATCTCCTTTGCTCCACTGTTCTGTGGCCTCTACTGCTCCAGAATTTTCCACGAGTTCCTTTCTACAGATGTTCTATGGGTTGTGGGTTCAGAGCTATGTGTATGTGGGTCTTTCTACTCTGCCATCTTGGCTCCACCTTCTGTGAGGACTTGTTCTGATAGACTAAGCCCTTCTATGCAATGCAAGGACCTAAAACATTCCCAAAGGACTCATGAAGCAAAATGCCACGCATATCCAGAGAAAGAATTATGAAACTGGAATGCAGAATGAAGCAGTCTATGTTCTCTTTTGTTATATTTTGTTTTATTTTTGTTTTTCTCATAGTTTATCCAATTCATTTTAATTCTTCTATGCAACATAACTAATGTGAAAATGCTTTTAATAAGAATGTATGGAGGTCTCCCGAATTTATGCCATGCATCCTCCTACCCACCCTCCAGTCCTCTACCTGCTACCCAGCCCCATGCCCTTGCCTCCCTCCCCTATCCCTATTCTTTTTTGGGCCTACCAACCTGGCACATACATATCTGAGAGTACCAAATACTTATCTTTCTTGGCCATCATGGGCACCTTGGCTGCCATGGTCTTCAGCACTTTTGATGCAGCATATGGAACAACAAAAAATGGCACTGGTATTGCAGCCATGTCAGTCATGTGACCTGAGCTGATCATGAAGTCAATCATTCCTGTCATCATGACTAGTATCATTTCTATCTATGGTCTGGTGGTGGCTATACTCCCTGCCAACTCTCTGATACTGAGAATCGTCCTGTTCAACAGCTTCCTTCAGCTGGAAGCAAGCCACATCATGGACCTGAGTGGGCTGGCAGTTGAATTTGCCATTGGCACTGTAGGTGATGCTAGTATTCGGGGGACAGTGCAGCAGCTCTGACTGTTTGTGAGGATGATTCTGATTCTGATCTTCGCTGAGGTGCTTGGGCTGTACAGTCTGATTGGTGCCCTCATTCTTGCTACAAAGTAGACCCTATTTTCCCCTTCTTCCCAGTGCCCCAACTCTTCCTCCCTCCACTCACCCCTTCAGCCAAAGAGGATGATGTAAAGATCTGTCTTGAACCACCCCATCCATCCCAATTCTTTCCAGAAGGAATGGCCTGACACCTGGTGCAGTTTTCCAGTCGGCACTTGGTCTTGTAAATGCACAATGTCTTAGTGACTCTTCTGTCTGTGTAGCACTGCCCCAGATTGGGTGATGTCTGAACCTGGCCTAGTTGGGACCAAGGCCTCTTGGGATGAGCCAGGCAGCCATACAATCTCCCTAACCATTTGCTGTTAGTACTTCATGTATAAAGATGAATTAGATTGTCATTTTTCTCTTCACCAGCTGTTTATTTTTAAATATTTGACATGTTCATAAAGTTTATGGAGCAAGGATTTTCAATTTTCTATGCTATATATTAATCTTAATTATAGGTAGATTATTGCACTATGGGGTTAAAAGGAAAGTGCTGAGAATTCCTTGGATGTGATTATTTGAAACTCAAGATTGCTGTAGTGTCCTGACATCAGTAAGAATTGTATGATTTGGAAACTTGGTCAACGTGTGTTTCCAGTGATGCTGTGTAGCACAGGGCCAGAGCTCCCAGTAATGTGTCCAAATAAAATTCTGACTGGAAAAAAAAGAACATATGGAGAGAGAGGGAGATAATTTAACATTTATGGAAGTGTTTCTTGAAAACTGAAAACAAGTAAGTTATTTTTCAAAAGATGCAGTTCTCAAGAGTTGCAAATGCCATCTTCCAATGAAGGAGTATAAACAATTTACCCTTATTGAATAACATTTTTTCCTTTCATGTTTACCTTTTCATGCCTTGCTTGATTCTTGTAGTTGAACATTTGATTTCTTTTGAGCTCTGATCTTCTCATCAGGAAAGTCTGAAAGTCCCCTATTTTACTGAATTACCATCTGCTTTCCTATAATATTATGCTCAGTTTCCCTAGGTAGCTGATCCTAGGTTGTAATCTATGCTCCTTTGCCTTATGCAATATCATATTTCAGAACTTCTGATCTTTTAATGTAGCAACTGCAGTGTCCCACATGATCCTGACCATGGCTCCATGATATTTGAATTATTTCTTTCTGGCTGCTTTCAGTATTCTCTCTTTGATCTGATAATTTTTGAATTTGACTACTATTTTACTTGTTTTTTTCAATTTGTGGTCTCTTTTTGGAGGTGACAATTGGTTTCTTTTGATTATTATTTTACCCACTGGTTCTAGGCCCTCAGGGCATATTTTTCTTTATGATTTCTTGAAAGATGCTATACAGGCAGGCAGAGTCAAGATGATGGAGTAAAAGCAGAGACTTGCTAGTACTTTCCCCCTAAGTCCAACAAAACAGCTGTAAAAAATGATTCTAAACAAATTCTGGAGCTGAAGAAACCACAGAATGACTGAGCAAAGCATATCCCTAGCCCAAGACAGTCTCAAAGGTCAAGAGGAAGCATCTATTGCCCAGGACTGGGAGCAGAACTTAGTCCCTGGCTCAAATAGTACCTGAACAGACCTCAGGGGGACTGAAACTCTGGCACCTGTGACGGATTCCAGACATCACCACACCAAAATGCCAAGGACAAATTAGAATGTCAGTGGAAAAATACAGTCTGACCTATGTGAGAGACTAGAGTGGTCTGATCCCAGCCAAAAAGCGGCTGAGGGAGCGGAGGATCCTGCAGCAGCCACGACAGCAACTGCAATGGCTGTTTCTGGAGCCCTAGGCCCACAGATAGTGGGAGGATTGAGTAGCTGACAGTACACTCTTCACCCCACAAGAAGCAGAAAACTACCTTGACAAAGAGCACAAGTTAGGTAAATGGCTGGAGAAATCAGCAAAAACTGGAAGAAGTATCAGAGTATAGAATCTTACTTTGATGACAGGGAAGACAAAAATATACAAACAGAAGATGATAACAAAGTCAAAGCTTCTCTATCCAAAGCCTCCAGGAAACATATGAATTGGTCTCAGACCATGGAAGAGCTCAAAAAGGATTTTGAAAATCAAATAATAGAAGTAGAGGAAAAAATGGGAAGAGATATGAGAGTGATGTAAGAAAATCATGAAAATCAAGTCAACTTCTTGCCAAAGGGAAACTAAAATGGTGAAGAAAATAACACCTTAAAAATAGGCTACCCCAAATTTCAAAAGAGATCCAAAAAGTCAATGAATAGAAGAATGCCTTAAAAAACAAAATTGATCAAGTGGAAAAGAAGGTCTGAAAACTTAACGAAGAAAGTAATACTTTAAATATTAGACTGGAGCAGATGGAAGCTAATGACTATATTAAAATCAAGAAATTATAAAACATGTTGCATAGAAGAATTAAAACGAATGGGAGAAATCATAAAACAAACCAAAACATAATACAAAAGAAAATGATCTGCTACATTCTACAATTGAATTCTATACTTCTTTCTCTGGATGAGGAAGGCATTTTGCCTTAAAAGCACATTGGGAATTTTTTAAGTCCTTGCATTGCAATGAAGTTCTAAGTCTACCAGAAATAATCCTCGCACGCTGTGGTTGTTGCTGCAAGTAAAGTACTCCCGGTTCTGCTCCTTTCACTCAGCATCAGATCATATAAGTGTTTCTAGGACTCTCTGAAGTCTTCTTGTTCATCATTTGTTATAGTACAATAGTATTCCGTTACATTCATATACCACAATTTATTCCGACATTCCTCAGCTGATGGGTATCTCCTTGATTTGCAGTTTTTAGTCACTAGAAAGAGTGGTGCTATAAATACTTTTGTACATGTGGGACCCTTTCCCATTTTTATGATCTCTTGAGGATATAGTCCTAGAAGCATATTGCTGAGTCAAAGGGTATTATGGCCCTTTGGGCATATTTCCAAATTGCTCTCCAGAATTGTTGGATCAGCTTAGAGTTGTTTTGATTTGCATCTCTCTAATTAACAGTGATTTAGAGCATATTTTCATATAACTATAGATATCTTTAATTTCTTCTTCTGAAAACTGTCTACTCATATCCTTTGACCATTTATCAGTTGGGGAATGATTTCTGTTCTTGTACATTTGACTCAGTTGTCTATATATTTTAGAAATGAGGTCTTTATCACAGACACTAGTTGCAAAAATTCTTTCTCAGCTTTCTGTTTCCCTTCTAATCTTGCTGGCATTGTTTGTTTGTGCAAAAACTTTTCAATTTAATGTAATCAAAATTATCCAATTTTCACTTCATAATGCTTCCTATCTCTTGTTTAGTCAAGAATTTTTCCCTTCTCCATAAGTCTGATAAATATATTATTCCTTGCTCCACTAATTTGTTTATAGTATCAATCTTTATACCTAGATCATATACTCATTTAGAATTTATTCTTGCATACTGTGTCAAGCATTGATCTATGCCTGGTTTCCATCACACTATTATCCAGCTTTCCCAGAAGTTTTTGTTGAACAATGAGTTCTTATCCCAGAAGGTGGAGTCCTTGGGTTTATCAAACAGGAGATTGCTGTATTCTTCGCCTACTGTGTCTCGAATACCTAGCGTATTGCTCTACCCTTCTGTTTCTTAGCCAGTGCCAAGTGGTTTTGATAATTGCTGCTTTATAATACAATTTGAGATCTAGTAGAGCTAGGCCACCTTCCCCAGCATTACGTTTCTTTAGTTCCCTTGATATTCTGGACCTTTTGTTCTTCCAGATGAATTTTGACATAGTTTTTCTACCTGTAGAAAATAATTATCTGATACTTTGATTGGTATGGCACTGGATAAGTAAATTAGTTTTGATAGAATTGTCATTTTTATTGTATAAGCTCAGCCTACCCACGAGCAACTGATGTTTTGCCCTTTACTTAGATCTGACTTCATTTGTGGGAAAATGTTTTGTAACTGTTCATGTAGTCTCTGGGTTTCTTTTGGCAGGTAGATTCCCAGATATTTTATAGTGTGTACCATAGCCTTAAAAGGGATTTGTCTTACTATCTCTCGCTGTTGGGCTTTGTTAGTAATATATAGAAATGCGAAAGATTTATGTGGGTATATTATGTAATCTGCAAGTTTGTGAAAATTGTTTATTATTTGAAGTAGTTTTTACATGAATCTCTGGGATTCTCTAAGTATATCATCATATCATCTGCAAACAGTGATAACTTGGTTTGTTCTTTGCCTATTCTAATTCCTTCAATTCATTTATCTTGTCCAATTGCTACAGTTAACATTTCTAGTACCATATTGAATAACAGTGGTGATAATGGATATCCATGTTTCATCCCTGATCTTATTGGAAATGCATCTAGCTTATCTTCATTTTATATAATGCTTGCTTAAGGTTTTAGGTAGATATTGCTCATTATTTTATGGAAGGTTCCATTTATTTTTATGCTCTTCAGTATTTTTAATAGGAATGGGTGTTGTACTTTGTCAAAAAACTTTTTCTGCATCTATTGAGATAATCATGTGGTTTCTGTTAGTTTTGTTGTTGATATGATCAATAATTCTAATACTTTTCTTAATATTGAACTAGCCATGCATTCCTGGTATAAATTCTGCCTGATAATAAAGCATTATTCTCATAACTTGTTTTATTATTTTTGCTAAAATCTTGTTTAAAATGTTACATCTATATTCATTAGAGAAATTAATCAATAATTTTCTTTCTCTGTTTTGGCTCTTCCTGCTTTAGGTGTCAAAACCGTTTTGTCTCATCAAAAGAATTTGGGAGGACTCCTTCTTCCCCAATTTTCAAAAATAGTTTACATAGTATTGTAATTAACTGCTCTTTAAATATTTGATAGAATTCACTTGTACATCCATATGACCCTGGAGATTTGTTCTTAGGAAGTTCATTAATGGCTTGTTCAATATCTTTTCTGAGATTATTTAAGGATTCCACTTCCTCTTCCATTAATCTGGGCAATTTATATTTTTTACCATAATCATCCATCTCATTTAGATTGTCGAATTTATGGGCATAAATGTGGGAAAAGTCCTTTCTAATTATTGTTTCAATTTCTTCCTCATTAGAGGTGAGTTCTCGATTCTCATTTTTGATATTGGTAATCTGGTTTTTCTTCTTCCTTTTTTAAATCAAATTTTTGAAAACTTTATCAATTTTACTGGTTTTTTTCATAAAACCAACTATTTGTTTTATTTACTAGTTCAATAGTTTTCTTACTTTCTATTTTATTAATCTCTACTTTGGTTTCCAGCATTTCTAATTTGGTGTTTACTTGGGGATTTTCAATTTGTTCTTTTTCTGAGCTTTTTCTGCTGCACACCCAATTCATTGATTTCTTCTTTCTCTATTTTATTCGTGTTGGCATTCAAAGATATAAAGCTTCTCCTAAGAACTGTTTTTGCAGTATCCCATAAGTTTTGGTAGGTTGTCTCATATTTTCATTCTCTTGAATGAAGTTGGTGATTGTTTCTAAGATTTGTAGTTAAACCCACCCATTTTTAGTATTAGATTATATAGTTTCCAATTAATTTTTGGTCTATCTTTCCATGGTTTTTTATTACATATAGTTTTTTTTTACATTATGATTTGAGAAAGATGCATTTACTATCACTGGCTTTCTGCACTGTATAATGAGGTTTTTATGCCCTATTACATGGTGAATTTTTGTATATATACCATGTACTGCTGAGAAAAAGGTATATTCATTTCCATCCTCATTAAATTTTCTCCAGAGATCTATTATATCTACCTCATCCAGAGATTTATTCCCCTCCTTGATTTCTCTTTCTTTATTTTAAGTTTAGATTTATCAGGTTCAGAGAGGTGGAGGTTGATGTCCCCCACCAGTATTGTTTTGTTGTCTATGTCTTCCTGTTACTCCCTTAACTTCTCTTCTAAGAATCTGGATGCTATACCACTTGGAACATATATGTTTAGTAATTATATTGCTTCGTTGTTTATGGGGTCTTTCAGTAGGATATAGTTTCCTTCCTCATATCTTTTGATTAGATCTACTTTTACCTTTGTTTTGTCTGAGATCAGGATTGCTACTCCTGCTTTTTTTCTGAGTTTTTCTTTAATTAATTTATTTATTTTAAGTGTTCAGCATTCATTTCCATAAAATTTTGAGTTCCAAATTTTCTCCTCATCTCTCCCCCACCCCAAAATGCCTTGAATTCTGATTACCCCTATCACCAATCTGCCCTCTCTTCTAACATCCCTCCTTTCCCTCATCCTCATCTTCTCTTTTGTGCTATAGGGCAAGATAAATTTCTATAATCCATTGCTTTTATTTCTTATTTCCCAGTTGTATGCAGGAAGAACACTGAACAGTTGTTCCTAAAATTTTGAGTTCCAGCTTCTCTTCCTTGCTTCCTCCCCACTTAACCCCATTGGGAAGGCAAGCAATTCAATACAGACCATATATGTGTGGTTTTGGAAATGACTTCCATAATGGTCATGTTGTGTAAGACTAACTATATTTCCCTCCATCCTACCCTGCCCCCTGTTTTTTTTATTCTCTCTTTTGACATTGTCCCTCCCCAAGAGGGCTGACTTCTAATTGCTCCCTCCGCCCATTGCCCTCCCTTCCATCATCCCCCCCTCCTTATTCCCTTCTCCCTTACTTTCCTGTATTGTAAGATAGGTTTTCATACCAAATTGAGTGCGCATGTTATTCCTTCATTGAGTCAAATATGATGAGAGTAAGCTTCACGTATTCTCTCTCACCTCCCCACTTTTTCTCGCCATTGAAAATGTCTTCCTTGCCTCTTTTATGAGAGATGACTTGCCCCATTCCATTTCTCCCTTTCTCATCCCAATATATTCCCCTCTCACCCCTTAATTTCATCTTTTTAGATATGGGATCATATCATCTCTCTCTCTCTCTCTCTCTCTCTCTCTCTCTCTCTCTCTCTCTCTCTCTCTCTCTCTATTTCTGTCTCTCTTTCTGTGTGTGTGTGTGTGTGTGTGTGTGTGTGTGCGTGTGTGTGTGTGTAGTCTCACCAACTACCCAGATAGTGAAAAAAGTCTTAAGAGTTACAAATATTGTCTTTCCATGTAGGAATGTAAACAGTTCAACTTTAGTAAGTCCCTTATAATTTCTCTTTCCTGTTTACCTTTTCATGCTTCTCTTGATTCTTATGTTAGAAAGTAAAATTTTCTTTTCATCTCTGGTCTTTTCATCAAGAATGCTTGAAAGTCCTCTATTTCATTGAAAGACAATTTTCACCCTGAAGTATGATACTCGGTCTTGCTGGGTAGGTAATTCTTGTTTTTAGTCCTAGTTGCTTTGACTTCTGGAATATCCTATTCCACACCCTTCAATCCCTTAATGTAGAAGCTCCTACATCTTGTGTTATCCTGATTGTATTTCCACAATACTCAAATTGTTTCTTTCTAGCTTCTTGCAATGTTTTCTCCTTGACCTGGGAACTCTGGAATTTTTTCCAGAGTTGTTTTTCAAATGACATATTTCACATTATCTCCCATTTTTTCATTCTTTTGGTTTTGTTTTGTGATTTCTTGGTTTCTCATAAAGTCATTATCCTCCATCTGTTCCATTCTAATTTTGAAAGAACTATTTTCTTCAGTGAGCTTTTGAACCTCCTTTTCCATTTGGCTAATTTTGCTTTTTCAAGCATTCTCTTCCTCATTGACATTTTGAACCTCTTTTGCCAATTGAGTTAGCCTATTTTTCAAGGTGTTATTTTCTTCAGCATTTTTTTAAGTCTCCTTTAGCAAGGTGTTGACCCACTTTTCATTCTTTTCTTGCATCTCTCTCATTTCTCTTCCCAAGTTTTCCTCCACCTGTCTTACTTGATTTTCAAAATCCTTTTTGAGCTCTTCCATGGCCTGAGCCCACTGAATATTTATTTTGGATATGTGGGATACAGAAGTCTTGACTTTTATGTCTTTTCCTGATGGTAAGCATTGTTCTTCCTCATCCAAAAGGATGGGAGGAGATATCTGTTCACCAAGAAAGTAGCCTTCTATGGTCTTATTTTTTTCCCCTTTTTTGGACATTTTCCCAATCAGTTACTTGATTTTTGGGTCCTTTGTCAAGAGTAGGGTATACTCTGGGAATCTGTAAAATCTCAGTTTCTCCAAGGTGACACAATCAAGCATGTACTGGTCTGGGTGCAGGAAGGGATTTTTGTGCCCAGAATCTTAGCAGAGTTTCCTCTCCACAGCCACCTGGCCTCCAGTTCTGCCAAGCCAGCACTGAAGGGGTGGGATTCAGTCAAGCTGTGGGGGGCAGGGCCACCAATCTCCCTCAGGGCCTCTACACAGAGAAGAGGCAAGAATCAGCTCTCCAGGAACTGGGGATTTTGGGACTGGAGATTCTGCCCCTGAGGGCTGTTCTCAAGCCCCACGCTGTGGCCAAGGCTGGGCTGGACTCCACTCCACGTCTAGTGCAACAGATGTTTCCCGTGGGCCTTTCAGGTCACCCTGGGCTGGAAATCTCCTGCATTCTGTTGTTCTCCACTTCTGCTGCTCCAAAAGTTGTTGAGAGCCCCTCTCTACAGGTATTTTATGGGCTGTGTGGGGAGACCCTGCATATGTGTGTCTTTCTAGTCCACCATCTTGGCTCCACCTGCATTAAGTTTCAAGAAAGTATCAACATCACAAGGAACAAGCCAAAAGTCCAATTACCACGGTAGAAGGCCAGATTAGGATTAGGAAAAAGACTAATTTTATGTAAAACATAAGATAAAATTAAAACTCTTGATATGTATTAAATTAACTCCAAACAATTCCTGCTGATTAACTGTGAGGCCTTAGGCAAGTGATTTCTCTGAGTCATAGCTAGCATATTTGGAAACTGAGAAAATTGTATTAGTTATGGTAGTTGTAAAGAAAATGTTAATAGTGGTTGCTACCTCTGATTAAGCTTTTTTAGTGTGACATGGAAAACTTACTTATTTTTCCTCTGGTCTAGACCTCCTATCTCATCATTGTACAGAACTTCCATGATAGAAATTTAAAAAGTAATTTAAAAGTTTAATAGTTACCCCAATAAGTGAATGTTTACTTCTAGAGTCAGCATGTCAGAGGCAAATTTGAAACAGGTCATTCATACCAGATATGGTCCTCTGTATATTAAGCCAACCTGATTCTCAAGGGAAATGTTGTAATACTATTGGTTTTTCATAGCCTAAGGGTATTTCAGCTTGAGCTGAAACATCAAGCTTAGTTTCCTACATTACAGATCTTAAGGTACTTACACCTGCATATGTGAAACTAGGAGCAGACCACCAACTTGCTTCCCCAAATAGCCATCAGAAATATATCAGTAAATTCATTAAAAACAGATTAAAGTAAGTGAATCAGAAATAAAATATTTTACTCCCTTTTAAAAATATAGATACCTTGAGTCTTTCCCTTTTGGTTATTTAAAAGAAAATCTTGACATATACCAGCTGAAAACTTTAAAAAACAATTTTCTTAATCTTATGCTTAAAGAATGATGTAAAAATTCCAACTACTAAGTTTATTTTGGCCAGGTAAATGCCAAAATATTTCTTATAGATACAATCATCCTGCCACAGAGGCTTTAAAGATAATCTCTTTTGAAAACAATAATCAAACAAGGTACTTATTTGAAAATGTTTCCTATTACCTTTTTAGGATGTTCTTTTTCTTTTCCCTACAGAAGGTCAATGCTTTTTTG
Organism: Notamacropus eugenii; assembly: GCF_028372415.1. NCBI lineage: Eukaryota > Metazoa > Chordata > Mammalia > Diprotodontia > Macropodidae > Notamacropus > Notamacropus eugenii. The sequence goes on along the minus strand of NC_092876.1, from coordinate 168,518,488 downwards.
TATAGTTTTCAAGATGGAAAAAATACAAAAGCAGGATATTGATAGAATCTAATTCCTTATTTGGGTCCATATTTCTGAGCTTATAACTAAAGTGTCACCATATTTATTATATTCACAAGTGTAGGTGCACTAAGTACTCAGACTCACTTGAGCTTGTACCTTTCATGGAATGCAGTTACATTTAGTAAATTAAATGACTAACATGTACTCTGGCATCCAAATTCAGATATCTATCCTGGCTTCAAGAGACATAAAGAGCCAATAGTGACTCTGGTTCTATGTGGATAATTGATACTAAGAAAAATCTAACTTAATAAATAAATCATCAGATGAATCACGTCAGGACACCAGTAACAAACATGAAACAAAACATTTGGTGACTTTGTGAGTGGTAGATAGGGAGGATATTTATTCAAGTGTAAAAATGTTTGTTGTAGTGAGTCCTCCTCAGTCCTTAATCTCCTCTTTCCAAAAAAAAAAGAGTGAGGAGAAAATGAACTTAATAAAGCTCAAATGATGAAATTATGTTAACTAAGGCAGGGAAATAGGTTGGTATAATGTGGAACTTCATAGATGAATATCAGATCTAACTTGGCTATTAAATCCCAGAGAATCATGTCCTGTTCTTAATATTTTTTAGAACAGATTCTTTAAAGGTTTATGAATCCAATCAACTGAAAAGCTGTATACAATGATTAATTAGCAAATCAGCATGTTTATTCCATTACATTTATTTGAACAAAGTTTTATTGTACAATGGAGAAAGAATAAAACACAGTCTCTGTTCTGTCACCCAGCCTTTGTTCTCAACAGGGGATGATTAATAAGTAATAGTTCTTTAAAACTGGCAGTTCAAGTGAATAAGATTTTCCCTTGAATTAACACTTGCCGCATTTATCTATTTCTCTTTACATCTTTTCCCTATCTCCTAGTATATTTCTCTCTCATTTCTTTCTGTCCTTACTCTCTACTTGTCTCCTTCATTTGTAACAATAACATTATTTCATATTAATAAAGTAATTTGTTTCTTTAAAAGTGAATAAGATATTTTCAATGATCCTTGTAACATCCCTAATGTGTAGGAAGAAAAGAGGGTAGCATGTTCATTTTTCAAATTAGGAAGCTGTGGCCCAAGTTGTCTTCTGTTTTGCCTAGTAAAGTGGCCCCTTAGAGGCCCAGGTGGGACTAGAATTCAAGTCTTCTGAATCCTAAGTCAGTGATATTTCAGTTACATCACAGCCACTTCTTTCTGCATCTGAAATCTCTTTTCCTCCCTCCCCCTTTCATTCTCTCTTCCTTCAACACCCATTAACTAAGGGTTTTCTTTTTAAATATTCACCAACTTATTTATTCTGAGAGCATTTATTTAGTAACTACTCTAGAACATCACTCAAAAATCACAAGACAAGCAAGAAACTCATAGAGTGATAGACTTTCTTAGTTGACAGATAGCTCAGAAGTTGTCTACTGAAAAACATATTAGAATAGAAATTTCCTCAGTATCAACCCTGGAAAGTACATGAAAGCTCAAAGTGAAGTGAAATCCAGCAACTCTTTAGGCAATCTATTCCACTTACTAACAGATTTAATAATTAGATAGATTTACCTTATATGAAAATGAAATTGATCCTCATTCACTTTGATGGAATACTATATTTAGAAGTATAGGAAGGCAAGGGTAGAGCCAAGGTGGCAGAATAAAAGCATGGACTTGATATAGCTCTCCCTACAAATCCAGTCAAATACCTATAAAAAGTGACTCTAAACTAATTTTGGAGCTCCAGAATGCATAGAATAAGAGTGAAGCAACTCTCCAGCCCAAGACAGTTTGAAAGCTGTCTTGATTTGTCTTCCCAGGCTTGCATCAGAGTAAAGTCCAGTGTAAGCCATGTGGGGATTGATGGGATTTGAGCAGGTCTTGGAGAAACTGAACCACTGGTGCCTGTGGTGGTTTCCAGACTTCCAGACCCCAAAATGAGAAGGACAAATTGGAAGGTCAGTGGAAAAAAAAACATCGAACATGTGTGAGAGAGTAAAGTTGTCCTGTCCCAGTCACACAGTGGAAGATGGGGTGGAGGAGCCCACAGCAGCACAGCAGCAGCAGGGGAAACAGCAACTGCTGTTTCTTGAGCTGGGAGATTGTAGGGGATTAAGTGACTGACAGCAAACCCTACAAGCCTTCTGGAGGGAGAGGAATACCTTGACAATGAGCTCAAAAGCTAAGTAAATAGCTGGGGATTGAACTAAAACCAGAGAAAGAATCAGGCTATAGAATATTACTTTGGTGACAAAGACCAAAATAACCAAAAAGAAGACAAAAAAATCAAAACTTCTACATTCAAAGCCTCCAAGACAAATATGAATTGATCTTAGGCCATGGAAGAGCACAAAAATGATTTTGAAAATTAAGTAAGAAAAGTAGAGGAAAAGCTGGGAAGAGAACTCACAGTGATGCAAAAAAATCATGAAAACTGAGTCAACTGCTTGCTAAAGGGGACCCAAAAATGGTGAAGAAAATAGCACCTTAAAAGATAGACTAACCCAAATATCAAAAGTGATTTGAAAAGCGAATAAGGAGAAGAATGCCTTAAAAAGAAGAATTGGTCAGATGATAAAGGAGGTCCAAAAGCTCACTGAAAAAAAATAATTCTTTAAAGATTAGGATGGAGCAGATGGATGCCAATGACAATATTAAAAATCAAGAAATTATAAAACAAAACAAAAACAATGAAAAAGATAAAAATGTGAAATATCTCACTGAAAAAACAACTGACCTGGAAGACAGATCTAGGAGAGACAATTTAAAAATTATTGGACTACCTGAAAGCCATGATCAAAAAGAGAGCCTAGACATCATCTTCCAAGAAATTGTCAAGGAAACCTGCCCGATATTCTAGAACCATAGGTTCATAGATATTGAAGGAATCCACCAATTGCCTCCTAAAATAGACGCCAAAGGGAAAATTCCTAGGAATATTGTAGCCAGGTTCTAGAGCTCCCAGGTCAAAGAGAAAATATTACAAGCATCCAGAGAAAAGTAATTGGAGTATTATGGAAAGACAGTCAAGATAACACAAGATCTGACAGCTCCTACATTAATTAATCTGAGGGATTGGAATATGATCTTCCAGAAGTCAAAGGAGCTAGGATTAAGACCAAGAATCACTTTCCCAGCAAAACTGAGTATAACACTTCAGGGAAAAAATGGTCATTCAGTGACATAGGGACTTTCAAGCATTTTTGAGGAAAAGACCAGAACTGAAATGCAGGAAAGGTAAACAGGAAAGAGAAACCATAAGACAAGCACTGAAGTTGAACTGCTTACATTTCTATATGGAAAAATAATATTAAGACTTTTCTCAGTATAAGGGTACTTGGAAGGAATATAATGAGTAGATATAGATATAAATATAGTCATAGATATAGATATAAATATAGACATAGACACAGGTAGAGAGAGAGGAGAGAGATAGAGAGAGAGCTAGGTAGATAGGTAGGAAGATAGATAGGTAGATAGATAGATAGATAGATAGATAGATAGATAGATAGATAGATAGATAGATAGATGATAGATAGATAGATATAAGTATGGATAGATAGATATAATATCTACAAGTCTATAAATCTCTATCTATCTATATCTCTATCTATCTCTGTAGATATATATGGAGAGAGAGAAAGAGAGAGACTGACTCAGAGAAAAACAGAGAGAAAGAGACAGAGAGACAGACAGGGGCCACAGGGTGAGTTGAATATTTAGGGATGATATCTAACAAATAAAATATAATTAAGGGGTAAAGGACGAATATATTGGGAAAAGGAGAAAGGAAGAAATAGAATGGTTTAAATTGTCATATAAAAGAGGCAAGAAAAAGTTTTTTCAGTGGAAGGAAGAGGGGGGAAGTGAGAAGGAAAGAGTGAACCTTACTCTCATCAGATTTGACTTAAGGAGGTAATAATATGCACACTCAATTTGGTATGAAAATCTATCTTTCAATACAGGAAAGTAGGGGGAAGGGGATAAGCAGGGTGTGGGGAGGATGCTAGAAGGGAGAACAAGTGAGAGGAGGGGATAAGTAGAAGCAAACACTTTTGAGGAGGCATGGGGTCAAAAGACAGAACAGAATAAATGGGTGGCAGGAAAGATGGAGGGAAACATAATTAGTCTTCACAATATGACTGTTATGGAAGTGTTTCCATGACTACTCATGGAAACTCATGTTTCCATGTTTCATGTTACTCATGTGTAACCTATAATGAATTGTTTGCCTTCTCAGTGGGGTTGGATGGGGAGAGGGTAAGGGGGAGAACTTGGAATTCAAAGTTTTAAAAATGAAGGTTAAAAATGTTTTTACATGCAACTGGGAAATAAGAGATAGAGGAAATGTGGTATAGAAATCTATCTTTCCCTACAAGAAAATAGAGGGAAAGTGGATGAGAGAAGGGTCGGATGTGAGAGAAGGGAGGCAGATTGAGGTAAGGGGTAATCAAAATATACACTGACTTAGAGTGGGTGGAGGGGTGAAATGGGGAGAAAAATTGGAACTCAAAATTTTATGGAAGTCAAAGTTGAAAACGAAAAATAAATAAATAAATATTTTTAAAAAGCATAGGGAACTTGGAAATCATTGCACCCACCTCCTTCCTTTTGTCAATCAGTAATTGAAATCTATTGTTTTTGGTACTTTGCTTTGGCACCAATAATAATGACAGCATAAGCGTTCAGAGTTGAAAGAGATCTCACAAACCTTGCAAACCAATCTAAGCTTGAAAAGAATTGCCTTTTACAATATCTTACCTATTTGACCTCGAACAAGTCATTTAATATTCCTTCTTCAGCTGTAAAATGAAGATTTGGACTCAATTAGATGGCCTTTGAAGTCACATTTACCAGAAACCTAGGAACCTATGATCTTGAAATAGACATTAAGGGAAAATCTCAAGTGAGACACTGTAACAGCAAGCACCTTGACATGCACAAAGATCTTGCTATCTATCACAGGTTGTCTCATCTGCTTTTCTAAAAGGAAAGGCAACTTTTGAGTGGGTAACAATCTCCTTTAATCAAACATTTATATCATTCACTTAGTTCAGGAAATCGACAGGCAGCACTTCCATACTGTCTGACATAAACAACTGGTTGCCCTTGTCCCTCCCCTAAAGTGATTACTTCTTATTACTCCCTCCTCTCATTTGCCCTCCATTCTATCATTTCCCCTTCCTACTTATCCCCTTCTCCCCCACTTTCCTGTAGTGTCATATAGATTTTCATGCCAAGTTGAGTGTGTATGTGTTATTCCACCCTGTAGCCAAATGTGATGAGAGTAAGCTCCACATTTTCCCTCCCACCTCCCCCCTTTTCCCTCCATTGAGAAAGCTTGTTCTTGCCTCTTTTATGAGAGATAATTTACCCCATTCTATTCCTCCCTTTCTCTTCCCAATATATTCCTCTCTCACAACCTAATTTTATTTTTTTAGATATCAACCCTTCGTAACTCACCCTGTACCCTCTGTCTACATCTATATCTTTATCTCTCTATCTCTCTATCTCTCTATCTATCTATCTATCTATCTATCTATCTATCTATCTATCTATCTATCTATCTGTCTACACACACACACACACACACATATATGTATACACACACACACATATACATATTTCTTCCAACTACCCAAATACTGAGTCAATTCTCAAGAGTTGTTAATCTCATCTTTCCATGTAGGAATGTAAACCGTTCAGCTTTAGAACGTCTTTTATGATTTCTATTTCTTGTTTTTTCATAATTCTCTTGATTCTTATGTTTGAAAGTCAAGTTTTGTATTCAGTCAGCTCTGGTCTTTTCATCAAGAATGCTTGAAAGTACTCTATTTCACTGAATGACCATTTTTTCCACTGAAATATTATACTCAGTTTTGTTGAGCAAGTGATTCTTGGTTTTAATCCTAGTTCCTTTGACTTCCAGAATATCACATTCAAAGCCTTTTGATCCCTTAGTGTAGAAGCTTCTAGTTCTTGGGTTATCCTGATTATATTTCCACAATCCTCAAATTGTTTCTTACTGGCTACTTGCAGTATTTTCTCCTTGCCCTGGGAATCCTGGAATTTGACTACAATATTCCTAGGAGTTTTTTTGGGGGGTAGGATCTCTTTCAAGGGGTGATTGGTGGATTCTTTCAATATTTATTTTACTCACTGTTTATGGAATACCAGGGCAATTTTCCTTGACAATTTCATGAAAGATGATGTCTAGGCTCTTTTTTTGATCATGGCTTTCAGGTAGTCCCACAATTTTTAAATTTCCTCTCCTGGGTCTATTTTCCAGGTCAGTTGTTTTTCCAGTGAGATATTTCACATTATCTTCTATGTTTTCATTCCTTTGGTTTTGTTGTTTTAACTTCTTGGTTTATCATATGGTCATTAGCTTTCCTGAACTCTACTCTCAGTTTTTTTTCCTTTTATATATATATATTTATTTTTCATTCATTCATTCATTCATTTATTTATTTATTTGTTTGTTTGTTTGTTTGTTTGTTTATTTATTTAACTTTTAACATTCATTTTCACAAAATTTTGGGTTCCAGATTTTCTCCCCTTTTGTCCCCTCCCCCACCCCAAAACACCGAGCATTCTAATTGCCCTTATCACCAATCTATCACCAATCTCCCTACTGAACTTAGGTAGAACCCCATTTATCTTCCCAGGAGTTTATTCAAACTCATATAAACCAGAGAACTTGAAAGACCTTATTCAATGTAGATCCCTTGAAGAAAAAAATACCACTTTCAAATTTAGACAAGATCTGTTAAGCTAATTTGTATATATTCTACAAAGGAACTTGAATCCTCAAGTTACATAATTGTTCCAAGCTGTAGGATATATAGATAATTACACTCCCTGGCACACACAAATAAAAAGCTAAAAAAATCTAAGTAAAAGTGGTAATTGAATGTGTCAATTGGAGTGGGGGAGTGGAGAGAGAATTAATTATATGTAACTTAACTAGCCCAACTCATGTCTAACACACCACTCATATAGTTATTTTGGCAGATAGAGTATGATTGAGTTAGTCACCCATATCCCACAATCTGCAGGTGAAGACAGAAGATAGCATTTTCCCTGGTCATGGTCAGAAAAATGGAATTTAGTGCATAAGAGTTTTTCTTTTCTCCTTTGCAGTAACATTTTTTTTTTTTGGTAATTTCTCCACTGTTTGAAGGACACATGCAAATTCATTCTTAGAATGGTTCATTCTAATAAAGTAGTTGTTTCTCACACCCTTTCTATCTATTCACTACTTAATTTTAATTTCTCTGTCAGTGTCAAAATGCTCATTCATACCCAACATGAGGTTAAACATCAATCTCTATTAGTGACAACCAAGAAAATAAAAATGAAAAAAAATCAAAATTTCTTTCTAATATATTTTTCCTTGAAATAATTTAATATGTACCCACTTATTTCTAATGAGCACAAACATGCAATTTTTGCTTCTTTGTTAATTTGCTTTTAAGTCGAATTTTTATTCTATTTATTAAATAAGGCATCTTTTTCACAAATAGACTTTATATTCTTTCAGCATAAGTTCAGTTCATTTTAATAACAGTTTTGTTTTTAACTTCTCTTTTTAAGCTACATTTATTTCCATTGTATTTCCCCTTCCCCTACCAATAGCCACCTAAAACTTCCTTTTAACAGTGAAAATAATAAACAATTTAACAATTTCACTAAAGCCCACAGAATCAACAACTGGATTCAGCCTCCACAGTGGTGTTCCCCAGCTCTCTCCTATGGATAAAGTATGTTTTCTTATCATGTTATTAGGACTAAGATGATTATTTTTATTGCATTAAGTTTTAACTACTTTTACTGTTTTAATTTATATTACTATAGTCATTGTTTTCTTGGTTTTATTTTATTAACTATATACCACTTCATCCAAATTCTCTAATTTTTTCTCTAAAGTCATCTTTTAACATAACATAATACATTCACATGCCATATATTGTTAACATAATTTGCTAAGCAGTTCTCTAATTGATGGGACCTCATTGATAGGTTATTTAAACATGGATTTTGCAAAGTTACAATTCTCTCATTCTCTTTCTCTTCAGAGATACGGGTGTATAATTATTACTTTATGACTATATGTTCATAATATATCATTCTATACAAAGACATACTATACATAGTTATATATACACAAATATGTATATATTTATATGTCATGTCTATATGTATATATAGCCAGACACATATCTCACTTCATTGGTGGAAGATTAAACATTTTCATTCTTTCTAAAAGTGCCTGTTATGACAGGAAATTCCTTGTTACCTTCCTCAGAATCTTACAGTTTGAGCTAGATGGGATATTAGACATGATCTAATTCAACTCCCTCATTTAATGGATGAAAGAAAAATGTTCAAGTGATTTATTCAGAGTAATGCAGAAAAATAGCATCAAAAGGAGAATTTGAGTCCAAATTCTGTAAGTCCAGAGTGATACTCTTTCCACTGTGCCAACAGAAAATGTCCTCATTTGTAAATTCTCATGTGCTAGTGTCAAAAGATGAATTCCATATCTTCAGGTGCACAAAAAAGTTTAAATATTTCTTGTAATTCCTTAAATTCTGGGTGACTTCACTCCCTCTAACACTAGATGCTTGGAAATTATTTTATTTTCACATTGTATAGGCTTAATATATTTGGTAAAGTGTTGGGTTTGAAATCTCAAGGAGTTTTGTTCAAATCTTTCTGATGCTCACTTGTTATGTGGTCTTGATCAAGTTTCTTAACTTCTCAAGCATCTTTCTAGCAAAGGGATTCAGGATGTGTGGCCCCACAAATAGCCCATACATGCATTTCTGGATATTATATATCTGTATTTTCACCTCTAATAGGAACTCAACACTTCATTTAATCATTACTAAAAACAACATATTCTGAAAAGAGGTCCATAGAGTTCACCAAACTTCCAAAGGGATGTATGCTCAAAAATAAACAAGCAAGCAAACAAAGAAACCAAGAAATCAAGCCCTAGAAAGTCACTAAACCACAAAATGGTTGAAGAAAACATGACCGTGGAAGAACTCAAGAGTCAAATGTCCTGGGTTCAAATTCTGCTTCTGACATACACCTCATTTTTGGCTGTAACATTATCTCTGTGTCCTCAGTTTCCTTTTGTTTAAAATGAGGAGTTTAGATAAAGTCTGAGGCTTCTTCTAACGCTAAATTTATGATCCTACGTTCCTAAGGTTGTGATTTGGTTGAGTAGAGTGAATTTTGCCCACTGACTAAAGCATAGGTCCTTCTCATAATATTTGACCTATTTTCTTTGTAACCCTGCTATTTCCTATCTCAGTCTCCAGGTTACGTGCACACTTTGTCATTTTAACGTTACCTACTGCTCAGTTTAACCTTCTTTTTCCCTTTAAAGAAGAAAGGTCCTTTCAATCTCTTTTTTCACCTGAGGCAAAGGATAATACAATAAACACATTACTGTTTAGCATTCTATTAACTTGAACATGCTATTGAACTAAGTGGAAATTCTACACATTATAAAGACTGAGTCAATTTATGTGAATCATAATGATGACTCTAAAACCCAGAAAAGTCCCAAATCACCTTATTATCTATTTTAAAAAGATTAAATTACGGTAGGTACATTTAAAAAATAGCTAGGTATATGTTTACTAGATGTATTTTATTACATTTTGATTCTTTGAAAATGTATTCCCATTTATTCATTTATGCAGTTTTAGGGTTCAAAAGAGTCAAACCTGCTAAAACAATGAGTATTGTTCAGCCTCTGATAGTGATCATTAACAAATCATTGCAAAAAAGAGGGATGCCCCAGAGGCTGGAGATGGGTCAATATTCCATTTTTAATGGAAGTGAAGAAGGTGAGTTCTTTCAGTTATAGGATAGTAAGTTTTTCTTAAACTTATTTAGAAATTATATACCATTTAATTCAAAGTATGGATTGAGAGATTTTGAGAAGAAAACCATTGATCACTACTAGACATCACCATTAAGAATAGGTGATGCAAAACTAACCTCATTTCCTTGATGTAACAGACTTGCTTTGCTGAAAGATACTCTGCTAATGAAAAGATGCACCTGTATTGAAACAAAGCATTTAATAAAGTAGTACATGTTATCCTCAATGAAATAAATAGGAGCATGCCATCTAGATAATAAAAATTAGACTATCTCAGAATTACTGCAATGACTAGAGCCAAGGAAAAGTCATCAATGAATCTCAAGAAAAAAATCATCCTAGAAATTACAGCTATCCAAAAAGGAATGAATTGCCTTAGAAAGTAGGTGGTTTTCAGTAAACTGAAGATGTATTAATGAATGTTGCTGTTATTGATGCTTGCTTATTACATTTTTATTTGTGCTTATGTTGACTCCTGTAACCACAGAGGAAGATGACTGTAACATATACTAAACTATTGTCAAGATAGAGTTTGGTATTAACTCGTGCCAATATTTGAGTCAACACCAGGTATTACTGAAAATGAACTTGTGCCTTTTCATCCAGACCATTCATGGCTCTAAACCTTTCAAGAGGCTGCAGTTTCCCCTTTGGCCACTATAGCAACCATTTCTCAGCAGTTCCCCTTAAGGGAAATCCACTAGATTTGTCTTTCCATATTAGATCTCCTTACACATAATATTTCCTTTCAAATTCTAATTTAGAGCTTGAAAATATTCACTACAATAATCTTGGCTCTGCCTGCCATCCTTTGGGATAATCTTCACTTTTTCCTCTAATCTATATCTAACTTATTTTTTTAAGATAATTATAGTTTTAATATTGATGAAATTTGATTTAAGTTAAAAGAGATTTACTCTCCTACTCCCTTGAGGGTACGTATTTGTATTTCTGCCTTTGCTGTCTCACCTGCCCTTTTGTGCTGAGGAAATCCCCATGTGCTCTTGTAGCTCAGAGAGAATAGGTAAGGCAAATCACCCATTCTCCACAAATATTTATTAAGTACTTATTATGTTTCAATCACTGTGTTAAATGTATAAAGCATTCCTCAGAGGAAAAATAATTGTGGAAGCAAGAATGTAATTGAATTAGTTATTTGTTCAGCAAATCATAGTTCAAGGTCTCCAGTGGGCTCTGGGCAATAACAGATCATGGTAAAGCATTGTTTTCCCTAGTGTCAAATCAGCCTTATGCATTATACCACAAGGGTATTTTCTCCTACCATTTAGTCATGGAATTCTGGAATTCCCAACCCCCACTAAACATAAATTATATGCATCCTACTTTATGTCCTGTTTGGGAGAGGGAATTGTGATAGTGATTTAAAGAAGAACCTTGTTTATAGAAAGGTTACATAATCTGCTCTGTCTTCTTTCCACTCTGGTCTCCAAAGGCTTTTAAAATGACAGATATAGTGTAACAAATAAAATATCTTTCAGCTATATATTTGGTCTTTTTATAAGCCTAAAGGAATGTTAACCAAGACAAAAAGGTGTTTTTTAAAATTTATTTTTGTTTGTATTACGGAATGTATTGATCTAGAGATGTTAGTACTATAGAGTAGAAAGTCAGAAATTAAAGAGTTAAATCAGACCATAGTGTGAGCACACTGGAGGGGGAATCATGGAAAATTAATTATACATGTGTGTATGTATATGTATATATAAATATATGCACACAAATACTCACGCATATATGTATGTATATGTATATATCAATGTACTGTATAATCTGTAGTGTCCAATTAAGGAATCTAAGAATTGGGAAAAGCTAGTTATGAGGTAGAGTGGAGACGAACAGACATGTTAATGACAATTTTCTTTTTCTTTTCTCATAGTTTTAAAATCATTGACCAATTTTTCTTCTACCTCTCTAATTTGGTTTTTAAAATCCTTGTTGAGCTCTTCCAAGAATGCTCTTTGGGCTTGAGATCAGTTCATATTCCTTTCTGAGGTTTCAGATGGGAGTGAGATCTCAGTGTGAACCTCTTCTGTATTCATATTTTGGTCTTTATCCCCATAGTAAGATTCTACGATCTTTGCTTTTCTGGTTTGCTTCTTGCTCATGATGGTTGCCTTTTTCCTGGCTTTTAAAGTGAATCTCTTCTTCTGGGGCACAGGGGACTCTGTCTCATAGTTCACATGAACACTTGAAGCTTTGTGTGTTGTGGCCTCTGGTTCCTTCAGGTAGAAGCTAGACTGCTGCTGCTTACCTGGTGCTGAACTGGCTAGTGTGCCAAGGTAAAGGCCAGGTAAAATCTTTCTGAGTTTCCCTAGGGTTACACTGAATTTCATTGTTTGAGGTGTAAGGGAGGGAGTGGTCTGGCCACAGAAGGTCTTCTCCTCCCCTGAACTAGAGCACAAGCAGGATTATTGACTGGTGAACCCCCTTCTGGGAGAGTATCTGCCCAATTCCCCTGGCTCTGCTAAGGCACACATGGGGTCCTGGTGTTGCTGCTTACAGGCTCCACCCCGATGGGGCTCAGGATCTCCTCCTGGTTTGCTGAGGTAGAGCTGTTTGGGACAGCTCCAGTCCTGCACTCGTCTCCTTCAGCTACAGCAACAGGGACTCTCCTTGAGGATCTCTTTAGCTTCCCGAGCTCAGAGACTGTTTATACCTTTGGATGACACCGCTACTCCAGGATTTTTCCAGTGCAGCATTCTCTAGGTTTTTCAAGGTCAACAAGAGGAGGGAGAGTTCACTCCACCATCTTGGCTCCCGGAAGTTCAAGTCATGTTTTGTTTTTTTTTTTCTCTTCTGACATGATTATGTCACATCCCTGTGTGTTCCCTAAAGCTCTGTGAAAAATGTCTGTGTGGGTGACCTTATTGGCTTCCATGGCTTTAATTTCCATCTCAATGAAAATTATTACTAGAACTATGTATCAAAACCCATTCACCTTCCTGAATTTCAATCCCACATTACCTAATGCAATTGAGTGTGCCATAGACACCTCAAAGTTAACATCTTTAAAACAGTAATCATTGTCGTTATACCAGAAACTTGGACTCAGTCTCTGAGTTTCCATGGACTTTTGGCTCTGATAGGCAAATTTTTGCCTTACTTTGCCAGGGCACCAGTCTCAAAAGCAAAGCCCTCAAAATTTCCCCATTCATACTGCTCACATTTCTAGCACTTTTTATGTCGTCTTTTCCAATTAGGCTCAGAACTCACTCAAAACTCATATTTTGCCTGAGAAGAATGGATTTGGAAAGGGGATGCTTCACTCTCAGAGAACATAGACCCATGAAAGATATGTTGAGGCAAAGGAAGGGGAGGATATAGGTTACTAGGGAATCAAGAAAATGGAAAAGAATTAGGGGAAAGGAGTACTGCCATGGGGAAGTGTCTTCTCTGTCACGTGTAGGAAGTGGCATTTTTCTGGGAGTGAAGTACAATGGAAAAAGGAAATCTACAGTAGGAAATCTTGCTTAGAGGGGAGAGCCTGGAATGTATACCTCAAAAGAGTTGATTCTATGAGGGATGCTTAGAAAAAACAGAAACTAGTACAGATTCTACAAACCAGAGAATTAGGAAATTTTAGAGTAGACAGAAAGAGGATAGATGATGAAGAGAGAGTATGAAAAAAAGTATTCCAGAAAAGATCTCCAAAAATGACATAAAAAAAAATACTCAGCAGCAGTAGTTGAATTGGAAGGGAAGATTGCGGAACACACATGACTAAGAGGAAAAAGAGGAAAAATATTAAATAGCCAGGTAAATACAAGAAAGACAAAAGAAGAAATGAACATAGTTTTTAAGGGAAAGGTACAAGAAGGAAAGTGGGGGAAAAAGTTAACGGGAAGAGGATAACCTTTTATTTATTTGTATTTTATTTTATGCTTTTATTTTTTTGTTTTATTTATATATTTTTAGATTTCAACATTCATTTCCACAAAATGTGGAGTTCCAATTTTTCTCCCCATCTTTCCCTTCCCCCTATGCCATAACACCTTGCATTCTGATTGTCCATTCCCTCAATGTGCCCTCTCTTCTATCACACTCACCCTTCTCTTATCCCCATCTTCTCTCTTTTCTTGTAGGGCAAGATAAATTTCTATACCCTGTTACTTGTATTTCTTATTTCCCAATTATATGCAATAACAATTCTCAACATTCATTTCTAATACTTTGAATTCCATCTTCTCTCCCTTCCTCTCTCCAACTCCACTGAGAAGGCAAGCAATTCAATATAGGCTATAAATGTGTTGTTTTGCAAAAGACTTCCATAATAGTCATCTTGTGTAAGACTAATTTGTGTAGGACTAACTATATTGCCCTCCATCCTACCCTGTGCCCCCTTTTTTCTATTCTCTCATTTGACCTTGTCCTTTCCCAAAATTGTTTACTTCTAGTTTCCTTTCTCCCATTTGCCTTCCTTTCTATCATCCCACTCACCCCATTTGTCCCTTTCTTCCTTACTTTTCTGTAGTGTGAGACAGATTTTCACACCAAATTTAGTGAGCATGTTATTCACTACTTAAGCCATATGTGAAGAGAATAAGCTTCACTTTTCCCCTCTCACCTCCTCCCTTTTCTCCTCCATTGAAAAAGATTTTTCTTATCTCTTTTATGAGTTATAGTCTTCCCCATTCCATTTCTCCCTTTCTCCTCCCAATATTTTCCTCTTTCACCCCTTAATTTAATTTTATTTTTTATAGGTATCATCTCTTCTGATTCAACCTGTACTCTCTGTCTACATATGTGTGTGTGTGCATGTATAATCCCTCCACCTACCTAAATCCTGAGAAAAGTCTCAAGTTACAAATTTTATCTTTCATGTAGCTATGCAAGCAGTTCAACTTTAGAAAGTCTTTTATGATTTCTCTTTCCTGTTTACTTTTTCATGCTTCTCATGATTATTGTGTTTGAAAGTCAAATTTTCTATTCAGTTCTGGTCTTTTCATCACGAATGCTTAAAAGTCCTCTATATCATTGAGCCATCTTTTATTCCCTTGAAGTATTATACTCAGTTTTGCTGGGCAAGTGATTCTTAGTTTTAATCCCAGTTCCTTTGACTTTTGGAATATCCTATTCTAAGCCCTTAGATCCCTTAATGTAAAAAAGCTGCCAGATCCTTTTTTATACTGATTGTATTTTCATAATAACAGAATTGTTTCTTTCTAGTGGCTTTCAATATTTTATCCTGGAAACTTTGAAATTTGGCCACAATATTCCTAGGAGTTTCTCTTTTTGGGCCTCTTTCAGGAGGTGTTCAGTGGATTCTTTCAATATATATTTTACCTTCTGGTTCTAGAATATCAGGGCAGTTTTTCTTGATAACTGCATGAAAGATAATGTCTAGGCTCTTGTTTTGACCATGGCTTTCAGGTAGTCCCATAATTTTTAAATTGTCCCTCCTAGATCTATTTTCCAGGTCAGTTGTTTTTCCAATGAGATACTTCACATTATCTTCTATTTTTTCAATCTTTTGGTTTGTTTTGTAACTTCTTGGTTTATTGTGTACTCATTAGCTTCCCTGAACTCCACTCTCATTTTTAAAGAACTATTTTTGTTCAGTGATGTTTTGAACCTCCTTTTCCATTTGGCTGAATCTGCTTTTGAAAGCCTTCTTTTCTTCATTGGCTTTTTGGACCTCTTTTTCCAATTAAGTTAGCCTATTTTGAAAGGTGTCATTTTCTTGAGCATTTTTTTTTGGTCATCTTTAGCAATCTACTGACTAACTTTTCAAGCTCTTCTAATGGCCTGAGCTCATTCCATATTCATTTTGGAGGGACTGGAGGCAGAGGCCTTGACTTTCTCTGATAGTATGCATTGTTCTTCCTCATCTGAAAGGATGAAAGGAGGTACCTGTTCACCAGGAAAGTAACCTTCCATAGTCTTATATTTTTTCCCCTTTTTGGGACTTGACTTCTGAATACCTTGTCAAGAGGAGGGTCCTAGTACTCCTCCTCCCTCCAGGACCAGGCTCAGGGCTGAGATCCAGATCAGCTGCTCAATTCTCCCTGGGGCTTTGGGTGGGGGCGAAGCCGCCACTCAGGACTGAGGTTCAGATTAGCTGCTCAATTCCCCCAGAGACTTTAAGCTGAGCCACTCGGGCAATAGACCCAGGCTGCTTCTGTGGCCACTGTTGCTGCCTGTTGCCTGCCTGCTGCTGCTGTGGCCACCTCTGCCACCACCTGGGTCAGTTCTGGGGGAATCCTGCTCCTCTCTTGCCCAGCTGGAAAAGCCCTCCCACACTAACCTTTGAAGTTTTCTTCTGCACTTGTGAGTTGAGAGATCTAGGACTCTCCCTGCTGAGGATTCTTCCTCAGAGACCCGTTCTGGTCCTGTTCCTCCCTGTGCACAGCCAGGGATTCCACTCTGCTCAGGGACCTGTGGGATAGACTTTTCCTGTTGGTCTTCCAGGTTTTGGTACTATTGTTCTGTGGATTCTGCTGCTCTAGAATTTGTTGAGAGTAATTTTTTACAGATATTTTGTGGGCTGTGGGGGAAGCACTAGAGTATATGCTTCTTTCTAGTCCACCATCTTGGCTCCACCCTCTAGAATCACCTTTTGAAAAGATTAAGATAAAGCAACTGAACAGATTGTTTATACCTGAAGAAGGGGAAAAGTGATGTTTTTGTTAATTGATTTGTACAAAAATAAACTAATTAATCACCGGGTGTCAAATCTCATATTGATGTTCTCTCTGTAGTTATCTTTTGTTCTAGCTTTACTTCTGAGTCCTTGGATTTTTTCCAACTCTACCACAGGAGCCTTCTCACTATGGATATATCTTTACTTCTGTACCTCTCCCCTCTTCAGACTGGTGAGTCCTTCCCCAGAACATCCATTAAGGAAGTGAAAAGCTTTGTCATGCTCAATTTGCTCCATGCTGTTAACTCTCTCCTGTTCCATGACATACAGATTTTCTTTCTATTTGCTTGTATTTGTATTTGAAAAGTCTGGCATACATTAGATATTTAATAAATATTCTAACTTTTTCAGCTAGATAACTAGTTAGCCATCATTTATCTATGTTTGTACTCAGAAAATACAGCCTTTCCAACATGGTACAGTGTGACAGTATTTATATTCTGTGGGCACAGCCTTCAAATCTCTGGGGTCACCAGAACCCCAGGATGCAATATTGTACTAATATCTTGAACCTCAACAGTCTTCTATTTGTGTTACCAATGAATAAAGATATTTCTGATTTATCAAATAGAGCAATATAAATTTTACTGTCATTTCTAAAACCTTATTCATGTGAAATGTAACCTTCTGCTATGTCTATTATGATTTCAAATATTCATGTTGAGCAAGTGGTTGAAAAATAATTGTTTTATCACTGACATATTTTCCTCAATTATGCCAAAAAGTAAGCTTACTTATCACATACATAATACCATTCTGGTGATTATGTTATGAATATGAACAATACAGTTTTATTAATAAATATCTGCAGACTACACATTATTTTATCACACATTTAAGGTTTTTTATACTATAAAAATTGTAGTAATTCTCAATTTCACTTTAATAAACTACCAAGTAAATAAATTAGTTAGATATATAGATAGATTATTTTATGTAAAGGTACCAGAACAATATTTGTTTTTATAAAGAGGGAGCACAAGTATTGCTACATAATGTTTTGAAACCACAAAATTTTGGTAGCTTTCCACCTCTGTGTAGCAACCTTTTAGGCAAACCTATGGGGTTCTCCACCTTCTGTGCCAGTAAAAAGTAGCTAGAGCCTCCAGTCTAATTTAGATTAACCAGTCTAATTGAGAGAATGCTGGTGAGATATGCATCAAGATGACTCTTTCAGTGTTTATGTGTTGGATTAAGTTAGTAATATAACTCTTCCTTCTTTATATTAAGCATCATGCCGATTTATCAGTATAAGGTAGGGCAAACTAGCTTTCAACCTTTCACCTTTGCAGATTTGATGGAGCAATGAATGGCTAGTCTGTTTGCTCCATATACACACACAAACATATATACACATATGCACACATATGTGCACTCATACATATATATAACACATGTTTGTGTGTATGTGTGTTTGTGTGGGGTATGTGTATACACGCATATACATGTGCATATATGATGAACACATATATGGAGTAACACGCATATATAAACATACATATACACATATGTGTGTACATTTTTATATGGAGAGAGTTATAGTTATTCATCTTGCAATTTTATTTTAAGTAAATGTCCTTTTTTCAAGTTGGGATTCCCAGTTCTTCATTACTAATACAATAGGAAACCAGACAGGTTTTAAATCCCTGAAAGTAGCATGTAAGGATTCTAAAATAAAATAAAGCCTATAGACATCTATAGTGTGGTCATCAATGCTCAGTATATAATGTCCCTCTCTGACAATTCTGAACCTTCACACTGTTTTGCATACCCTAGCCCAATTATCCAGAATTTTACATCCCTTAAAATTTTAACAGGGTAATTGGTGACATAATTAGCTAGCTTTGGTAGATGTAGGACATTGATTTGTGCTTAGAACTTTAAAGAATGGTGTATCCTCCAGGAAAAGTTGGGTCCTATATTGTGAAGAAAGGAAAAAAGTAAATTGTGCAAAGTTTATCTAAGATTCCCTCACACCTTTTATTCCATCTTTCAGCTATATCCTCTATGGTACTCTCTGTCACATTCATGCAGCTTGAGTTGCACAGTTATGTGTTAAAGCTGAGTCCAACTGGGAAAATGTAACTGTACATAATGATACTGGAGGAGATTAGTAAAGGATAAAAGGGGAGAGGTTTTGTCAGGCTATGAAAGCAGATGCAGAGAGAAGCCACAGAATCATCATTTGAGGTCAAGGTTCAAAACTGAACAATCAATGAGGATTTGTCCCTCCACTACAAACAGCAAAAGAATCTGTCAAACTGAACACATTCTGACACAAGATCCAGGGGTAGATCAGAGATCAAAAGTTTAGATGAGCCAAATCCACCAGGAAAGCCAGGCATAAGCTATCACCAGTGTCACTCTGCCATGCTGAGGGAAAGCTGAAAGAGACCATGCTTTTCTGGGGTATTTGTGTGTGCCAGCTATGTTTTATTCTGTTCTCTAAACAGATAATATACTGTGAGATGTTGAAAGATATGCATGCTGCTCCTTTGAACTTGGTGACCTTGTACCTCCTGTGGCTGCTAAGCAATTTCCACTGTATGCTCAGCTAAACCTTGCTAAGGAATCTTTGCTTCCCAATGTGCTCTCTGTGCTTTTTCCCAGTGCTCCCATGAAAAAATTACTTCTTTTGCCTTCCTCAAGACCTACCCTTTGCTAAGTGTCAATGAAGGCATACCAATTTATTTTCCACCTTTTCCCCCAGTCTATGCGTAGCATAGGTACAAGTAACAATTTTATAATTCAGTTAAAATGAGTTTATTCTCAGAAAGTTTTTGGAGATTCCCATTGATTGGGATTTCATACCAATGAAAGAGATATATCTAGATATCAATATTTAAATATCTAAATTTATAGAGAGATAGCTATATACTTATACTTACCTCTCTATATAGTATAGGTGTAATATAGCTATAGATTTATACACATGTAAAATATAGAAATAGAGACATAGACATATATATACATGTATTATGTAAATATAAACACATCTACACATATATACATACATTTTGCATGTACACGTATACAAAATACATATACTTGCACATGTATGTGTAAATTTAGTCAGGCAGTTTGTGTGTAACAAATCGCTTTATATTTTAGGCTACTTGTAAAATTCATTTGCGTACCTGTTATCATTTCAAAAATCCACTTAGATTTTACCTCCTTTATGTGGTTTGATCCGAATTGCCCTCATCAAAGTGGCAACGTAGAAAAAATCAATAGTGAAAACTGTAGTCACAGAAAGCCAGTTTAAGAAAGGACATTTAGGATTATTCAGTCTAACCTCATCATTTTGGGTGTGAGGAAACTGAGATTCAGGGGTAATAAGTGATTCAGCCAAGGTTGCAATACAATACAATAACAACTGATGGTAATAACTGTCCAGATCTAGTTAGTGTTTTAAGATTTATGAAGCCCTTTCCATACAACAACCCTGTGATGCAAGTGTAGGTGGTATCAAAGAGGCTAGAAGATGGCATAATCAGGCAATGTAGTAGAGGGAATTGCTCTTCAAAGATATGTTGAATTACATAGTTTCTGAGATCCCTTCTAAGGCTGAGATCATTGTTTAATAATTGAAAACTTGACATTAGATGAAATGTGGAGGTTAGGACCTGAATTTGATAGCAGTTTTGCACACCTATCAAATTAACCATATTTCTGTACTACTTGTTTCACTTTGCCTTCGTCAACAATGACAGAAATATCTTTATCCGTGGATTTTGATTTAGAGGATGGCATTTGAAAATTGTCTCTATCACCTGATTCACTTGTGATAAATCACTGAATCAAGGTCTCAGTTTCTCTATAAAATAATGAGATTATTAGAGATGATCTCTAAATCTGGCTGTAGGCAAAATGTAAAAATCATTAAAATATATGCTTCTTCCCTATCCCCTTTCCTGTTATAGAGAATAAATTAATTAACACTAAGTTGTTAGTGACTAAAAGCTAGGAAAAGCCATGTTTGAAAACAATACAATGGTGAACCTTCATTAAATTCTTCATGCATACCTCATTTTACTGCAAATATTTAATGGATACCACCCTTTACCGCATGGATACCTCATTTGCTTCATGAACCTGGATTTCTGAAGATTACTATTAAACACAATCTCTGGTAGGTTCTACCAAGTTGGAAAGATTTTTGGTATATGAAGAAAAACTTGCTATACGAGGACAAAGTTTAGTGAATGTCAGAGAGTTTCTTCACCAAGTTGATGAAAGGTTAATACATTTTTTAAGCCATAGCATTGTAATGCTATCAACTGATAAATCTTAAAAGGATTGTAACGTGTTTCTGCAAGAGCCAGTGTGCACAGTGGAAAATACGCTGGATCTGGAAGATGAAGACCTGGATTTGTCTGCCATTTACTAGCTTTGTGACATTCAACGAATCACTTAAACTCTCTGCTCCCTTGTATTGTCATCTGTAAAGTAAGGGATGTGGACTAGATAGCCTTTTTAAAAGCCCTTATACTTCTAAACCCATGATCCTATGATCACGAAGACAATAATAAACATACTTGAAATATTAAAACTCCACGGGAAATGGGGAATATTTGATCAAAAGTAAAGAACATTAAATTTCCACAGACAGAATTTAACATACAGTAACACCTAATACAGAAATATATTTGAAGGCAAGTATCCTTCCCCAGGGCTTTCAAATCTAAGTTGAAGTGCATTTTCTACTTCTATTCCAAGACAAGTACTAGCTACATACCCTGCATATCCTTCATAGTGTTTGGCAGCCATGCACACACATATATGTGCAGACACATATACACACACACTCATAGAGAGTTTGAAACTATAAATGAAATGAAAGACATAATAAATAACCAAGTTTTTTTCTGAACTATTAATATGCTGGTTTTTGGCCTTTTTTTCTTTTAAAAATTGGTATATGAAATGGTTCTCTCAGAAGAGGCAAGGAAAATGTCAGAAATCCTAGTATGTACAAGTAAATAAAGATACACACATCAGTAAATTTTAATTTTTAAAAAGAAAGTCATTGCAAATATTCAAGTTTAATGGCTTTAAAATGATTGCTAGGGAAACCATAATATTAATTATGGATGCAGTTTCCACTATTTACTTTTTGGCTTTTGAACTCATTGGATCATCAAAAATTTGTGATTCATAGACATGCAAATAGCCCTCCTATGGTCTCATAAAGAAAAGAATCTTAAAAAAAAATTAAGACAGAAAGAGGAAAAAAGAAAATGAAAGTACCTGTTTTTATTTCCCTCCCTTGGCTTACTTGACTAAGCTTTTATGGAAAGCTTTTAAACAAATGTTCCACTTCATGAATATGACTGAAGTGGCAGTAATCTCCCAAAGATGCATTGTACTAAGAAGAATCCCCTAATCGACAGAATAGAGAGTAATGAGAAATTTATGAAACTAAAAGAAAACTTCCAAGCTCCCTTTACTGCAGGCAATAATTTTCCTATTGATTTGGAAAAAAAGCAGGGAATTTTCTAAATGAGTCTCTCCTCTCTACCAATTTCTAGCTTGGTAATTAAATTGGTTATGTAAAACCTTTATCCACACAGCACATGGTAAAGTGAGATACTATTATCCAGATATTTTTATCAGTGTAAAAACCCTGAACTCAAAGGTGACAATTTCATGTGTCACAGATTAGAACTGAAAGACCACTACAACTTATGAACAAATGTATGAGGGGGTCAATAAAATGTATGCATGTTTGATAATCCACATGTTTAGACAATCTACTCTAGTAAAAAGAGCAGTCTTGGAGTCACAGTGGAACAAGGTTTAAATCCCAAGTGTCAAGCTCTGACACACACTAGGTGTTTGATTCTGTAACTAATTTAAATCCTTTGTGTCTCAATTTGTTCAAATATTGAGCTTTAGGAATAGAATTTTCAGAGGTTAAAACTCTATGAAAATATGAGTTAGTAGCAGTATAGTAGTAGCAAGCAGCAAGTAGTATCAAGGAGGCCAGATGTAGCAGTAATAACACAGGCAAAGATACATCACAGCTAGAAGTAGTCTTTGAAAACCTATAGCAATTTTCATCTCCTTTCTGCAATTAATCATATCTTACTTTGTTAGGTATGTAATTTGCTATTTGGGTACTACTAGCATGTTAGAACCTTGAAAGCAGAATGTAGTAAGACCTATATCTTACTTATCTTTGAATCAAACAATAGCTGGCACAAAGACTTGCACATAGTAGGCCCACAGTAAATATCATACCTAATTGTATAGAACGAGATTTATTCAAATTCAATTGAATTGGATGTTGGTGGTTTAGCTTCAAATTCATGTCTTCAGTGTCATCCTCTATAATACTTTCAATTTCCTGACAGCATTTTGAATTCACTTATATTACTCAAATACCAGATGTCATTATACCATTTGAAATTTAGATTTCTTTTACTTTGTCTTGGAATAGGTAAGATAATATGGCACCTTAGTAATATTATTAATAATATTTATTATTAATGTGTCTTACTGCACAGTAGAATAAATGATCATAATTACATCTACATTTTCCTTATCAGCTTTCAAACTGTGTATACATTTCATTTATATGGCCTTTATGTGTCCATTTGAAGGGTTGTCAAACTGTATGTTAATGAGCTTGACATAAATTGCTGTAGAAATTTGAGAAGATATTATTAGCAAGATGGTTTCTATGTCCTTAGTAAGGGAGGAACTAATCACTAAAAGCTAGAATGACTTTATTATGATCAGTTGTCAGATGAATATCATTCCTTTCATTTCTTTCATTACTATTATTCTACAAAATTGCTAAATTAGTTGATCAGGGAGATTTCATAGACATGGAGTATATGGATTACAGTGAGGCAATTGACAAAATCTCTTTTACCATCCTTGTGGAAAAAGGAAAGATATAGACAGGAAAATGGTTTCAGTAGTTAAACAATTGTTTGATTACTCAGATTTAACGAATACTAATCACTTAAGTGATGTCGTGGATAGAACACTGGAACTGGACTCAGGAAGGCCTGAGTTCCAATCTGAATTAGCTGTGTGAATCTCAGCAAACTATCTAATTTCTGTTTGATTCAGTTTTCTCAACTTTAAATGAGAATAATGATAGTTTCTACCTTTATTCCTTCTTTTTTCCTTCCTTCCTTCCATAGTATTCAATATGAAATGAGGGGGCTCTAAGAAATACCTTCTAATGTTTCTTCCTGCTCTAAACTTTGATCCTGGATATTGATGTTGTTTGGGAAGAATTTATACCAGGACTCTTTCTTTCACATTAATATATTCAACATTGTTATCAGCAACTTGGATGAAGAAATAATATGCGTGCTTATCAAACTTTCAGAAAGACAAAGTGAAGGATTGAGCAACAGAACACTGAGCAACAGAATCACATTTCAAAAGTATCCTTTAACAGTGGAATAATAGGACAGAGGCAATATTTTTAACCTTAAAATACTTAAATAACAAGTCTTTCACTTGAATTAAAAAATAAATCAAATAGTTAAGTATAGAGTCAGGGAGATATGATTAGAACACAGTTCATTTTCAAAATACTTATGAAATTACAACAAAGATAGTATGGAAATATATCTTGCATGATTTCACATGTATGATATATTGCTTGCCTTCTAAATGAGTGAGAAGGGGCTAAAGGCAGAAAGAATTTTTTAAATAATATTAAAAATAAGAAATCTTAAAATAAAAGAAAATGCCTATGAAATTTAGGCAATGAAAAAATCAATAATCCCACGTGACATTTTAGTCTGGAAAGTTAATGTGATCTTTGACTGCTTTGGTAGATTAAAGTGTGTTGAAGTATAGGGTCCAGAATAACCTAAGTTATAAGTTCAGGATTATAGATCTCGTGTGGTTTGTTCAATTCTGTCTATGCCCCACATCTGGGACATCATGTTCTGTTCTTAACACGATATCTTAGAAATTGAATATATGTAGATGAATATGACTGGGATTGCAGGAGGCCTAGAAACAATGTCATAAAAGGACTGAGTAAAAGAGCTGTTGATATTTAACCAATAAAAGGGAAGAAATAAAGTAGGGGGCATGATGATAGTCTCAAATAATCGTGGCATGGACGTTGCTAAATAAGGTAGGCTTATTTTTCTTGACCCCAAAGGACAGAGATATAATCCATAAGTAGAAATCATAGGGAAGAAAAATTTGACTCAGTGTAGAAATGATGGCATCAATATGGTATGACTATGAATTTCTATACTCACTTATTAGCTATGTGACCCTGGGCAAGGTTATGTCAGCATAAGACAGTTTCTTGGGACTTTTCTAATAAGCCATAGATGGACTACAATCTGTGGAGGTGCAGATTTTTCCATACCAAGAGTTCTTTGTGATGATCAAGTCACAAACACTTTGCATATTCATGTTAAAGAGGAAAAAAATTCCTAATCAAAAATTCGCCTGTTCAAAATAGAAAAATAAAATATGCTGCCTTAAACGTAAGTCACTGTACGTTACCTAATTGAAGCTAGATATTTCTTCTGGTGGATGTTGTAGATGGGATTCATGACTTAAGTAAAGACTAGACTGAAATTCCTTCCAATTAAAAGTCTATGCTACCCTATACAGCCAAACGTTGCTAAGAAAACTAGCTTCCCTGTCTATTCTATCAACATAGATTTAGAAAGGGAAGAGATCTTTGGGGTTATTTTTTCCAGTTCTCTTATTTAATAAGTGAGAAAACTGAGGATCTAAGTGACTTCTCCAAGTTCTCACAAATAGAGAGTAGAAGACTTGAATACTAAATTGAGTCCTGTAAATCTAAGTCTAGAACTCTTTCTGCTGTACCTATCATGCTACCCGCCATGTCCTTGTGACCTGAGATAATCACAGCAAAATTTTTATATACATTGTTCAGTGCCCGAGAATCATACTTTGTTCACTGGAAACTGATATTTCCTGGAGTGCTTACTCTGGGCGAGAAAAAGATGCCTCCAAAGACAAACAAATTTTCAAAGACAAAACTCTATTCCAGGTTAAGTAGGTGTTATTGCATCAGTATTTCTTGAAAGATTTGACTTGTAACTGATGATCTGGTATGACAACAATGACTGAAGAGTGACATTAGGAACAAAGAACAATTGAATTAGTAAGAGAAAAAAAGAAAAATCTTAAATCTGAAGAACATTTCTATAAAAACTTTGGCACATTTTAGGTGATGAGAAACAGTGAAGACAGGAATGTCTTGAGTTCTAAAGAGATCTAGAGATAAAGAAGTTTTGTGAGGAAACCAAGAACCACTGATAAATCATTCCACTGTGCAAGAAACATTCTTTTGGGGGAAAATGTTTATCTATCCAGATTAATAAATAGTGATTACTTAATCTACCAATATTTCTTGTCAGTCAACTTATATCTTCATCACAATTACAAATGAAAAGAATCAATAGAGACAGCAACGTGAAACAGTGGAGAAAGCCCTAGAGTCACAACATGTGGCTTTTAATCTAGCCTCAGGTACTTACAAGCTGTGAGACCCTTTGTAAATCACTCAATCTCTGTCATTCTCAGTGGTCTCAACTGTAAATTAGGAATAATATCAGTATTTACCTCCCAGAGTTGTTGTAAAAATAAAGAAAAAGTAGATTTTGAACTTCTGGGAGCCAAGATGGAGGAGAAAGCATTAAGTACCTCTTATCCTAACTTACTGACCTTGAAAAAATCCAAGGGAAAAACCTGGAATAGTGGAGTTAACAGAAAGATGAGATGTAGTAGTCTTTTACCTCATGAGGCTAGGGAGACTTTGAGAAACGCCCCTTTTGCTGTGACTGAAAGGAACCTGTATAGAATGGGAGGCATCCTGGCTAGGAAGTGGCAAGTCCTTCCTCATTGAACTAGTGGGAGATCCAGAACCCCTGAGTGGTGAAGCTGACAAGTGTCAACACCATAACCCCCCCCCCCCCCACTACCTCCACCATGTACCATTGCACAGTCAGGTAAATTGGCAGACATGAGAGCATAAGACCTCTACTTGCACCAGCTTATGGTTGTCCACCAATGACTGAGGTTACCAGTGCTCCAATATAGCCCCTGGTGAGAAGGCGACCTCCAGTGGCCAGACAACTCTGACCCCCACCACACCCCAACAGCTTCAGTTTAACCCTGGGGAAACGCAGAAAAATCCACATCAGCCACCAATAGAAGGGCCAACTCAGCACCTGGTTAGCTACAGTCTCTGTAGTCCCCAGCTGCCAGCACCTGAGGCCCCACCACACAGACAGAAACCAGGCCCCTAGCCCCCAGCGCAAGGAGCATTGAACAGTTTCCCTATGCCCAAAAAGCACAGATCAACTTTAAAAGCTAAGAGAAAAGGCAAATATCATGAACAAAAAGCAACACAGAAAAACAAACACAATAGATTCTTACTATGGGAGCAGGGAAGATCAAAACACAAATTCAGAAGAGAACTAGATTGTCAGTATTCCCACCTCTTAAACTTCAAAGCAAGAAGAATTTTAAAACTCAAATTAGGGAAGCAGAAGGAAAATTCAACAATTCCTTTAAAAGTTCAATTGACAAAATGAGTGGAAAAGCACACTGCAGAAAACAACTACTTCTAAAGTAGAATTTTCAGAATGGAAAAGGAGCTATAAAAGCTAACTGAGAAAAAAACTTCATTAAAATTAGAATTGAGCAAATGGAAGCTAATGACTATATGAGACATCATGAATCAGTCACACAAAATCAAAAGAATGAAAAATAGAAGAAAACACAAAATAAATCACTGGAAAAACAATTGATTTAGAAATATCATTTTAGAATTACTGCTATACCTGAAAGTCATGATAAAAATAAGAGTCTGGACAGCATTTTTCAAGAAATCATCAAGAAAAACTGCTCTGATGTTGTAGAACTACAGGGTAAAATAGGCATTTAAAGAAGCCACTGATTACCTCCTAGAAGAGATCATAAATTGAAAACACCAAGAAATACTGCAGCCAAATTCCTGAATTATCAAGTCAAGGAGAAAATACAACAAGCAGCCAGACAGAAAAAAGTCAAATATCATGGAAGCATAGTCAGGATTACACAGGGCCTTGAAGCTTCTACATTAAAATATTGGAGGACTTGGAATATAATATTCCATGAGGCAATGAAACTTGGAGTACAACCAAGGATCAACTATGCAGTGAAATTAAGCATAGTCTTTCAGGGCAGGAGATGAACATTAAATTAAATAGAGCACCTCTAGACCAGAGCTCAAAGGAAAATATGATCTTTGAACACAAGACTCAAACGAGGCATAAAAAGATAAATAAGGAAGGAAACAGACAGACAGACAGACAGACACACACACACACAGAATGTTATTCAATAAGGGCAAACTGTTTATTTCCCTACATAGGAAGATGATACTTATGACTCTTGAGAACTGTATGTGTCTTTATTACCTCATCTAGGAGGAAAATACATAGATAGAATGGGTGGGTTTAAATTAACTTTGATGTAATATTTTAAAAAAACAACTAATTGATTTGGTGGAAAGGATGATAATTTCAAGAGAGGAAAGGAGGGCCAGAAAGGGGTTGATTACATCACATGAAGAGGCATAAAGATATAATACTGTATAGGGAAAAGAAAAGAGGAAGATGAACATTGTTTGAACTTTACTCTTATTAGATTTGGCTCAAGGAGGGTATAATATACTCAGGTATAGAACTCTAACTTGATCTATGGTCAGTAGGAGTAGAAAGGGGAAATTAAACTTGTGGAGGGGTAGAAAGGAAGAAGTATATAGTAAGGGAAAATGGAAAGAAAGGGGATAAATCTGATACAAAGGAGGGCAGAATGAGGGAGGCAGTGGTGAAGAACAAAATTCTAGTGAGGATGGAAATGTAGAAAGGACAAAGAAAAGCATAAGTGGAGAGGGGATAGGATACGGGAGAAAGATACAGATAATAATCAGACCTTGGGAATGTAAATGAAATAAACTCTCCCATAAAACATAAGCAAATAGTAGAATGTATCAAAAATAAAAATCCTAAAGTAAGTTGTTCACAAGAAGCACATTTGAAATAGAAGGATACACAAAGTGTAAATATTAAAAAAATGGTACAGAATATATTATGCTTAAACTGAAGTTAAAGAGAAAAAGCAGAGGTAGCAATGCTGATGTCAGTCAATGAAAGAGAAAAATCAAAAGAGATAAAGAGGGAAACTATATCTTGCTAAAAGGCACCGTAGGCAATGAAGTAATGTCATTACAAAACATATATGCACCAAGTGGTATGGCATAGAAATTCTTGGAGGAAAAGCTGAGGTAGCTACAGGAATAAATAGACAACAAAACTATACTAGTTGGGAACTTCAACTTCCCTCTTCTTAACTAGACAAATCTACCCACAAAAAGCAATAAAGAAGTTAAGGAGGTGAATAGAATTTTAGAAAAGTTAGATACCATAGACCTCTGAAAAACTTAATGGGGATAGGAAAGAATAGACCTTTATCTCAGTGGTACATGACACCTACACAAAAATAGACCATGTACTGGGGCATAAAAACCTTACAAGTCGGTGTAGAAAGGCATACATATTAAAAGCGTCCTTTTCAGAACCTTATACAACAAAAATTATATGTAGTAAAGGACAATGGGAAAGATAGACTAAAAATTAATTGGAAAATTAATAATCTAATAGTTTAGAATGAGTGGGTCAAACAAAAAAATCATAGAGACAATCAGTAACTTCATCCAAGAGAATGACAATAATGAGACAAGATAACAGAACTTGTGGGATGAGGCAAAAGCTGATCTTAGGGGAAGTTTTATATCTCTAAATGATTATGTGAATAAAATAGAGAAAAATATAAATGAATTTGGCATGAAACTAAAAAAATAGAAAAAGAACAAATTAAAAATCCTCAATTAAATACCAAATTAGAAATACTGAAAACCAAAAAAAAAATTAATAAAATTGAAAATAAGAAAAGTAATGAATGAATAAACAAAATTATGAGATGGTTTTATGATTTTATTAAAAAGAAAGAAGAAAATTAAATTACCAGTACCAAAAATGAAAAGGGTGAATTCATTACCAATGAAAGAATTGAAGCAATAATTACAAACTATTTTGCCCAACTGAGTACCAATAAATTTGACAATCAGTGAAATGGATGAATATTGACAAAAATATAAATTGCTCAGATGAACAGATGAGGAAGTCAAATGCTTAAATAACCCCATGTCAAAAACAGAAACTGGACAAACCTTCAATGAACTTCCTCAGAAAATTATCATCGGAGCCAGAGGGATTTACAAGTGAATTCTAGGGACCAAAGTCAAGATGGTGAAGTGAGAGCAAGTCCTACATAAGCTATAAGACAAACTAATTCAGATACCTCTAAAAAGAGAATCTGAGCAAATTTTAGAGTGGCAGAATACAGTAGGGGACAGAATGTGGCAGATTTCCAACTCAGGTCAGACTGGCAGGTCAATGAGAAGGATCTGTTGCACAGTGTTGGAGGAGTGCACAGTGTACAGGCTGTACTAGCACAGACTCTCCCAAAGCAAAGTCAACAGGAAGCCCTGGGCAGTCTGAAACAGCAGTAGCACTGTGAATTCTCAAACATATCATCCCAGGACAGAAGTCCAGCAGAAGTGTATGAGAGAATTGCAGAACACCAGGTAAAAGCAACAGCTGCTCCTGAGACTATCAGCCCACAGATTTAATGCCTGCAAGTCACCTATTTGAACTTTCTGGAGTGAAGATGGTGGAGTGATCAGTAAATGCTATCCTCCTCCCCTTCTTGACCTTTAAAACTCAGATAATATATCCCAAGGAAAAATTCTGCAACAGTGGGACCAACTCAAGAGGTAAACAGTGTCTTAGCCCATGAGCCTAGGAAAATTGCAAAGGGGGGGTCCCTCTTGCTGTGGCTGAGGGGACCAGTGTAGGACCAGAGCTGTCAGAGACAGCTCCAACTCAACAAACCAGAAAGAGATCCTGAACCCCAGGGGGGTAGAGCCCATACTCTCCAGCACCAGAACCCCAGGCATGCCCAGGATAATTGGAAAGACACTCGTGCAGATGAGGTTCGCCCAACGCTGAGCTTGCCTAGGCTCTAGTTCAGCAGAAGAGATGTCCTGTGTCCAGAACACCCCTCACCCACACTGAATGCAGCTAGCTCAAGAAGTCTGGGGAAACTGAGAAGGAAATCACCTGGGCTCTGCTTGGGTACAGTATCCAGATAGGCACTAGGTAAGCTGTGGCATTTTAGATTCTAGTTGAAAGAACCAGAGGCTACAATACATAAATACTCTAATCCTAACCACAAGAATTGTGGGACAGAGCCCCCTGTGCCCCAGAAGCAGAGATCCACTTTAAAAGCCAGGAAAAAGGTGATTATCATGAACAAAAAGCCAAGCAGAAAAGAAAAGAACATAGAATATTTCTGTGAGGACAAGGACCAAAACATGAATACCAAAGAGGTCAGTATTGAGACTGTACTCTCATTTGAAATGTCAAAAGGGAATATGTCATGGTTTCAAGCCCAAAGAGCATTTTAGAAGAGCTCAAGAAGGATTTTAAAAGTCAAATTAGAGAAATAGAAGAAAACCCGTCCAATGATTTTAAAAATATGAAAAAGAAATCATGGAAGGATTTAAAAGGAAAATTGGACAAATGGAAAAGGAAGCAAAAAACTCTAAATGGGAAAACTGGACAAATGGAAAAGGAAGCAGAAAACATAACTGACAAAATTGGACAAATGGAAAAGGAAGTACAAAAACTAACTGGAGAAAATAACGCCTTAAAAGAACAATTGGATGGAGTGAAAAGGAGATGCAAAACTTAACTGAAAAGAAAACAATTTATTAAAAATTAGAATTAGGCAAGTAGAAGTGAATGACACATCAAGAATCAATCAAACAGATGATGGGGTGGAGACAAGATGGTGGAGTGGAAAGACACACATATATATTGGCTCTCCTCACACAGCCCATAAAATACCTGTAGAGAGGGACTCTCAAATTCTGGAGCAGCAGAAGTGGAGAACAACAGAGTGGAGGAGATTTTCAGCCCAGGGTCACCTGAAGGGCCAGCAGGAAATGTCTGTTGCACAGGATGCAGAGTGGAGCCCAGCCCAGCTTTGGCAGCGCAACGTGTGGCTCTCAAACAGCCCTCGGGGGTGGATTCTCCAGTCATAGTAGCAATGGTTTGCAGATTCCTCAACCCACAGGCTCCAAGGTTCAGTGACAGGGTTTTTTTCAGCTGGCTGGGAAGGGAGAAGGGCTTTCCCATAGCTCCAGCCTTAGGCAGTGGCCACAGAGGCCATATAGGGTAGGCAGCAGCAGTTCCCACAGCAGCCTCTACCTAAGTCCACATCCATTGTTGGATCATAAAACCCCTGGGGGCACTGAGAAGCCCATTCTTACCTCAGCCCTCTGTAGAGGCCCTGTGGCAGCTGATCTTTATCTCACATTGAATGGAAGCCTTGCCCATGCAGCTTATCTGAATCTCAGTCCCCAGTGCTGGCTTGGTGGAATGGGAGGCTAGGTGGCTGTGGAGAGGAAACTGCTAAGATTCTGGGCACAAAAATCTCTTTCTGCTCCCAGACCAGTGTACACACTTCATTGTGCCTCCTTGGAGGAATTGAGATCTTACAGACTTCCAGACTGTCCAGACTTCTCTTGACAAAGGACCCCAAAATCAAGTAACTGGGTGGGAAAATATCTAAAAAAGGAAAAGAAATAAGACCATAGAAGTTTACTTTCTTGGTGAACAGATATCTTCTCCCATCCTTTCAGACAAGGAAGAACAATGCTTACCATTAGGTAAAGGCATAAAAGTCGAGGCTTCTGTATCCCAAACATCCAAAATAAATATGCAGTGGTCTCCAGCCATGGAAGAGCTCAAAAAGGATTTTGATCAAGTAAGTGAGATGTAGGAAAATTGGGAAGAGAAATGAGAGCAATGCAAGAAAATCATGGAAAGCAAGTCAACAACTTGCTAAAGGAGACTCAAAAAATGTTGAATAAAATAACACTTTTTAAAAACAGACTAACTCAATTGGCAAAAGAGGTTCAAAAAGCCAATGAGGAGAAGAATGCTTTAAAAAACAGAATTAGGCAAATGGAAAAAGAGGTTCAAAAGCTCACTGAAAAAAACTGTTCTTTAAAAATTAGAGTGGAACAGATGTAGGCTAATGACTTCATAAGAAGCCAAGAAATCCCCCCCCCCAAAGAAAAGAATTAAAAAAATGGAAGAGAATGTGAAATATCTCATTGGAAACATAACTGACCTGGAAAATAGATTCAGGAGAGACAATTTAAAAATTATGGAACTACTTGAAAGGCATGACCAAAAAAAGTGTGGACATCATCTTTCATGAAATTATTAAGAAAAACTCTCCTGATATTCTAGAACCAGGGGGCAAAATAAATATTGTAAGAATCCACAGATCAGTTCCTGAAAGGGATCCAAAAAGAGAGACTCCTAGGAATACTGTAGCCAAATTCCAGAGTTAACAGGTCAAGGAGATCTTTTTAGCAAGCAGCTAGAAAGAAACTATTAGAGTATTGTGATAATACAGTCAGGATGACACAAGATCTAGCAGCTTCTTCATTAAGGGATCGAAGGGCATGAAACATGATATTCCAGAAGTCAAAGGAACTAGGACTCAAACCAAGAATCACCTACCCAGGAAATCTGAGTATAATACTTCAGGGGAAGAAATGATCTTTCAGTGAAATAGAGGACTTTCAAGCATTCTTGGTGAAAATACCAGAGCTGAAAAGAAAATTTGACTTTCAAACACAAGAATGAAGAGAAGCATGAAAAGGGAAACAGGAAAGAGAAATCATAAGGGACTTACTAAAGTTGAACTGTTTACATTCCTACATGGAAAGACAATGTTTGTAACTCTTGAGACTTTTCTCAGTATTTGAGTCGTTGGAGGGATTATACACACACACACACACACACACACACACACACACACACACACATATATATGTTATATATATATGTATAGCTATATATATACATATATGTATATATTTTTATGTATATATATCTATGTGTATATATATATGTGTATACATATATACATACACAGATAAATATATAGACAGAGAGAATAGGGTGAGTTTATTAAGAAAAGATGATATCTAAAACATTAAAATTAAAGGATGAGAGAAATATCTTGGGAGGAGAAAGGGAGAAATGGGATTGGGCAAATTATCGCTCATAATATATGCAAGAATAAGCTTATTCAATGGAGGAGAACAGGGAGGATGTGGGAGGGAAAAAGTGAAACTTATTCTCATATTTGGCTTATGGAGGGAATAACATGCTCACTCCGTTTGATATGAAAATCTAGGAAAGTAAGAGAAAAGGGGATAGATGGGGTGAGGGGGATGATAGCAGGGAGGTAAAATGGGAGAAGGTGGTAATTAGAACTAAACACTTATGGGGAGGGACAAGGGCAAAAGAGAGAAGAGAATAAATGGGGGGCAGGATAGGGTGGAGGGAAATATAGTTAGTGTTGCACAGTATGACTATTATGGAAGTCTTTTACAAAACTGAACATATATGGCCTATATTGAATTATTTGCCTTCTCAGTGGAGTTGGGGAGGGAGGGAGGGAGAAAAGTTGGACTTCAAAGTATTAAGAAAGAATGTTGAGAAAAGTTCTTTCATACAACTGGAAAATACGAAATACAGGTAATGGGGTATAGAAGTTTGTCTTGCCCTAGAAGAAAAGAGACAAGATGGGAATAAGGGAAGGGAGTGGTGGGATAGAAGGGAGGACATACTGAAGGAGGGGGTGATCAGAATGCAAGACGATATAGGGTGCAGGAGGGGAGAGATGGGGAGAAAATTTGGAGCTCAAAAATTTTTGAAATGAGTGTTGAAAACTAAAAATTAATAAACATTGAAAATTAAAAAAATAGACCAAAAATAATTGGAAACTTAATAATCTAATCTTAAAAAATGACTTTGTTAAACAACACATCTTAGAAACAATCAATAACTTCATTCTAGAGAATGACAGTACTGAGACAACCTATGAAAACCTATGGAATACTGCAAAATGGTTCTTAGGAGAAGTTTTATATCACAGAACACCTACATGAATGAAATAAAGAAATAGGAGTTCAGTGAACTGGACCAGCAGCTGAAAAAGCTAGAAGAAGAATAAATTGAAAATCCTCAAGTTAATACCAAATTAGAAATTCTGAAAACCAAAGGAGAGGTTAATAAAATTGAAATTAAGAAAACAATTCAACTAATAAATAAAACTAAAAATGGGTTTTATGAGAAAATTATAAAACTGATAAATCTTTGGTCAATTTGACTAAGGAAAATAAAGAAGAAAACCAAATTAACAATAACAAAAATGAAAAATGTGAACTAACTTCCAATGAGGATGACATTAACAAAATAATTAGAAATCACTTTATCCAACTGTATGCCCATAAATTCTACAGTTTAAATGAGATGGATGATTGCTTTAAAAATTATAAATTGTCTAGATAAACAGAAAGATCCAAGGACCACTCCTTCAGTGATAAGAACTCACTGTTTAAAAAAAATTGTTGGGAAAACTGGATAACATTGTGGCAGAATCTGGGCATAGAACAATGCTTGACCCCGTAGACAAGAATAAAGTTCTAATGGATACATGATGTAGATATAAAGACTGATACTATAAACAAATTAAGGGAGCAAGAAAGAGTGTATTTTTCAGATTTATGGAGAATGGAAAAATTTTTGACCAAACAAGACATTGATGAAATTGTGAAGTGTAAAATGGGTAATTTTGATTAAATTGAAAAGTTTTTGCACAAACAAATCCAATACAACCAAGATTAGAGGGAAGCAGACAAAAACTGCATAGTATATCAAAAAATATTATGGCAGAAGCTAAGCATAAGTCTACAAGTTATATCGTATACCAAAATAGTCAAAATATATATAAAATTTGGATGTAAATGCTAATATTATAAGCAACCTGGGATAGCAAGGAATAGTTTACCTGTCAGGTTTATAGAGAAGTGAGCAATTTATGGCCAAACAAGAGACAAGGAACATTATAAAAATATGACATGGGGATAATTTTGATTACATTAAATCAAAATGGAAATTAATGGAATTGGTTACATTAAATTGAAATGGAAATTAATTTTCACAAACAAAGCCAATGCAACTAACATTAGGAGAGAAACAGAAAACTGGGAAAGAATTTTTGCAACCAATGTCTTTGATAAAGGACTCATTTGTAAAATATATGGACAACTGAGTAAAATTTAGAAAAATATAATTTGTAGCAGATGGCCTGCATCCCCACATGGCTCTGTGACAGCAGTGAAAAAGAAAAACGTGGGCAGGCGGAATAAGATAGGGCAACTCCATTTATTGATCCAAGGGTCAGGGTATTTAGAGACAGAAACTACAAGTCTATGTGATACTTTACTCATCTCCTGTCCTTGGTCAGTCTTATTGTCTTAAAGAATGTTAGCCTGGAGGGCGTCTATTTTACATATCCCTTGTATTCTGTAGTTTTCTTGTTTATCTCATGGAGACAGGAACCCCCAGGGGGACCTGGAGCGCCATTCTGGATGATAATGAGCACAGTCAAAAAAAACAGGTTTCCCAAAGGTCTATCCTGAACTTGCCAAAACACTCCAACCTCACCCTCAATAATAAGTCATTTTTCAGTTGATAATCTGTCAACAGATATGAAAAGTCAGTTTTCAGATGAAGAAGTTATAGCTTCCTATAGTCTTATGAAAACAATCCTCTAAATCACTCTTGATTAGAGAAATGAAAATCAAAATAACTCTGAGGTATCGTATCACACTGATCAGATTGGCTAATATGAGAAAAACAGGAAAATGATAAATCCTCAAGAATTTGTTGGAAAATTGGAACACTAATGCATCATTGCTGGAATTGTGAACTGATCTAAACATTCTGGGAAGCAATTTAGAATTATGCCCAAAGGGATATAAAAATATGCATACCTTTTGACCTAGCTATACAACTTGTAGGGCTCTATCTGAAAGAGATCACAAAAATGGGAAAAAGGACACCTTTGTACAAAACTATTTATAGCAATTCTTTTGGTGGTGGCAAAGATTTGGAAATTAAGAGAATGCCCATTAATTGGGGAATGACTGAAGAAGTTGTGGAATATGAATGCAATGGAATACTATTGTGCTCTAAGAAATGACGAGGAAGAAGACTTCAGAAAATTCTGGAAAGAGATATGAACTGACTCTGAGTGAAGAACAAGGAGAACATGACCATGTTCTCAATACAACACAAGTAACAACTGCATTGTGTGATGACTGACTTTGTTAGACTTAGTTCTCCTCAGCAATGCAAGGATCAATGACAATTCCAAAATACTCAACATGGAAAAGGGTATCTATATCCAGAGAAAGAACTTGAGAGTCTGCATTTGGATGGAAGCATACTATTTGTTTTGCTTTTCTTTTGTTGTTTTGTTTTGTTTCTTCTTTCTCACGGCTCCTCCTATTAATTTTAATTCTTTTTTACATCATGACTAATGTGAAAATATGTTTAGTATGAGTGCCTAAGTGGAGCCTATATCAAATTGCATGGTGATGTGGAGACGTAGGAAGGGAGCAAGTGGGAGAAAATTTGAAACTCAAAATCTTATGGTAATGAATGTTAAAACCTAAAAATAAATTAATTAATTTTCAAAAAGTGATAACATTTGTAAAACACTTTGTACAGGGCCTGGAACATAATAAGCCTTTCTTAAACACTTGTTTCCTTTCTCCCTTCAATAGAAATTAAAAACTTATGTGGATTCAAAAACTCATCTTCACAAGTATATGATCAGGGAGCCATGCACAAGGGGAGTGATTATTTTCAGAAATTTGACTTTCAGAAAGTCAAAAATATTCATTCAATCTTGTCATATATTGATATGGTCATTGCTTCCAGTGAAAGGAGATGATAATCTCACTGTATCTTTCAGTTTTAAAGCCTTCTTTTAAGAGTTTCTGTTCAATTCTGGTTACCACAGTACCAGAATAGCATTGATTAAGCAAAATATGTTCAGAGGACAGCATGACATGCAGGAGAATGAAAGGTCTGGAATGTATGTCATGTGAAGATCAGTTTAATTAACTACACATGTTTAGCCTAGAGTGAGACTCAGGGAAGTGGAAATGACATGTGTCTTAAAGTATTTGAAAGGCTATTATTTCAAACAGGAACTACAATTGTTCCATTTGACTCTGGAGTACAGAACAAGAAGTAAAGGGTGGAAATTTCAAAGATATAAATTTTGGCTCAGTGTCAGTGACAAATCAAACAACTTCCAACAATCAGAGTTATTCCCAAATAAAAAGGGATGCCTAGAGAAGTGATGAGTCCCAATTGTTGGGCATATTTATGTAGAGTCTGCATGTCCAGTTATTGTGTGCTATAGTGATGGGATCCATGTTATGTATTGGCTGGATCAGATTGCCCCTAAGGCCCCTGCCAGTTCTCCAATCACTGATTTTATTGATGTTACTGTGGGAGTGGAGGAAAAGTAAGGAGGGAATAGAATAGATGATGTTTGAAATACATTTCCTATATTCCAGGAAAAAATACCAATATATTTTTCTACTGCTAAGCTATACATCATGAGAAATATATTGCAGCTTACTTGTGCCCAACTTGCATATCTCTAATGCCATTGGGAAGAACTGCAGTTTTGACTCCTTGGAGATTATGGTACTCCAGTCACATAGCATGACCACATGAATCTTAGCATATTAATTTATTTGTGTAATACAGGCAAAGTAAAATACATATCTTCATGATTAAGAAAAATAACTTTTAATAAGTATCTGATTCTTTTTTTAAAATTCAGTCTTTTTGTGTGAATTATATTGATAATCTATTCAACTATATGTTTCCATTTGCCTATTTGTGTGATTGGGTAGATGCAAAACTTGCATTGAAGATGTGTATTTTCGTAGTTCTTTGCATCATGATAGTTTGCCACTGTGAATTTCTGTGCTTCCAGGATAAATTTGAATTACCATAATATCACCAGCCATTCTTAGTTTCTTTTTTTAAAAAAGAAAACTTATTGATTCAGTTTCCTTAAAAAGACAAGAAAAAATTCATGCCTTTATTATTTTTGCTTTTCGTGCAAAAATGTGTCATGACCTTTATAAAAATGCCTTGACTTATAGACTTGTTATATGATTAAAATAACCCTGGGTATGGACTCAGAAAACCTTTGGTTAAAATCATTGCTTTGCTATCAGCTTAGCCCTATGAAGAAACCTGAGTCTCTCTTTTTTATCTTTAAAATGAGAGAACCTTGACAGCTATTCAATCAGCAGCAGTAGCAGCTGCTTACAGAGCTCTCAGCCCACAGATAGTAAGGGTGTTGACAAACTGGTCAAAAAGAATTTAAAAAGGTCTCTTCACCAGCATTGAGGTAAAACTCTATTGTTTTGCCCATATTCAACTCGGCTCACAGTACTAGGTGCAAGTCCTGGGAGAGGAGGAGGACTAGAACAACAGGGCTTGCGGCCACAGCGTAGCGTAGATTCTATTCATTGCTCCAGTGCAGATAAGAGTGCTTGTTGTCAGTCAGAGACCAGAGGACAGAACAGGAGAGAAGTAAACACCTCTCCTTAGATCATACCACCTTGGAAGAGCTGAAAACTTACATGACCCTAAAAATATCTTTGAAAAGAGCTGAACAAAACTCCAGATGCTTGGGACAGTACACACTCCACCCTGGAAACACAGCCCTACTTTAACAAAGAGTTAAAATTTCAAGTAATAGACTGGGGAAATGATAAAACAACAACAAACCAAAGCAAAAAAAAAAAAAACATCTGAATATAGAAAGTTATTATATTGAAAAGGAGAACAAAACATACACTGAGAAGAAGGTAATGAAGTCTGAGCTCCTACATTCAAAGCCTCCAAGAAAAATAAGAATTGATCTTAGACCATAGGAGAGGTCAAAAAGGATTTTGAAAATCAAGTAAAAGAAGTAGAGGAAAAATTAGAAAAAGAAATGAAATAATGACAGAAAATCATGAAAAAAATAGTGCACAGATTGGTAAAGAAAGCATAAAAAAGTGCTGAAGAAACTAACACATTAAAAAACAGACTAGGCCAAATGGCAAAAGAAGATAAAAAAGCCAATGAAAAGAAAAATTCCTTAAATAGAAGAATTGACCAAAGGGAAAAGGAGGTCCAAAAGTTCATTGAAGAAAATAATTTCTTCAAAATTAGAACTGAGCAAATGGAAGCAAATGACTTCATGACAATTCAAGAAACAATAAAATAAAATCAAAATAATTAAAGAAAATAAAAGACAACTTGAAATATCTCAATGGAAAAGCAACTGACCTGGAAAATAGATTCAGGAGAGATCATTTTGAAATTATTGTACTACATGAAAGTCATGACCAAAAAAAAAAAAAAAACCAGCCTAGATGTCATCTTTCAAGAAATCATCAAAGAAAATTGCACCAGAGGGTAAAATAGACATTGGAAGAATCAACCAATCATCTCCTGAAGAAGAGTCCAAAATGATAACTCCTTGGAATATTATAGTCACATTTCAGAGATTCCCAGGTCAAGGAGAAAACATTGCAAGCAGCCAGAAAGAAACAACTGAAGTATCATGGAACCGAGTCAGATAACACAAGATCTAGCAGATTCTACACTAAAGGATAAGAGGGCTTGGAATGTTATATTCCTGAGGTCAGAGGAGCTAGGCTTCAAACCAAAAATCATCTACCCAGAAAAACCGAGTATAATCCTTCAGGGGCAACAAATGGATATTCAATAAGACAGAGGACTCTCAAGCATTTTTGAGGAAAAGCCAGAGCTGAATAGAAAATTTGACATTCAAATAGAAGACTCAAGAGAAGCATTAAAAGATAAATAGAAAAGGAAAAACAGAAGGGACTTACTAAGAATAAACTGTTTATTTTCCTACATGGGAAGATGATACTTGTAATCGTAACAACTTTCTCATTATTAGGACAGTTAAAAAGTCTATCTATCTATCTATCTATCTATCTATCTATCTATATGTGTGTATGTATATATGTATATGCATTTATATGTGTGTATACATATATGTACACATATACATATATAGACATGCACATATACAATACACATATATATATATTTACATACATTAACATAGAGAGAGAGAGAGACACTCATAGTTGTGATTTGCATATGAAGGGATGAAAGAAGAATGTACTGGGAGATGGAGAGAGGTAGAATGGGGTAAATTATGTCACATAAAAGAGGCAAGAAAAAGTCTTTACAGTGGAGTTGAAGAGGGGATCT
Organism: Notamacropus eugenii; assembly: GCF_028372415.1. Classification (NCBI taxonomy): domain Eukaryota; kingdom Metazoa; phylum Chordata; class Mammalia; order Diprotodontia; family Macropodidae; genus Notamacropus; species Notamacropus eugenii. The sequence continues at coordinate 168,477,545 of NC_092876.1, read as the reverse complement.
AAAGTGGAGTAAGTGAACCATCTCATGAGAATTGGTTCAAAGAGGGAATAACATACACACTGGGTATATAAATCTATCTTACTTACACTACAGGATAGCAGGAGGGGAAGGGGATAAGAGAAGGGGGACTGACAGAAGGGAGGGATCATTGGGGGAGGGATAGTCAGACGCCAAACACTTTTGAGGAGAAACAGAGTGAAAGGAGAGAGAGAACAGAATAAATAGAGAGTGGGGAAATAAGATGGAGGGAACTACAGCTAACAACAGTAACTGGGAAAAGTTGTTGAAGCAAGTTTCTCTAATAAAGGCCTCATTTCTCAAATGTATAAAGAAGTGAGTCAAATTTATAAAAATAAGTTCCATCCCTTAAGTGATAAATGATTAAAAGATATTAGCCATGTGAAAATGTGCTTTAACTCACTATTGATTGGAGAAATACAAATTAAAACAATTCTGAGGTATACCTCATGCTTATCAGATTACCTAATAGGACAGAGAAGGAAAACTAGAAATGTTGGAGGGGATGTAGGGAAAATGAGACATTCATGCACTGTTGGCAAAGTTGTGACCTGATTCAACCGTTCTTTAGAGCAATTTGGAACTACGGCCAAAGTGCTATAAAACCTTACATATCCTTTGAACTAGAAATAGTACTAATACATCTGCATCCCAAAAGATATTTTTTTAAAACAGAAATGACTTACATGTACAAAAATATTTATAGTAGTTCTTTTCTGGGGACAAAGAACTGGAAATTGAAAGAATGCCCATCAATTGCAGAATATGATTGAATATTATTGTAGTATGAGAAATGATCAGTAGGATGCTCTCAGAAAAAAAGAAAAAACCCAGAAAGACTTACATGGACTGATGCAAAGTGAAATAATACTGTGTACAATGTAACAGCAATATTGTTAAGATGATTAGCTGTGAATGACTTTGGTATCCTCAGTGCTCCTACTGCATCCTGGGCCTTATCCAGTTGTCCTGATAAGTATATGGACACTGAGCCCAGATGACTCTGGAGGAGAAATTGAGGCTGGTGATCTTGCACAGCCCTCCCTCACTCAAATCAAAATCTATTTCAAGTCATGTCATCATGTCCCTATTATCATGATCCTCTTCCAGAATGATGAACAAATTGCAACTACAACCATAGGTATTCTTAGCAATAACATGATCCAAAAAACTCCAAAGGACTTAAGATGAAAAATGTTATCCATCTCCAGTGAAAGACTTGATGGTGTTTGAATACAGATTGAAGTACACATTTTTGGGAGTTTTCTATACTTTTCTTAAGACTTTTTGTTTGATTTGGTCTATGTTTCCTTTCAAAACATGGCTGTTATGGAAAAGTTTTGCACGATTATACATATATGACCTATATCAAATTGCTTATCTTGATGAGGAAGATTGTGGGGAGGAAAGAAGAGATTTGGGAACTCAAAATTTTAAAAATTAGTGTTGAAAATTATTTTTATGTATTACTGGGGAAAATAACATACTAAACAAAAATTTAAAATTTTAATTAAATTTACAAAATTTAAAATAAAGATTATCTAACTCTAAAATGCAATATCTAAGGCCATGTCTATATGATAGCGTAACTATACCTAGCTTCATTTAAGAGTCATTGCTTAAATTCACTTCCCAAAAACATCTTAATAAGTCAAAAAATATTTCCTTGAATTAATGTATATATTCTCGTTCTACTGATGTCTTCTTTTAAGATGCAAATATGCTAGGAAGAGTAACATATTAAGGAATTAGCATCTCTACCTCAAATGGGCAAAATATTCAAAATCTTTGTAATTCTACTAGATGGATGCTATTATTATTATGGAATCATTTATCTTAGATTACAGTATCCACTATTATTCATTTATATGATATTTATTTATTAAAGACAACTTAATGAAATATTTTACCACAATTCTACATGTTCATGCAAGTGTTATTATGGTACTTTTTGGAGATGAGACAACGAAGAGTCAGAAGCAAGAAATGGATGTTCTATAGGTAGAAGATGGAAAAGCTGGGATTTAAAACCAGTCTTCTGATTGTAAGAGCAGTGATCTGTCTTCTATATGAACATACATCTTGATGGTGATAATAGAACTATAACCATGTCTGATGCATTATTTGAATTCAGGTATTTCTAGCTTCAGACTATTTTTTTCTCTCTGTGCCCATCAGCTGCCCCTAAATATACATAATTAGTTGCTGACATAGTTAAGAGTAGAACCCAGATCTCTAAATTCCAAATAAAATTTTTGTGGTGACAGTGGTAATTGTGCCTCCACTTCTTTTCCTCTCCTTCTATTTTTAGCTGTCTGTAGTCTGGCTTCTGACTTCAATTATTCTACTGTAATTATTCTCTCTAATGTGAATTAACAAGGTTGCTTGCCAAATCTAATGGCCTTTTCTCATTCCCAATTTATTTCTCTCTGCAGACTTTAACAATGCTTTCACCCTCTTTTCTTGAAATTCTTTTGTCTAGATTTTCATGACACTACTCTTCAAGTTCTCCTTCCATCTAATAGACTTTTCCCTCTTCTGATACAACAAGTTATCTTGGAAGTCTGTTCTTGTAATACCTAAACAATTGGATTTCCTAATCCATAAATAACGCTCTTGATTTTGTATTAAAGCTTTGTCTTTCCTACTCCTATTTTCAGATGATCACTGAAATCTGAATTCCTCTTGAACTCCAGTCTCAAATCACAAACTTCCTATAGGAAAATTCAAACTGGATGTGACTAGAAATCAGTGTATTCAAAATTAAGCCCAATTTTTTCTCCAATAAAGGTACCTGAAGTCTAACTTCTCTATTTCTGTGGTGGGCAGTATTATCCTTCAAGTAATGAAAATTTACAATCTTAGTGAAAGCCTCAACTCTTTACTCTCATCTACTGAGAATATGGTTTATACAATGACAGTCAGGTATTCAGAACCACTGATATAGGTGGGTGTGATGGAGTCAGGGTTTGTTGATCAGTGAGGAATGAGACAAGGTATATCATCAGTATTCCTGGGGATTCAGCCTAGTCCAAACTTCTTGAGAGAGACCTTGGGAGTGTCCTCGTATCATTTCTTCTGGCCACCATGTGATTGCCTGCCTCTTGCAAGTTCTCCATAATATAGACTTTTTGGAAAGTGTTCATTTTGCATTTGAACAACATGACCAGCCCATCAAAGTTGTGCTCTCTGAAGAACAGTTTGAACACTTGGCAGTTCAACTCGAGCAAGGACTTCAGTGTCTGGTACCTTATACTGCCAGATGATTCTCAGAATCTTCCTAAGACAGTTCAAATGGAAGTGATTCAGTTTCCTGGCATGCCACTGGTAGACTGCCCATGTTTCACAAGCATATAACAAGGAGGTCAGCATAATGGCTCTGTAGACCTTCAGTTTGGTAGTCAGTCTAATGCCTTTTCTCTCCCAAACTTTTCTTCGGAGCTTCCCAAACACTGAGATAGCTTTGGTAATGTATGCATCAACCTCATTGCCAATGTATATGCTCCTCGAAAGTACACTACTAAGGTAAGTGAACTTATCCATTGCATTCAAAACTTCTCCATTTTTTGTAACCGATGGTTCCACCTATGGATAGTGTGGTGGTGGCTGATGGAGCACCTGTGTATTTTTGGTGTTAATTATGAGGTCAGCATCAGCACAGGCAGCAGAGAATTGATCCATACTTTGTTGCATCTCAGCTTCAGAGGATTCATTGAGTACACAATCATCTGTAAACAGAAAATCATGCACCAACACTCCCTCTACTTTCCTCTTGACTTGTAGCCTTTTCAAATTGAAGAACTTGCCATCAGTACAGTAGATGACCTTGATGCAATGTTCATTCTCATTGAAAGCTTTTATCAACATGGCTGAAAACATCATGCTAAAAAGCATGGGAGCAAGCACACAGCCCTGTTTCACTCCACTGGTGACTGGGAAGGCATGACAGCTTTGTCCATTATCCAGAACCCAGGTAAATATCTCCAGGTAGAGAAGTAACTCATGGAACTGGCTATTACATCCAATCCTTAAACTTGCAACTCATGTCTTTCATTCACTCTATTTAGTGCCATGATAACCAGTTCATTTCTACTGAAGTGCCTTTGGGATTTTAGAATTTGTGTCTTTCCAGTTTTTGTTTTCAAAGAGCATTGTGCAAGTATTCAATTCTTCTTATTCCCCAAAGAAACAAAATATACTTTTAAATGTGTCAATGTTATTTTCCATAAATCCTATTCCATAGAAATTTATTAAGGATTCTTGCTTCTTATGGTCTAAATCCTAAGTGAACATGCCTTTTATTAATTTGATCACTTCCACTCTTTTACAAAATAGTAAGTATATGATGCAAACATCTAGATATGTTATTGCAGTTAGTTGAACACCACTCATTTATAGAGTTCCCAGGAGAGAAGAAAAGTACCCTCAACCTGAAGACCTCCTAAAATGGATACTTGTTTAGATTTGACTTTATTTGTGCATGAAGCATTATGCAATAGTGTATATATATAATCCTTGGGTTTATCATGGCAGGTAGATTTATATAGATTTATAGGTAGTAATTTATATTGTCTGCAGTTATTTTAAAGACAATTTCTCTTTCTTTCTCTTGTTGTTGGGTTTAGTTGACAGTATGTTGAAATGCTGATGATTCATATGGGACTGATTTGTATGCTGCAAAGTTGTTAAAGTTGTGTAATAATTTAAGATGGTTTTTATTTGATTTTCTGGGGTTCTCCAAGTATAGCAAAATATCACTTTCAAAGGATCGTAGTTATATTTGCTCATTGTCTATTTTCATTCCTTTTATTTTACTTTCCTGTTTTATTGCTATACTTAGTATTTCTAGTATAATATTGATTAATTATTGTGATAATAATAAAAAAGGAATCCTTGCTTCAATCCTGATCTTGCTGGGAGGACTTCAAGTTTGCCGCATTATAGATAATGCTTACTTTTGGTTTTAGATAACTCTATTTATCATTTTATTTATCATATATTTGTCAATTTAAGGAAGACGTGATAGATTCCTGTAATTTTTAGTGTTTTTAATAAGAATGGGTATTGTATTTTGTCAGTGGCTTTTTCTGAATCTATTGATATAATCATGCGATTTTTGATATTTTTGTTATATATATGGTAAATCATGTCGATTGTTTTCCAATACTGAACATTTTTTCCAATACATTCATTTCTGGAATGAAATCACCCCAATCATAATGTAGTAACTTTCTAAAATATTGCTAAATCTCATCTCTATCATTTTATTATCATAATTTTGACTGGATATTCATTATGGAAATCAGTTTTTCATTTCCTTTCTCTCTTTTTCATCATCATGATTTAGCTATGAAAACTATATTTGTCTTATAAAAGAAATTTGTTAGAGCTGCTCCTTTACCTATTAAAAATATTTATATGGTATTGGTCTTAATTGTTCTTTAAATGTTTGATTGAATTCACTTGTAAATCCCTCTGATTCTGAGAATTTTTTTAGGTTACTCAATGATGACTGGATTAATTTCTTTTTTCTTAGGGTTATTTAGATACTTGAATTCCTCTTCTATTAATCTAGGCAGTCTATATTTTGGAAATTTTCATCCATTTTCCTTATATTGTCAGTTTTCCTGGAATATAATTGAACAAGGTGACTTTTAAAAATTATTTTAATTTCATGTTGATTGGTGGTACATTCACCCTTTTTCTTATTATTACTACTTATTTTTTTTCTTTTTTTAAATCAAATTAACAAATGGTTTATTTTTCATAAAAGTAGCTCCTAGTTTTATTTATTAGTTCAATGGTTTCCTTACTTTCAATTTTATTAATCTTTCCTTTGACTTTCAGAATTTTCAATTTGTTGATTAATTAGAGATTTTTAATTTATTCTTTTTTCTAGTATTTGTTTTAGTTAAAAATTCATTTCATTGAACCCTTCTTTCCCCATTATATGGGTGTATTCATTTAGAGACATTAATTTCCCCTGAAACACTTCTTTGCTTGCATTCCACGCGTTTTGAAATGTTGTCCCGTTCTCTTTAATGAAACTGTTCTTTTTGTTATATGGTCTTTGATCCACTCATTCTTTAGAATTACATTTTCATTACAAATTAACTTTTAACCTATGCTTCCACTGTCCTTTTATAAATAAAAATTTTATTGGGGGGCAGAGCCAAGATGGCGGAGTAGAAAGATGCACATATGCTAGCTCCGAACCCACAGCCCATAGAATATCTGTAAAAAAGAACTCCCAGCGAATTCTGGAGCAGCAGAGGCCACAGAACAAAGGAGCGGAGGAGATTTCTGCTCCAGAGAGCCTGAAAACCTCTCACAAAAGGTCTGTCGCGCTGCAGAAACAGAGCATAGCCGAAAGGAGCAGATCTGAGCAGGCTTCAGGGATGCAATCTCCAGCTGCCACATTTCCAGCGGCCGTGTGGGTCTCCCCACCCACAGGTGACAAGGGTCAGCGAGAGGGTCTCTTTGGTGGTTCAAGAGGGTAGTGGGGTGCCCCCATAACTCAGGCCCCCTCAGGAGGCAGCAGTAGAGGTTGCAGCAGACTGGGACTCCCCAAGCAGGCAGGAGCCTGGATCCATTGTTTAAGGTCTCCACATAAACCCCCTGAGGGAACTGAGCCCCGTGAGGCAGCCCTGCCCCCACCTGAACACCTTAACTTAATCTCACACTGAATAGCAGCTCTGCCCCTGCCCCTGCCCAAAGCCCTGAGGCTGGGAAGCAGCATTTGAATCTCAGACCCCAAGCACTGGCTGGGAGGATCTGGAGGCCAAGTGGGTGTGAAGTGAATATTCAGAAGTCAAGTCACTGGCTGGGAAAATGTCTAGAAAAGGGAAAAAAATAAGACTATAGAAGGTTACTTTCTTGGTGAACAGGTATTTCCTCCCTTCCTTTCTGATGAGGAAGAACAATGCTTACCATCAGGGAAAGACACAGAAGTCAAGGCTTCTGTATCCCAGCCCACTCAATGGGCTCAGGTCATGGAAGAGCTCAAAAAGAATTTTGAAAATCAAGTTAGAGAGGTGAAGGAAACACTGAGAAGAGAAATGAGTGACATGCAAGCAAAGCATGAAAAACAAGTAAACACCCTGCTAAAGGAGACCCAAAAAAATGCTAAAGAAAATAACACCTTGAAAAATAGGCTAACTCAATTGGCAAAAGAGGTTCAAAAAGCCAATGAGGAGAAGAATGCTTTCAAAAGCAGAATTAGTCAAATGGAAAAGAAGATTCAAAAGCTCACTGAAGAAAATAGTTCTTTCAAAATTAGAACGGAACAGAGTATGTGAATGAAATGAACTCTCCAGTAAAATGGAGACAGATAGAGTGGATTAAAAGCCATAATTCAATAATATGCTGTTTAAAAGAAATACATTTGATGCAGGGTGATACACAGAAGGTAAAGGCAAATGTTTGGAGCAGAATGTGTTGTGCTTCAGCTGAGGTTACAAAAGCAGGGGTAGCAATCCTAATCTCAGACAAAGTGAAAGCAGAAAAAGATCGAATCAAAAGAGATAAGGAAGGAAACTATATCCTGCTAAAAAGCACCATAGGCAATGCAGCAATATCATTACTTAACAGGTATGCTCTAAGTGATATAGCATCCACATTCTTAGCGGAGAGGTTGGAGGAGTGGCAAGGAAGAAATAGGAAGAAAGACTATATTGGTGGGGGATCTCAACCTCTCCCTCTCTGAACTTGATAATTCTAACCTTAAACTAAAGAAGAAAGAAGTTAAGGAGGTGAAAACAACTCTGAATAAGGTAGATATGATAGATCTCTGGAGAAAATTGAATGGGGATAGGAATATTTCTTTTTCTCAGTGGTACATGACACATATACAAAAACTGACCAGGTTTTAAGGCATAATAACGTCACAGTGCCGTGGAGAAAGGCATAGATAGTCAATGCATCCTCAAATCATAATGCAATAAAAATTATATGTAATAAAAGGTCATGGAAAGATAAACCAAATTAATTTGAAGCTAAATTATCCAATATTAGGAAGGAGTGTGTTAAATAACAGATCATAGAAAAAAATCAACAACTTCATTCAAGAGAATGACAATAATGACACAACCTAACAAATAATATTGTATACTGTAAAAGAGGTTCTTGGGGGAAGTTTTTTATCTTTGAATGTCTACATGAATAAAACAGAGAAAGAAGGGATTAATCACTTGGTCATACAGCTTAAAAAGCTAGAAAAAAAACAAATTGAAAATCCCCAAGTAAATACCAAATTAGAAGTACTGAAAACCAAGGAGAGATCAGTAAAATTGAAAGTAAGAAAACTTTTGAACTAATAATAAAACTAATAGTTGGCTTTATGAAAAAGCTCATAAAATTGAAAAAAAAACTTTAGTCAATTTGATTTAAAAAAAGAAAGAAGTAAACCAAATTACCAATATGAAAAATAGAAGGAATGAACTTACATCCAATGAGGAGGAAATTAAAACAGTATTTGGAAGTTACTTTCCCCAACTTTATGCCCATAAATTCGAAAATCTAAATTAGATGGATGAGTATTTCAAAAAATACCAATACCTCAGATTAACAGAAGAGGTGGTTGAATCCTTCAACAACCCCTTCTCAGGCAAAGAAATCGAAGAAACAATCAAAGAGCTACCTAGGAAAAAAAAATTCAGGGCCAGATGGATTCACAAGTGAATTCTATGAAATATTTAAATAACTGTCAATTCCAATACTATACAGACTATTTTGGAAAACTGTGGAAGAAGGAGTCCTGCTAAATCCTTTTTATGGTACAAATATGGTTCTGATACCTAAACCAGAAAGAGACAAAACAGAGAAAGAAAATTATAGACAAATTTCTCTAATGAATATTGATGCAATAAGTTTAATTAAACTTTTATGGAAAAGAATACAACAATTTGTCATGAGAATAATACATTTTGATCAGGTAGTATTCATACTAGGAATGCAGAGCTAGCTCCATATTAAGAAAACTATTAGGATTATCAATTGTATCAACAACAAAACTAACAGAAACCACGTGATTATCTCAATAGATGCAGAAAAAGCATTTGCAAAATACAACACCCATTCCTACTGAAAATACCAGAGAGCATAGAAATAAAGGGAACTTTCCATAAAATAGTAAGCAGTATCTACTTAAAACCTTCAGCAAGCATAATGTGCTATGGAGATAAGCTAAAAGCATTTTCAATAAGATCAGGCATGAAACAAGTTTGTCCATCGTCACCACTGTCATTCAATATGTTACTAAAAATATTACCTGTAGCAATTAGAGAAGATAAAGAAATTGAAGGAATTAGAACAGGCAAAGAAGAAACTAAGTTATCAGTCTTCACAGATGGTATGATGACATACTTAGATAATCCCAGAGATTCAAGTAAAAAACTACTTGAAATAATAAACATCTTTGGCAAAGTTGCAGGTTACAAAATAAACCCACACAAATCTTCTGCATTTCTATATATTAGTAACAAAGTCCAACAGCAAGAGATAGAAAGAGAAATTTCATTTAAAGCTAAGGTAGACACTGTAAAATATCTGGGAGTGTACCTGCCAAAACAAACCCAGGGACTATATGAATACAATTGCAAGACAGTTTTTGCATAAATAAAGTCAGATTTAAATAAGTGGAAAAACATCAGTTGCTTGTGGGTAGGCCAAGTCAATATAATAAAAATGACAATCCTACAATTTCCTTTTTTAGTGCCATACAAATCAAACTATCAGATAATTATGTTCTAGATCTGGAAAAAATATTATCAAAATTCTTCTGGAAGAACAAGAGGTCCAAAATATCAAGACTACTAATGAAAAGAAATGCTAGAGAAAGTAGCCTAGTGCTACCAGACCTCAAATTATATTATAAAGCAGCAATTATCAAAACCACTTGTTATTGACTAGGAAACAGAAGGATAGACAAGTGGAATATGTTAGGTACTCAAGACACAATAGACAATGAGTATAGCAGTATACTGTTTGATAAACCCAAAGACCCCAGTTTCTGGGATAAAAACTCACTGTTTTACAAAAAATACTGGGATACAAAAAATACTGGATAACAGTGTGACAGAAACTAGGCATAGACCAATGCCTGACACAGTACACAAGAATGAACTCCAAATAGGTACATGATCTAGGTATAAAGATTGATATTACAAACGTAGTAGTAGCAAAGAGTAAAGCATTTATCAGATTTATGGAGAAGCGAAGATTTTTTGTTTAAAGAAGAGATGGAAAGGATTATGAAGTGCAAGATGGATAATTTTGATTACATTAAATTGAAAAGGTTTTGCCCAACCAAACCCAATGCAAGCAAGATTTGGAGGGATCCAGAAAACTGGGAAAGAATTGTTGCAGCTAGTGGCTGTGATAAAGGCCTCATTTCTGGAATATGCAGAGAATTGAGTCAAATGTACAAAAATTCAAGTCATTCCCCAATTGATAAATAGTCAAAGGATATGAACAGGCAGTTTTCAGAGGAGGAAATTAAAGATATCTGTAGTCATATAAACAATGTTCTAAATTACTGCTGATTAGAGAGATGCAAATCAAAACAACTCTGAGGTAACACATCATACTTATCAGATTGGCTAACATGACAGAACAGGAAGATGATAAATGTTGCAGAAAATGTGAGAGATTTGGAATGCTAATTCATTGTTGGTGGGGCTGTGAGCTGATGCCACCATTCTGGAGGGCAGTTGGGAACTATGCTCAAAGGGCTACAAAAATATGCATACCCTTTGACCCAGCAGTATTGTTTCTAGTAATGTATCCCCAAGAGTTCATAAAAATAGGAAAAGGTCCCACATGTACAAAAATATTTATAGCAGCACTCTTTGTGGTGGCCAAAAACTGGAAATCAAGAGGAAGCCCATCAATTTGGGAATGGCTGAATAAGTTATGTTACATGAATATAATGAAATACTATTGTGCTGTAAGGAATGATAAAGAGGAAGTGTTCAGAGAGGCATGGCAAGACTTATATGATCAGATGCTGAGTGAAAGGAGCAGAACCAGGAGAATTTTGTGCACAGCAACGACGAGAGTGTAAGAGATTTTTTTCTGTTAGACTTGGAACTTCATTGCGATGCAAGGACGTAAAAAAATTCCCAATGGTCTTTTAAGGAAAAATGGTTTCTACATGCAGAGAAAGAACTATGGAATTCAATCACAGAAAGTAGCAGATCATTTTCATTTATATTACCTTTTGGTTTGTTACATGATTTCTCCCATTCATTTTAATTCTCCTATACAACATCACTATGATAAAAATGTATTTAATAGGAATGTATGTGTAGAAGGTATATAAAATTATCTGATGCCTCAGGAGGGGGGGCGGGGATGAAGGGGAATGGAGGAGGCAAAAATCTAAGTTATATGGTAGTGATTGTAGAACACTGAAAATAAATAAAATTAATATTAAAAAAAAAAAACAGAATGGTTGGATCAACTCACAGCTCCACCAGCAATGAACTAGTGTTCCAACTCTCCCACATCTTCTCCACCATTTATTATCTTCCATGTTAGCCAATATCTTGTTAGCCAATCTGATAGGTGTAATGTGGTACCTCAGACTTGTTTTGATTTGCAGCTCTCTAATCAATAGTGATTTACAGCATTTTCCATATGACTACAGATAACTTTAATTTCTTCCTCCTAAAACTGCTTGTTCATATCCTCTGACCATTTATAATTTGCTGAATATGTTATATTCTTGTAAATTTGACAAAGTTCTCTATAAATTTGAGAAATGAGGCCTTTATCACAGACTTTACCTGCAAAAATTCCTTCCAGGTTTTCTGCTTCCCTCCTAATCTTTGCTGCATTGGGTTAATTGGTGCAAAATCTTTTCAATTTAATGTAATCAAAATTATCCATTTTGTATTTCATAATGTTCTCTATCTATTGCTTGGTCAAAATTGCTCCATTCTTCATAAATCTGAGTAAAACACTATTCTGTGCTCTCCTAATCTTTTTATAAAATCAGTCTTCACACCTAGATCATGTATCCATTTGGACTTTATTTTTGTGTGTGGTATTAGACATTGTTCTATGCCCAGTATCTGCCAAATTGCTATCCAGTTTTCACAGAAATTTTTGTCAAGCAGTGAGTTCTTATCCAGAAACTGTGATCCTGTTTTGAGTACCTAACTAATTCCACTGGTCTACTCCTCTCTTTCTTAACTAGTATAAAGTGGTTTTGATGATTGTTGCTTTATAATAAAATTTTTGATCTGATAGGTCTAGGCTGTGTTCCCTAGCATTTTCCATTAATTCCCTTGATATTCTTGACCTTTTGTTCTTCCAGATGAACTTTGATGTTATTTTTTTTTTTAGCTCTAGATAATAATTATCTTGTAGTTTGACTAGTATAGCACAGAATAAGTAAAATAATTTGGGTAGAATTGTCTTTTTTATTATATTGCTTTTGCTGACTCATGAGCCACTGATGTTTTCCCACTTACTTAGATCTGACTTTATTTGTGCGAAAATTGTTTTTTAATTATGTTCATATAATCCCTGGATTTGTTTTGTTATGTAGACTCCCAGATATTTTATGCTGTCTACCATAACTTAAGTGGAATTTCTCTTTCTATCTCTTGCTCTTGGGCTGTGATAGTAATATATAGAAAACCTGATGATTTGTGTGGGTTTATTTTGTAATGTACAACTTTGCCAAAATGGTTTATTATTTCAAGTAGTTTTTTAGTAGATTCTCTGGAATTCTCTAGGTATATCATCATATCATCTGCAATGAGTGATAACTTAGTTTCTTTTTTGCCCATTCTAAATCCCTCAGTTTATTTTTCTTCTCTTATTAGTAGAGTTAATATTTCTAGTACCATATTGAATAGAAATGGTGATAAGGCGAATCCTTGTTTCACCCCTAATCTTATTGGCAGTGTATCTAACTTATTCCCATTGCATGTAATGCTTGCTGATGATTTTAGATAGATATTGCTTATTATTTTATGGAAAGTTCCATTTATTCCTCTGTTTTCCAGTGTTTTCAATAGGAATGGGTGTTTCATTTTGTCAAAAGCTTTTTCTACCTCTATTGAGATAATCATGTCTTTTCTGTTAGTTTTGTTGTTGATATGAACAATAATTATAATAGTTTTCCCAATACCAAACCAGTCCTGTGTTCCTGAAATAAATCTTACCTGATTATAATGTATTGTTCTCCTGATAAATTGTAATATTCTTTTTGCTAATGAAAAAATTGGTCTGGAGGGACTCCTGGGAGAAAAGATGGAGGACTGATAAGTTATTTCTATCTTCCTCTCCTTGTTGACCTTGAAAAGCCCAGATAATATTTCCCCAGGAAAAATCCTAGAACAGTGGGAGCAGTAGAAAGGGTAAACTATCTCTTAGTCCATGAGGCTAGGAAAATCAATCAGGAGGGTCCCTCTTGCTGTGGTTGAAGAGGACCAGTGCAGGACTGGAGCTGTCCCACACAGACCCACCTCAACAACCAGGGAGAAATTCTGAGGCCCAGAGGGGTGATGCCAGCAGCCGCCAACACCAGAACCCCTGTTGTGCCTCAGCACCCCAGGGGAATAGAGAAGACACTAGTGCAGATAGGATCACCAAGTGCTGAGGCTGCCTATACTCTAGCTCAGGAGAGGAGATCTCCTGTGGTCAGACCACCCCTCTCCCACAATTAGCACTGCTACCTCCAGGGTAACTCTAGGGAAACCCAAAAAGACTTCACTTGACCCCTGCTTTCCAGCACCAGGCAGCTCAGGAACAGTTAATCTGCCACATTTTAGCTTCTAGTTGAAAGAATCAGAGGTCACAAAACACAAAAGGTCATGTTTTTGGGACAGGAACTGTGGGACAGATCCCCCTGTGCCCAAGATCTACTTTAAGAGGCAAGAAAGGGGTTATGATCATGAGTAAGGAGCAAAGTGGAAGAGAAAAGACCATAGAATCTTTCTAAGGGGACAAGGACCAAAACACACATACCAAAGAGGTAAACATTTAGAATGTAGTCCTATGTGAAAGTTCAGAGGGGAAAATGAACTGGTCTGATGCACAATGAGCCTTCTTGGGAGAGTTCAAGAAGGATTTTAAAAGTCAAATTAGAGGAATAGAAGAAAAACTGAACAATGATTTTAAAAATATGAAAAATGAAATCACAGAAGAATTTAAAAAGAAAACTGGACAAATGGAAAAGAAAGTACACAAGTTAACTGGAGAAAATAAGTCCTTAAATGGAACAATTGGACAGGTGGAAAAGAAGATGCAAAAGGTAACTGGACAAAACAATTTGATAAAAAATAGAATCTGCAAATAGAAGCTAAGGAATCTCTGAGACATCAAGAATCAGTCAAACAGAATCTGAAGAATGAAAAGACAAAAGAAAATGTAAAATACCTAATTGGAAAAACAGCTGACCTAGAAAATAGATCCAGGAGAGAAAATCTGAGGATTATTTGTCTACCAGAAAGCCATGTTGAAAAAAAGGGCCTGGACAAAATCATCCAAGGTATCATCAAGGAAAATTGCCCAGAAATCCTAGATCCAGAGGGCAAACTAGTTATGGAAAGAATCCACTGTTCACCTCCTGAAAGAGACTCCAAACTAAAAACAACAAGGAATATCATTGAGAATTCCAGAATTATCAAGTGAAGGAGAAAGAAATATTTTTAAAAGGTAAATGTAAATTGTCCAGAGTAAAAGAAAAGGAAGTTGAATACTTAACCCCATTTCAGAAAAAAGAAAAAGAAACTTGTAAATCCATCTGGCACTGGAGATTTTTATACCAATGGCTTCTTTAAATTTCTGTTAAAAATGACTCTAAACAAGTTCTAGAGCAGCAGAAACCACAAAAAGACAGAGTGAAAGAGATTTCCACCCCAAGATAGCCTGGAAGGTTGACAGGAAATATCTATCACAGTGGGTGTAGAGTGCAGTGTAGTCCACCGTGGACCACACAGCACAACAGGGACAGGACCTGGAACAGGCTTCAAGGTACCACTGGCAGCCATTGCAATCCCCAGACTGCTCAACCCACAAATGCCACAAATAGCTTCAAAGGTCAGTAGGAGTGTTCCTTCATCCAAGAGAAGGGACCACGGTCTGGACTGCTAGCAGCAGCTACTGCAGCTGCATCATCCATTTTTGGAACCCTCTGCCTAAAGCCCCTGGGGCAATTGACTGGCTGATCTGAATCTCAGAGCAGAGTGCTGGTGTGGTGGAGCTGGAGGCCTTTGTGGAGAGGGAATTGTACTCCTAGATTTTGGGTGGCAAAGTTTTTGGTTGCTTCCAGATCAATTGGCAGATCAGGAGAAGATTAAACACCTCTTACTTGATTGTGACACCTTGGAGGAACTGAGAATTTACAGGTACCCAGAATACCTCCATCCTCTTGACAAAAGACTCAAAAGTCAAGTATGTGGCTGGGAAAATGCCCAAAAAAGGGAAAAAAATTAAGACTATATAAGCTTACTTTCTTCCATTTTTCCAACGAGGAAGAGCAAAACATACCTTTAGAGCAAGTCAAGGTTTGTACATCTAAAACCTCCAAAGTAATATACATTTGTCTCAAGCCATGGATGAGCTCAAAAAGGGCTTTGAAAATCAAGTAAGAGAGGGGAAGAAAAAATTGGAAAGGGAAATGCAAGATAATCATGAAAAGCGAGTCAACAGCTTGTTAAAGGAGACCCAAAAAATTGTTGAAGAAAATAACAACTTTAAAAATAAGCTAACTCAATTGGTAGTAGAGGTCCAAAAATGCCTATGAAGATAAGAATGCTTTAAAAAGCAGAATTAGTCAAATGGAAAAGGAGGTGCAAAAGCTCACTGAATAAAGTAGTTCTTTAAAAATTAGAATGGAGCAGAGGGAATCTAATGACTTTACGAGAAACCAAAAAACTACAAAACAAAAGGATGAAAAAATAGAAAATAGCATGAAATATCTTACTGGAAAAACAAATACCCTGGAACATAGATCCAGGAGAGACAATCTAAAAACTATGAGACTTTCTGAAAGCCATAATCAAAAAAAGAGCCTAGATGTCATCTTTCATGAAATAATCAAGGAAAACTGCCCTGATATTCTAGGACCAGTGGGCAAAATAAATACTGAAAGAATCCACCGATCAAATCCTGAAAGAGACTCAAAAAGCAAAACTGCTAGGAATATAATAGCGAAATTCAGAGTTCCCAGGAAAGCAGAGAATATTGCAAGCAGCTAGAAAGAAACAATTCGAGTGGAAAAACAATGAAGATAACACAAGATCTAGCACCCTCTACATTAAGGGAATGAAGGATTTGGAATTTGATATTCTGGAAGTCAAAGGAACCCAGATTAAAACCAAGAATCACCTATCCAGCAAAACTGAGTATAATACTTCAGGGGAAAAATGATTATTCAATTAAATAGAGGACTTTCAAGCATTCTTGATGAACAGAAATGAACAGAAAATTTTACCTTAAAACACAAGAATCAAGAGAAGTATGAAAAGCTAAACAGGAAAGAGAAATCATGAGAGATTTTCTAAAGTTGAACTGTTTACATTCCTACATGGAAAGATTATATTTGCAACTCTTGAGATTTTTCTCAGTATTTGGATAGTTGGAGAGATTACACACACACATACACACACACACACACACACAGACAGAGAGCACAGGGTGAGATGAATAAGAAGGGTTGATATCTAAAAAAATAAAATTAAAGATGAGAGAAGAATATGTTGGGGGGAGACAGGGAGAAATGGAATGGGGAAAATTGTTTCTCATAAAAGAAGAATAACATTTTTCAATGGAGAAGAAAAAGGAGGAGTTGAGAGGAAAAAAGTGAAGCTTATTTCCCCCATATTTGGCTTAAGGAGATAATAACATGTGGACTGAATTTGGTATGAAAATCTATCTTACACTACAGGAAAGTTGGGGAGAAGGGGAGAAGTGGGGTGGGAGGGACGATATAAGGGAGAGCAAATGGGAAGAGGGAGTAATCAGAAGTAAAGACTTCTGTGGAGGGACGTGGTAAAAAGAGAGACTACAATAAATGGGGGACAGAATAGGATGGAGGGAAATATAGTTCGTCTTCCATAACCTGACTATTAAGGTAGTCTTTCAAAAACTACACATATAAAGCCTATGCTGAATTCCTTGAAGTCTCAATAGGCATGGATGGGGAGGGAGGAAAGGAGAGAAGTTGGAACTCAAAGTTTTAGGAACAAATGTTGAGAATTGTTTTTGCATACAATTGGAAAATAAGAAGTTCAGCTAATGGGGTGTAGAAATCTATCTTGCCCCACAAGAAAAGAGAGAAGATGGGGATAAGGGAAGGGAGAGGTGTGATAGAAGGAAGGGCATATTGTGGGAGGGGTAAACCAGCATGCAAAGAGTTACGACGGGGAGTGAAAAGATGTAGAAAAAATTTGGAACTCAAAATTTTGTGGAAATGAATGTTGAAAACTAAAAATAAATAAATAAACGTTAAAAAAAATATATTCTTCCATCTCTTTAGATTGTCTAATTTATGGCCATACAGTTGGGCAAGTTAATTCCTAATTATTGTTTTAATTTCCACATCATTGAAAGTGAGTTCACCTTTTTCATTTTTGATATTGGTAATTTGGTTTTCTTCTTTCAATGAAGTTGAACAAAAGTTTATTAATTTCATTGCTTTTTTCATAAAACTTTTAGTTTTGTTTACTTTCTCAATAGTTTTCTTAATTTCAATTTTATTAATCTCTCCTTTGCTTTTCAGTGTTTCTAATTTGGTATTTATTTGAGCATTTTCAATTTTTTCTTTTTCTAGCTCTTTCAAGTTCACACCCAATTCATTGATGTCTTCTTTCTTTATTTTAGTCAGGTAAGCATTCAAAGAAATAAAAGTTGCCCTAAGAACTGCTTTTGGAGTATCCTGTAAGATTTGATAAGTTGTCTCATTATTGTCATTCTCTTGAATGAAGTTGTTGATTGTTTCTATAATTTATTGTTTAACCCACTCATTCTTTAGGATTAGATTATTTAGTTTCCAATTAATCTTTGGTTTATCTTTCCATGGTCTTTTATTACATATATATTTGATTGCATTATGAACTGCGAAGAATGCATTGACTATCTGTGCCTTTCTGCACTGGATTGTGAGGTTTTTGCACCCTACCACATGGTCAATTATTGTATATGTGCCATGAACCACTGAAAAAAAGGTATAATTCTTTTCTCCCCATTCAGTTTTCTCCAGCGATCTCTCTTACCTACCTTATCCAGAGTTTTATTCACTTCCTTAAGTACTTTCTTGTTTATTTTAAGGTTTGATTTATCAAATTCAGAGCGGGGGAGCTTAAGGTCCCCCACTGGTATAGTTTTGCTATTTCTTCTTGTAACTCCCTTAAATTCTTCTTTAAGAACTTCAACGTATACCACTTTGAGCATACATGTTTAGGAATGAAATTGCATCATTGTTTATTGTGCCTTTTAGCAGGATATAGTTTCCTTTCTTATCACCGCTGATTAGATCTATTTCTCTTTAGGTTTAGGAGTGCTACCCCCACTTTTTTACATCATCTGAAGCACAATATATCATGCTCCAAACGTGTACCTTTATCCTGTGCGTATGCCCCAGTTTCAAATGTGTTTCTTGCAAACAACATATTATTGAATTATTTTTTTAAATCTATTCTGCTATCTTTCTCCATTTTATGGGAGAGTTCATCTCATTCATATTCACAGTTATGATTAATATCTGTCTTTCCTTCCATCCTCTTTCCCCCTGTTTATCCTTTTAGTTCTCCCTTCTCAATTCCCCTCTACAATAGATTTACAATTTTTACCACTGCCTCCCTCACTCTTCCCTCCGTTCTTTCAACCCCCCTTCCTTTTAATCCCCTTTTCCCTTACTACTTCTTCCCTCCTTTTAGCCTCCCCTCCTTTTTCTTTTCTCTTTTCCTTCTTACTGTGCATTGAGCTAGTTAGATTTCTGTACTTAATTGAGTTTGTTGTTTCCCTCCTTGAACCAAATCAGATGAGAGTAAATCTCAATAAATACTCATCTCCTTCACCTCTTTCCCTCCACTGTAATACATTTTTGTGCCTCTTCCTGTGATGCAATTTACCTTTTTCTGCCTCCTCTTTTCCACAACTCCCACTACAATCCCTTCACAATCGCATTTTTATCATCACATCATTTACTTTATACTCACTCCCTCTTTCTATGTTTATCCATGTTATATATCATAATAAATACACATTTCTCAAGATTAACAAGTATCATCTTCCATTATAAAAATGTAAACAGTCTGCCCATATTGAATAACACGTTTTCTTCACCTTTTTACCTTTTTATGACTCTCTTGAGACTTATGTTTGAAGACTGAATTTTCTATTGAGCTATGGCCTTTTCATCAGGAAGGTCTGGAAATCCCTTATTTCATTGAGTTTCCATCTCCTTGCCTGAAATATTATGCTCAATTTTGCTGATTATTTGATTTTTTGATGTTGTCCCAGCTCCTTTGCCATATGGAATATCATATTCCAATCCTTCTGATCTTTTAATGTAGAAGCTTCAAGGTCCTGTGTGATCCTGATTGTAGCTCCTCGATATTTTAATTGCTTCTTTCTGGCTTCCTGCAATATTTTCTCCTTCACTTGATAGTTCTAGAATTTGGGAACAATATTCATTGGTGTTTTGAGTTTAGAATCCCTTTCAGGAGGTGAATGGTGGATTCTTTTGATGACTGTTTTGCCTTCTGGATCAAGGACTTCTGCCCAGTTCTCCTTGATAATTTCTTGGAAAATATTCTCCATCCTTTTTTTTTTTCATCATGGGTTTTTGGTAGATTTTCTCTCCTGGTTCTATTTTCCAGGTCAGTTGTCTTTCTAATTAGATAGTTTACATTTTCTTTTATCTTTTCAATCTTTAGATTCTGTTTCACTGATTCTTGATGTCTCATAGATTCATTAGCTTCTACTTGCCCAGTTCTAATTTTTAATAAATTGTTTTCTTCAGTTAACCCTTGCATCTCCTTTTCCATTTGTCTAATTATTCCTTTTAAGAAGTTATTGTCTCTGGTTAGTTTTTGTACTTCCCTTTCCATTAGTACAATTTTTCCAGTTAAATTTTGTGCTTACTTTTCCATTTGTCCAGTTTTCTTTTCAAATTCATCTGTGTTTTTTTTTCATATTTTAAAAATCATTGGCCACTTTTTCTTCTTCTTCCCTAATTTGATTTTTAAAATCCTTCTTAAGCTCTTCCAAGAATATTCTTTGTGCTTGAGACCAGTTCATATTATCTTCTGAAATTTCAAATGGGTGTACAGTCTCAATGCTGACCTCTTTGGTATTAGTATTTTGGTCCTTGTCCCCATGGAAAGATTCCATGGTCTGATTTTTCCTGGTTTGCTTCTTTCTCAGAATGATTGCCATTTTTCTGACTTTTAAAATGGATCTCTACTTCTGGGGCACAAGGGACTGTCTCACACGATTCTTGTGCTTAGAACTTGAGGTTTTGTGTATTGTGGTTTTTGGTTCTTTCAGCTAGAAGCTAGAATACTGTAACTTACTTGGTGCTGAGGTGTCTGACATGCCACAGCAGAGACCAGATGAAGTCTTTCTGAGTTTCCCCAGAGTTACTCTGGAGCTAGAAGAGTTAAGTGTCAGGGAGGGGTGGCCCCAGGAGGTCTCTTCTTCTCAGCATGGACAGGCTCAGTGTTTGGTGAACTTGTTTTCACTAGTGTCTTCCCTATTCCCCTGGCTGTGCTGAGACAAGCCTGGGGTCCTGGTGTTGAGGATTGTGGACTCCACTACCTTGAAGCTCAGTATCTTCTCCACATTTGCTGAGATGGAGCTGTCTGGAACATCTCCAGTCCTGCACTGATCCCCTTCAGCCACAGCAAGGAGGACCCCTCTTTGCAATTTTCCTAGTCTCACAGCTAAGAGACTCTTTACCCCTTGGCCTGATCCCACTGTTCCAGAATTTTTTTTCCTTAGGAAATATTCTCTGAGTTTTTCAGGGTCAACACATGGAGGGATAGAGCTTTTACATGTCGCTCTACCATCTTAGCTCCCAGAAATTCAAGTAAGTGTCTTGCAGACATTTAATCTGTAAGCTGATGTTCTCAGGATTGACTGCTGCAGTTACTTGGGGTTCTGTGGTTCTCTATCACTCAGTTCCACTGGATATGTTTGAGGCTGATATGTTTGAGATTCCACAGTGCTGCTGCTCCTTCAGTTCATCTGGGACTTTCTGCTTGGCTTTGCTTAGGTGGGGTCTGAGCTAGTACAGCCTGCGTGCTGTGCACTGTGTTCTCCTCCAATCCCTTGCAACAGATCCTTCGTGTCAACCTTTCAGTCTGTCCTGGGTTGAAAATCCGCCACACTGTATCTCCTATTGGATTCTACCACATTAAAACTTATTTGGATTTTCTTTCTAGAGGTATCTGAAATGTTTGTCTTAGAGCTTAGGTGAGTAGTTGCTCTCTGCCATTTTAGCATCTAAATTTTTTAAGAAGGTAAATAAGGTACAGGAGGAAATAGATGATAAAATTACACTAGTGGGGAATCTTAACTTTCCCCTCTCATCACCACATAAATCTAACCCCAAAATTAAGAACTAACAAACTGTATTACAGAGTGGTGATCATCAAAACAATCTGATGCTTGCCTAAGAAATAGAGTGGTGGTTCAGTGGAGTAAATTAGTCATACAATATACAGTGGGAAATGACCATAATAATTGAGTGCTTGATAAATTCAAAAATTTAGACTTTGGGGGTAAGATCTGATCATTGGACAACAATTTCGGGGAAAACAGGAAAGCAGTTTGGCACAAACTAGGCATAGACAAACATCTCATACTGCAATCCAAAGTAAAATCAAAATGGCTAATTTATTTAGGCATAAAGAGGAACATCAGTTAATTAGGGAAGCCATGAAAAATGTACCTCTCAGATCTTTGGGAAAGCAAGAAGTAGAGCTGATCATAGGCAGTAAAATAGTTAATTATGATTATAACAAAAATTTTTTTTGTTATTTAAGTTTTATTAAATGATATGAAAAGGTAGTTTTTTGGTGAAGAAATAAAAACTATAAATGGTGATATGAAAAAAATTCCCTGAATAGTTATTGATTGGAGAAATGCGAACTAAAACCACTTTGAGATAACATCTTTCATCTATGAGATTGGTTAAAATAATAGATGCCTTACAATTGAGGGTTGGCTAAACAAGTCATGTAATATGATTGGGACAGAATACTGCTGTGCTACAAGAAGTAATGAGCTGGTTGAATTTAGAAAAAAAAAATGGAAAGATTAGACCTATGAAGGAAAGATGATACCCACATCAAGAAAAAGAGCTGACAAAAAGAAATATGTATAGTATGGTCTTATGTATATGTGTATATTTATATGTTTAATTGTAGCCTTCTCTATGTGGGGTAAGGGGGCAGGGAGAAAAAAAAGTAAAAATGCATGGCATAGAATCGAAGAAAACTGAGAAGGAAACACAGAAAGCACATAAACTTCCACATACTCACATCCAACAAATATGTATCTGTTTGGGAGAAGGAATTTTGATGAGGGTATAGATGTATCTCTATTGTGAGAGGATTGATAGTGAGGGAGTGAAAAGGTCTGAAAAGTAAGAAGTAGAGGCAGGAGAGAATGGTGAAACCAAGATCATACAGTTCTATGTTATAGCCCTACATGTGAGCCTCAAAGGTGAAAATAAACAAACAAAGGGGAAAAAAAACAGCTCAAATAATCAGATCCCATACAAGTATCTGAGTCGTCATCCAGAAGGTGGAATAGTATAAAAGGCCACTCCTCCTGGAAGAGAAAAAAGCACCTGTCACCAAAAGTCAAGGTATGGACAGCACTAAGAAAGAAAAAAGCAAATAACTTGATATTCACTTTGTTAAGACTTCAAACTAGATGAATGAATCCTACATCATTTTTTAAAAGTTCTAGAAACATAATTTCTGGAAATTACTCATTAATAATGCTAACATTTTAATAAAAGATCAATAACATTCTCTAATACCAAAGAAAATTATGGAATCAGATTCACACCTTATCTGCCCATGGAAGAGGGGTATTTTTGAAGATGGCAACCAACTCTGACTGCTTAACAATGAATGAGAGATTGAATATTATAATGAGGGCCTGGACCAATTCTAATGAACGTTGCTTATATAATATGTTACCCAACCTTGGAGAAACTATTCAAAGAATTTATCCCTACCTAAACCTAAGTTGACATTGGGAGCGGTCTGACCAAGATTGAGAGTTAATTCAATCTCATTATCAGTAATGTCCTTCAAGAGATTGAATTTTTGAAATGAGGACTTTAGAAAAAGGAGGAATTCTGGATCTCCCCAGATCATTGCTTTTTAAGAATCATTTCCCTCAGCTATGTACATTCAAGAGACAAAACTGTGGAGTTAATTGTTAGGACCTCAATTCTAATGGACCCATCAATATACCCTGGGTCTTTTTTACCTAGACTTATAGATTACTACTCAAGAGTGACAGTGAAGATAAATGAAAATATAGCATATCCAATGAGAAAAATGTGTTCCAATAATGTCATAAAGGTGATGTAAAATGCTATCAGCATACAGAAAAAGAACTGTGGAGTCTTAGTGTGCATCAAAGTATACTATTTGCTCTCTCTTGTGTTTTTTTTTTCTTTTTCATTGTTTCTCCCATTGATTCTAATTTTTCTTTACAACAAGACTAATGTGCAAATAAAAAAATTAAAAATATCATGAAAGACACTTGAAACATTTAACTCTGTAACCCATAAAGGTACTGTGTGAACAGTGACCTATATCTGCCTAGAACGGCATGAATTGGGCTTGAGCAAGAAGTTAGATACTAAGGCTTTGCTATATAAAAGCCTAGTATATCACTGTAGAATATAATTCTGTTAGGTAAAAAAAAATCATTTAATAAAGGTTTACTATGTGAGAGGAAGGTAACCAAGGGATCTCAGAACTGTTGGTGAATTAGGGAGGTACCCACAAGGATGTGAAGTCTTTCCCCAAAAGAATTAGAAATGAGAATTTGTTCCAAAGTCCGTGAAAGAGGCTGAAGCAGGCACTGCTGAGGGATTAGAACTTGATTAGACATGGAAGACATCAACGTCATCCACTTTATACTAAGTTATACACTGTCCTCTTGATTTTTGTCTTAATATAGGATGTTGATGACTCTGAAAGAAAAAATACAACTGATGACTTCATGCAAATCTTTCTTACTTAAATCCAGTTTATGCATAAATCACAAGATACCACACATGCCATTTTTCTATTCTTAGTTACTTCAAAATCCTTTGGTGACAGGTAATTGACTAAGCATCAGGCATGGACACACTGGGAACTATAGACACAACATGCACATAGGTGGACCAGGACATGGAGTCATCTTTTCACTGCTCTGCAGTGCCAAATCCCACTACTGCTTCAGCGAAGCCTCAATAAAGTCAGTGAAATTGCCCAGTCCTTAAGAATGAGATAGGATGTTGAGGGACAGCTCTGGACCGGGGTCCCCCGTGAGGACCGTGAGACGCCTGAGGGTCCGAACCTGCCCCCTTGTGGGGTACTGGGATGGCCCTGGTAACAGGCTGGCTCCACCCACGGAGAGGCACTTGGGAGGAGCTCGCCCGCCCATGGGAGGTACGGGGGAGGAGACAGGGGATAATAAAAGGGGATGACCACGAGAGCTGGAGGAGAAGAAATGCAATAAAGCTTGCTGGCTGCAACTCCTTTCGGGTGCTCTGCCTGTTTATTCCCCTCCCCCAACAGGGAGAGGGAATTCCCCTCCCCCAACCAGGAGAGGGTCCGGGGACGTCCGAAGACCGGGGATAGGTAAGTAGAAGGGGAAGGCCCGGGAGTCGCCCTGGGCATCTGGCGCCCTGAACAGGGACCGCCGCAGGGAGAGGAGAATCCGCCTTGCCCCACAGTAGTAGCCTTGCTCCGCTACTGCGGGAAGATTCAGGCAGTCTTAATATTGGGAAGTGGCCAGGATGGGTCAGGGAAATAGTTTTCCCAGTTTAAAGCCCGAAGATAAAGGAGTACTTGCTTGTCAGCTGTATAAGCTTTGTAAGATCTATGGGCTTAAGCCCCACATTCAGGACTGTAGAGCATTTGTGGAAAAGATCTGGGATGTCTCCCCTTGGCTAGAGCATTGTGGGTTACGCCCAGCTAAATGGGACATAGTGGGACAACAGATAGTTGCCTATGAGAGGGTGAACCCGGGTGTATTAACAGAGGAGGGCTTTACATTCTTTCAAGTGGTCGCCGCACTTTTGTGCTCGGATCCCCGTCCCCCCTGGCGATCAAACGGCGAGACCCAGACAGGGCAGTCCCTTCAAGGGATGACAGAAGAAGAAGAGGAATCTGATGAGGATGATCCCAACCCCAAGCCTTTATATCCGTGGGGTATGTTAAGAGAATGTGCAGGTAGGGACTCTAGAGCCCCGAGGGGAAGAACAAAGAGAAAGTTTGATGAGGAGGGAATGCCCAAGAGGGAGTGGAAAGCCCCCGAGACAAAGGGAAAGTCTGATGAGGAGGGAACACCCAAGAGGGAGTGGAAGGTCCCCTGGAAAGTCCCCGAGACAAAGGGAAAGTCTGATGAGGAGGGAATGCCCAAGAGGGAGTGGAAAGTTCCCAAGACAAAGGGAAAGTCTGATGAGGGAGGAACACTCAAGAAGGAATGGGAAGTCCCTGAAACAGCAAGAGAGGGCTGGGGAACTCGCAGGAAGAAGTTTCAACG
The DNA here is from genome assembly GCF_028372415.1 of Notamacropus eugenii. Classification (NCBI taxonomy): domain Eukaryota; kingdom Metazoa; phylum Chordata; class Mammalia; order Diprotodontia; family Macropodidae; genus Notamacropus; species Notamacropus eugenii. The sequence goes on along the minus strand of NC_092876.1, from coordinate 168,451,781 downwards.
GAATTTGGGAACTCCCAGTCCTCCCGAGGTCGGGCTGAATGCCCTCTTCTTCTCCCCAGCCACCACGTCCTTGTCACAATCATCACAAGGAGCGCGGTCATTTACCTACGGGTGGTCCGGGCCCTCGGAGCCTCTGAGTGTACTCACTCAGAGCCTAATCCGCAGCTTTGGCGGAGGGACAGGAGATAGATTTAGAGGAGTGAGAGGGGGCCGGTGCTTACCCTGTCATTGTGGAGCGGGATCCAATGGGAAACGAGAACCGTTTTCATTGACCGGTGCCCTTCAAATTATTGAAAGAACTGAAGGAGGCCATCTCCAAATACGGCCCTTCGTCACCTTATGTGAAACATCTCCTTGCGAATGCCACAGCCACTTGGCCATGGGTCCCAGCTGATTGGAGGGAGGTATCGGAGGCTATTCTTACACCAGGGCAGGTAGTGGCCTATAGCGCTGCTGTTAGACAAGAGGCGCTCAGATATGTCAAGGAACACAATATTGCAGAGACAGAGGACGCTGTGAATATGATAACAGGGGCAGGGCCATACTCACAGCTTATTGACCAGCTCCAATTCGATCCTCAGGTGATGGCTGCAGTTCAGTATTGTCATATTAGGGGTTTTGCCAAGATTGACGCCCCGGGGACTATGAGGGACAAGTTGGTAGGGCTAAAGCAGAGGGCTAGCGAGTCCCCCACTGATTTTGTGAGTCGGGTCCAGCTTGCGGTCCTGCGGTCTCTTGGCTCGGGACCAGGAATGGATTCCCTGATAGCTCAGCTGGTCCGAGATGGCTTGCATCCTGAATGCTCCCAAGCCCTAGTGGGCTTGGGGCCTCTCGCCTCCCTTGAGGAGATAGTAGAGAGGCTGTTAGACATTCCACCTAAAGACACCCACCAAGCCATGGTGACGGTGGTGGCCCAAGGGGTGACTCAGGCCCTTCAAGGTACCAAGGCCCAGAAACAATGTTATTGCTGTGGCCAAATGGGGCACTTTAAGAGCCAGTGCCCTGTCGCTAAAATGGGAGCATTGCCCACCTGTTTTCGCTGTGGGAAACCAGGCCATATTGCCAAACATTGCCGTCTAAAGCAGCAGCTTCAACCACCTCGGTCGGGAAACGGGAAAGGGGGCCTCCCTCTGGGGGGCCCCCGACCCCAGAAACAGATCTTCCCAGTGGAGGCTGTAGGCCCTGTCCCTGCCCCCCAGCCCGGGAATTCTGTACCTCTATCGTTCCCGCAGCAGTATCAACAGGCTCTCCAAAAATTGCAACCCTAATATGCATGTCTACCACGGATTCCCCCGATGCCGATTTAGTTATAAGACCTTGGCATACTGAAGGGATCGACGTGCCCCCTGCTCCTTTCCCCCGTCTGGTGGTGGGACCCTCTGGCTATGTGCCATTTATAGTCCATACTCAATTGTTGGCTAGCGGATCCTCTACCATTTATTTGAACAATCCTCATTGCTATCCCATAAACATTGCCCCAGGAACTCCCGTTGGGAGGGGTATCTCTCTGCCTTGGGTTGAAGAGTCCGGGCAGGAAACCCATCAAGTTAATTGGTGCTCTCCCATTGTGGGCGATCGCCCCATGGTACAAGTTTTGGTTGAAGGACGCCCAATCATGGGTCTGCTCGACACCGGAGCAGATATTTCAGTCATCAATGCATCCCAGTGGGACCCCAGTTGGGCGGGGAACGATGGTGCTGCCCAGGTTGCTGGAGTAGGGGGGTGCCAGTTTGGCACCACGGGCTGCTAAACATTTGAATTGGACCTTTGAGAATCATCAGGGGTATTTTAGGCCTTTGAAATTGACCGGCCTTGCCTATGCCCTTTGGGGGCGCGACCTTCTTCAGCAACTTGGGTTACACCTTACCACCCCAGAACACCTTCAATTAAACATTCCGGAGCCACTGTGACGGTGAGCAGCCCACCTATAACATGGAAAACCGAGACCCCTGTGTGGGTTGAGCAGTGGCCCCTAACCACTCAAAAGCTCACCGCCTTACGCTTTATAGTTGCTTCCCTTTTGGAGCAGGGCTGCATTGAGCCCACTACAAGCCCTTACAATTCTCCTGTTTTTGTTATAAAAAAGAAAAATGGATCTTGGCGCATGCTCATAGACCTTAGAGAGATTAATAAATGCATGCTGCCTTTGGGGGCGCTACAACCTGGTCTCCCTAGCCCTGCTGCGATCCCCCGAGATTTTAGTATGACAATTATTGACATCAAAGATTGTTTCTATAGCATTCCCTTACATCCACAAGATAGAGTCAAATTTGCCTTTTCCATTCCCTCGGAAAATCGCCAGCAGCCATATGAAAGGTATCATTTTACCGTGCTCCCTCAAGGGATGGCAAACAGTCCTACTATGTGCCAAATGTATGTCCACGCCATCCTCTCCCCACTCAGACAGTGCTTCCCCAAGGCCATTATCATTCATTATATGGATGACATTCTTATTGCCACACCTAGTCAGGATTCCACGATGGCGCTTACTCAACTTATGGTCGATACCTTAGCTGCCCACGGGCTAACTGTGGCTCCAGACAAGGTACAGACTACACCCCCTTTTCAGTATGTTGGCCATGAATTGAAACAAGGACGGATTGCTCGCCGTCCTCCGAGCATTGATCTTTCTCAGCTCACCACTCTCAACGATTTTCAAAAGCTGATTGGCGCTATACAGTGGATGCGGGCAGTTACCCCTATCCCTGATGGTGAATTATACCCGTTGTATGATTTGCTGCGAGGGGTTCCCGCTCTGCTTTCACCCAGACATTGGACATCCGAGGCCTTAATGGCAGCCAAGAGCATCCTCAACAGATGCTCCACAGTTGTTGTGCGGCAGGAACCCAACCAACCCATTTATGCCACTATATTAAAAGCCAGTACTTTCATTGGGTGCCTCTATCAATCACATGGCATTTTGGAGTGGCTGTACCCCCCTCGCAACAAAAAGGCCCTTCCACATAAATGGCGAATGGTCGCCCAATTTTTTCTTTTCGGTGCCGAGTGCTGCCTATTGGCTTTTGGCAGATTTCCCATTTTGAATTTAGAGGCATCAGAGGAAGCCTTAAGGTGCTTCTCCGATGAGATTCCAGAATGGGCCTCTCTTTTATGTATGTGTAATACCATAAAGCTTCCGCTCCCCCCAGCGCTTAGAGGATGGGAAGTCCTTCCTATCCATATGCCTTTTACTATTGTATCTCTACAGCCAGTTACGGGACCCACTGTTTTTACGGATGCTACTAAAAACCATAGGGCTGCGGTTTATATCCCTTCCAGGCAATTCCTTAAGGTGTACACCACCGAGCATTCCTCAGCCCAGAAAAATGAATTGCTGGCAATACAATATGCTCTCTCCATATTACCTAATGAGAGCTTTAATCTTGTTACTGATAGCTTATTTTGTGCAAATGCTATTGCTGCTTTACCTTTTGCCCTCATTAATCCCCATGCTTCAACTATAGCTCAAATCCTATATGATATTCAAGAGTCCATGTTACAACGCTCTACTCCTCTTTATGTATTGCATATTCGCTCACATATGTCCACCATAGGACCCATTTATCAGGGTAATGATATTGTAGAAAAAGCCCTTATATTCCCTCTGCATTTAGAAGCACAGGCAGCCCATGATAAGTATCACCTATCTGCCCGATCTTTGCGACGCCTTTATGGCCTGTCCAAAGAAGACGCTCGTCGAATAGTCAAACAGTGTGTCAATTGTGCCCCATTTCACCCTCCTGCTCGAGACACCGCTGTTAACCCCCGTGGTGATCTCCCTAACGACCTTTGGCAAATGGATATCACGCACTTTGGCAAAGTCCTTATACATGTTTGTGTTGATACAGCCTCCAATTTCATCATAGCCTCTATACAGCCCAAAGAGACAACCCGCGCAGTGCTCGATCACCTTTATGGTTGTTTTGCCGCGGTTGGAGTGCCCCAAGCTATAAAAACAGATAACGGGCCAGCTTATATTTCCTCTGCCTTTGCAGCCTTTTGTAGAGAATTTTCTATTATTCATATTACTGGCATCCCATATAATCCCACAGGTCAGGCCATTGTTGAGCGTGCTAACCGCACTATAAAAACTCTTCTGTTAAAACAAAAAGGGGGAATAAGGGCGGCGGGGCGCCTCTCCCGAGGTGATCTGGCACAAGCCGTCTTCACTCACAATTTTTTGCAAATCCGAGATGATGGCACATGCCCCGCACAAAGATTTTATCTCCACGAGATGGGAGGCAGAAGGGAAAGGCCGTTAAAGGCCCCTACTGCCTGCCTCACCGGAGCTCGAATCCGGTGGAGGGACCAAGAAGGCAAATGGCATGGCCCTGGAGTAGTTATAGCGAGAGGTCAGGGGTATCTTTATGTCCAACCAGATGGAGCCGACCCAGGGACGGAGATCTGGATCCCCACACGATGGGTAGTTGAGCTGCGAGAAGCCGAAAGCAAGGAGGAGACGAGGGCGGAGAGGAAGGTACCGTCCAAAGCGGGTGTGCAAACAGCGTGAGATAACCATGCTCACACTTCTGATGGCCTTACAACAGTTCCTTCCTGGGTCCGAGGCTGTCCAGTCCAAATGGTACAACGCCACCCCCACAGAGCAGCGAGCCGCGGATCAAAGGGGCGACACCTACTGGGCATTAGCACAGGGACTCCCCGCCTTATGAAGAGTTTCAGATTCAACAACTAATAGAGGAAGGACAATTATTAGCTTCCACTCTCCAATCTTTCATGAAATCAGAGGTAGTGGCGTGGCACCGTCAGGACCACATAGACCATCTCCTCCAAAGCCAAATCACCACCCTGCAAGACACGGTAATTTGGCTAGGAGACCAAATGGCATTACATCAACGCTATGAGATGTTACAATGCCATTATAAATATCGCCCACTTTGCGTGCTTAACATCCCAATTGATTCCTCAACCTTCCCCAATCAATGGCCGGTGGTCCGCAAAGCCCTCCAGGGGGCTATGCTGGCTTACAACGCCACAGATGACATCCATCGTTGGACTTGCTTATTGATCAGCTGAATAACCTTTCCAGAACGTTTGAGGAAAAGCGTGAACAAGAAGAGCATTCCATCTTCGATTGGTTACAACGAATCCTGGACTTGCATTGGCTGCCAGGGGTGCTCTCCTCCGTTGCAGTTCTTGTCCTTATGTGTCTCGTCCTGCTGTGCCTCCTGAAGTGTCTCCTGCAATTATTGACACGGGCACTGGAGAGTCTTAAAGGCAATGTCTTGTCTCTGAGACACCGCAAGGGCAGGTCCCCATGGGGGGAATCGCCCAACCTACCCGTGTAAAACAAAAAGGGGGAGATGTTGGGGGATAGCTCTGGACCGGGGTCCCCCGTGAGGACTGTGAGACGCCTGAGGGTCCGAACCTGCCCCCTTGTGGGGTACTGGGATGACCCTGGTAACAGGCTGGCTCCACCCACGGGGAGGCACTTGGGAGGAGCTCACCCGCCCATGGGAGGTATGGGGGAGGAGACAGGGGATAATAAAAGGGGATGACCACGAGAGCTGGAGGAGAAGAAACGCAATAAAGCTTGCTGGCTGCAACTCCTTTCGGGTGCTCTGCCTGTTTATTCCCCTCCCCCAACAGGGAGAGGGAATTCCCCTCCCCCAACCAGGAGAGGGTCCGGAGACGTCCGAAGACCGGGGATAGGTAAGTAGAAGGCGAAGGCCCGGGAGTCGCCCCAAGCAATAGGAGAGAACAGATGGAAAGTAATGGGGAAAGATACAGATAGTACAAGATTTTTGAACAAAGCTATCAATAATATTAGACAACGGTGGTAGACCATGAATCTGAAAGGGAAATTTTGACAATATATCTATGTCCCAAAGAGGATCAAAATGACATCATTATGTGGAGGTCAAGTTACAGTATGTCTGATTATGGCTGATCAGACTAATATGAGCTTGCAATGCTTTATCATAGGTCAGGCACAAATAGTTCATGTGAACATTTTGAGTGAATTCTCTAAATTTGTGCATCTCATGTTTCTTTTGAGCAACTTCATTTCTGCTTTTCTCATACAGCAGAGTACCTTCTCAGATGAGGGCATGCTATATTAGGTGATCTTATGCCAGTATTGATGATGTCACACAATCAATTCCAAAGTTCTTAAGAGAAACCTTAAGAGTGTCCTTGTAACACTTTTCTTGACCACTATGTGAGTGTGTGCCCTGTGTGAGTGCTCCATAAAACAGTCGTTTTGGAAACCATGCATTTGGCATTTGAATACACTGGCCAGCCCACCTGAGTTGAGTTCCTGCAGTAGAGTTTGAATGCTGGGCAGTGTAATTCAAGAAAGGACCTCATTGTCTGGTGCCTTATCCTGCCAGGTTATCTTCAAAATCTTCCAAAATGATTCAAATGGAAGCAATTCATTCCTGGCATGGCACTGCTGTACTGTTCAGGTATCACAGGCATACAGTGATGAAGTCAACACAAAAGGCTCTGTAGATCTTCAGTTTGGTAGTTAGTGTAATACCTCTTCTCACTCACACTTTCCTTTGGAGACTGCCAAGAGCTGAGCTAGCTCTGGAAATGCATGTGGTAATCTTATTATCAATATTTATGTCCCTAGAAAGAATATTGCCATGGTAAGTTAATTTTTCCATGGTATTCAAAACTATTCCATTTGCTCTAATTTGCTATAACTGATGATTCCACATATGGATGGTGCTGTGCTGGCTGGTGGAACACTCGTGTTTTTTTGGTGTTAACTATCAGGCCAAAATTAGCACAAGCTGCAGAGAACGGAACCATAGTTTGTTGTATTTCAGCTTCAGGGGTTACAAAGACTGCATAATCATCTGGTCAGAAAAAGCATGGGTGCAAGCCCACAGCCTTTATTCACTACATTGATCATTAGGAAAGCATGATTTTCTTCCATTATCCAAAACCTGGGCAAGCATGCTGTTGTGAAATTGACATACAATACTGCTGAATGTCTCTGGGAAACCAAATTTTGAAATAATTTTGCATAAACCTTCACAATTGACAGTATCAGAGGCCTTTGTATGATCTACAAATGATAGGTACAGAACCATTATAGATAAACAAGCCATGAAACTCATGAGCAAAGGAAAAATAAGGAAGTTGCGAAAAAAGCGTAACAATGAATTAGTATTTCACATGGGAAGAAAAGAATTTAAATACTATAATAAAAAGTAAAAAGGTAATGAATTTTAGAGGATACTTAAAAATAGAACTGTAGGAAACAACAAAATATGTTTTAAGAGAGTTAAAAAAACAGAAGAAAAATATTTGAATTAAGGTAGACATTCGGCCTCTCAAAAGACAAAAAAAAAAGGGAGACAATTTCTAGAATATATTTTTTAAAAACTTTAAAAAGAAGAAAATACAATAGAGTATTAGAAATCCAGAAACACAAAAGGTGAAGGGAATTGTGCAAACAATAACAAAAAGGCAGTGCTGAAATTAATTCATGCTAACTATATAAGACATTTCTCTATAGCAGTTAAAGATGAGTTCTAAAGAAAGTATTTGAAAATCATGGGTCTCTCGGAAAAGTACAAGTAAAGACCATGAATGCTATGGGGGGGGGGGGGAAGAAGTTAGGAGAAAATAATTTTAAAATTTCCCCAAAGTATAGGTAAGAAAAGGCAAAGTCAAGGTCAACAGGCTCCATAGACCAACAACAGAGAGAAATTCTATTTTTTAAAAATAAGTGGTGCTAGGTGGCATAGTGGAAAGAATTCTAGGCTTGTAGTCAGGAAGACTTATCTCTATGAGTTTAAATTGGACCTCAGACATTTACTAGCTATGTGTTCCTTAATTTAACTGTTTGCCTCAGTTTCCTGATCTGTAAAATGATCTGGAGAAGGAAATTGCCAACCACTCCAGTATATTTGTCAAGAAAACCCCAAATGAAGTCATGAAGAGTGAGACAAAACTGAAATGACTGAAAAGCAAGTAGTAGTAATCAAAGTTCAGAACTTCAGTTCACACACACACACACACACACACACACACACACAGACACAAGTTTGTATGTATCTATTTCAGGGAACAAGAAGGAAGAACTTCAACCCTAAAAGAAAATAAATTTGAATAATACAGGACCAGTTTTTAGCTATGATAAATCAAAGAATAGGGTTCCCCCAAAAGAAAGAAAGATAGGGTTATACTGCAGATACTAAATACAATGACCTTCCCATATTCATCAATCTACTTGATTTATCTGAAGTTTTTAACCGTGTTGACTACCAACTTCTGGATAAGATCTCTTTTAACCCTCAGTTCTCTTTCAATTTGTCCAACACCACCTTCTCCATTTCTTTTGCAATATCACTGTTCTGCTTTCACTCACTATAATTCTGGATCATTTAATGCTTTTTTTCTGCCCTCTTCCCTCTGTACTATGTTTCCCTTAATGATTCAGTTTCTATGATTTTGGTCATTATCTCTATACAGATGACTTTTAATCTACATATTTAGCTCAGATCTCTCAAATTAATTGTTTCCTTCACAGTTATTTCTTCTCCACACTTAGCAATTTTTTATTAAGGATACCATCAGGTTCCTAACTGATAACAACTTCCAGTCACCTATATTCATACATTCCCTCTCAATATGATGAAAGTTTGCAAGTCTTCTTGATTCTATCATCTCATCCTTCCTCCCATCCATCTATTCCTTCTAACTGAGAAAGACATTAACTTATATCTGACCCTTAGCACTTCTTGCTTAGACTTTTGGGATGCCTTCTTTATTGGTCTCCTTTCTTCTAGTCTGTTTCTTCTCCAATATAGCCTTTAAATATTTTTCATCATAAATTAAATATCTAACCATGCTACCTTTGTAATTCTTTTAGTGATTCCCTATTTTCTCTAAGATAAAATAGCAAATCATGAAACACATTTAAAATTGTCCACAAACTTCTTGCCACCAAGCTTTTCTTTCTATTTCATATTAATTTATTTTTTTCTGCACTCTCCATGATAAATTTGCTATCTGTTCCATGTACCTGATATTTCTCTTAACTTGATGGCTTCACACAGGCCACCACAACCCCCACTCACCTATTTCTGCAATGTCTTCTTTCCTAATCCCTTCTTAAAATTTTTAATTTTCAAAGTGGCTGAAATGCCACTTTGAAAGGTTTTACCCAACTATCTCAGCTGATTACATTCTCTTTCTGAGTAAATTTTTAAGTAAATTTGCTCTATTTACTTATTGGTCAATATGTAGCATGTACCTACCTATCCTATACCCTATACTTAAGTAGAACATCCTATACTTAAGTTGAACATAAGTCCTCTGAGAAAAGGTCCATTACAAAAATGATTTTATAAAACATCATGAAGATTTAATAACTTGCCCATAATCTGATTTTTTTTACACTGGAGGAAATGAGACTCAAATCAGAATATTTTGACTCTAGGTTTCCCATTATCCCACCTAGTCTTTAAAGCATGCATAGTCAAATAAAATTGATTGGTCATAGAATTCATGTAATATCAAAAACAACATCAAATGCTGCAAGGTCCACATTAGGCTTTCCAAAAAACCTAATAGGTTGTATACAATTCAACTCTTCACTACTTTTTCTGTATTGATCCACCCTTTACTAACATCAGAGTGGTACTGCAGCTTGGTGGATAAATGTCAAGCTGAAATCAATCTGGTTCTGACTCTGTTATCTTTGTAAATCTCACAAAGCCTTTCCATGACTCTATTTCTATATTTGTAAATGAAAGAGATTGAACCTGATGAACTCTAAGGTTCTTTCCAAGGTAAGGTCCATGATTCTGTTTATTGACAAATATTGGCTCCCTCTGCCCCCAGAAAGAAACCTTCCTCATTTGTCTCTCCTCTCTCTATGAAAATGTAGCAATAAATAAAATTTAACTTATATTTGTATATAAAACTTACTTATGCTTTTGCTCATTAAAGTGTGGGTCACATTAATCACTTTGATCCTTTATTATTTCTTAGTTTCCTCATTTGGTTTATGTTTCTCATCCTTGACCTCGAGTGCAACAATTACTAATTATTTGATGGGAGGCAGCATAGCTCATTGGAACGAATATCAAGTTAATGGACAAAAATTTGGACTGCTGCTCTAGAGTTGTTATGTGTGACCTTGATCACTTCCTTTAAATTCATTGAATATTGATTTCCTCGTCTTAGCATTGGAAACAAGAACAATGACCTGTCTTAAATTCCATGAATATGTCTTCAGAATTTTGAAAATTAAGAAGTGTTAGAGATTAGATCTGTGATTTCAATGGCATATTGAGGAAACTTCCTCTCTTAATGCAAGTCAATACTTTATATGAAATCTACAGTCTTAGAAATTATACTTTTAGGTGCTAAGTGGTTCATGGGGTATAGTGCTTTGCTTGCAGCCAGGAAAACCTGAATTGAAATATGAACTTAGACTCGCTATCTGTATAACCTTGGGCAAATCACTTAAACTTTTTCTGCTTGAGTTTCATCAATTGTAAAGCACTGATAATACTAGCATCCTTCTAGGGGCTGTTGTGAGGATCAGGAGAGATAATATTTATAGCGTCTAGTACAATTCGTGGCTTACACTGAACACTGAACAAATGCTTGTTTACTTTCTATTTTTATACAATAGTAAAAATAATCTAATAATCAGAGGTCACCATCAATTGTGTGCAAAACAAAAGTTTGAGAGAAGGAAGCAGAGGTACCATGAAAATGAAAAAGATGTTAAAAATTGCAAAATGAAACCCATTCAAATTATTTCATATGATCAAACCATTTTTAGAGAATGTTGTATAATACCAGTTACAATACTACAAAATGATGTAAAAATACTAAGAATGTTCCAGAAAAAAGTGACAAAATTGATAAAAGGAATAGAGAATAAGTCCAGATAAATAAGAAGTTAATTATTATTTTAAATATGTGAAAGTTTCAAAAAATTTAAGATATTATCTTCATCTCCAAATGGTCAAATAAAAGAAAACAGGTTCATCTTGAACTGGAAAGAATTAATTTGGATATAAAGGGCTTCTGGCGTTTATTGGAGAAAAGGTACTGGAATAATCTACCAATCTAGGTTATATATCAACGAGATTAATTTTCTATAAGATGAGAGGTTGGAATGAAGAGGCAGGCCTATTTCTTCTACTTCTCTGATTGTTGAATGGCAATATTAATTTCTCTCTCTGGAAAATGTGGTAGAAGCTGAGAAAATTCATGTTAAAATGTAAAAACATTTAAAATATTATGAAGAATTATCAAAGGGTGGGAAGCATATACATATATACATATGTACATAGACACACACACACAAATACACATACTTTTGGGAAGCTTTTATTTACCAAAAATATTCTTTAAAGAAATTTTCTTCTAAGGAGGTTAATTAGAATGTTATGTTATTTTTAAGGAAACAAATTGTAGCAGTAATTTAAAAAAAGAAAATAATAAATAAGAGATTTCTTCATTGACAAGATATCAAGGTGACATGGGGGGAAAAAAAGACTGCTGAGTTGAGAGTGGCATCCAGTGCAGACACTTGGTCAAGCCAGCAGCAAGCTACAACCCAACAAGGAAGCAATAAGTACAAATACCTAGCAAAAAGCAGGAGTAAAACCATGATCCTGCCAATCCCCAGCCTTGGGAAAAGCCAGTAGAAAAGTCCCAAACCCCCAAGCCTATGTCCAGGACAGAAACAGGTCCTGTCAAAGCAAGACTTTATGAGCACTGGGGGCAAATGAATTAACAAGGACTACCAAAGCTCTCAATTCACATACAGTGAGGGAGCCAGACAACTGGTAAGAAGGAGATTATAGGGAATTTTTAAAAAGCACCGGATGCAGATCCCTTCTGCATTGCCCAAATAGGCAATTTCCCCATGGGAAAGCAGGGGTGAAGGGGATAAGACAGGGGATATCAGAAGCAAACTCTTTGGTAGAGGGATAGAGTGAACAGAGAGAATAGAATCAATGGAGGGTGGGACAAGATAGATGGAAATGTAGTCTTCTTTCACAAAGTAACTGCTGTGGAAGTGTTTTGCATGAGTACACATACATTACCTTTATCGAATTGCTTGCCTTCTCAATGGTGAGGTGAGGGAAGGGAAAGTGTAGCTCAAAGGTTTAAAAATGAGTGTTAGAGGTCGTTTTTACATGCAACTAGGAAATAATATATATGGGTAATGGGGTATAATAATCTGTCTTACACTACAGGAAGATAGAAGGGAAAGGGATAAGGGGGGAAGGAAGTAATAGAAGGGAGGACAGATTGGAGAAAAGGGCAATCAAAATACATGTTGCCTTGGAGTGGGGGTTGGAGAGAGATGAAAAAATTTGAAATTCAAAATTTTGTGAATGCTGAAAATTGAAAATAAATTTATACATTTTTTTAAAGTGATTACTTCAGATGCAAAAAACCTATCTTATTTTATTAGGAAGAAGCATCGTTGTATCATTTTCTTAGCCTGTATTTAAAAGATTGAAAGATAGATCTCCCTCTCAGGAGGGTATGCTTACTTTAACTGCTTTTTGCTGTGAGTAGTCCCTCAATTGTTGCAAATTTAAATGCATTCATTCCTTCTCAAACTGTACTATTCTTGTCCAAGTTCCTCCATAAGTCTTCCTTTGAGTATTATGGAATATGTAAGAGGGCATACTTTCATATCAAAAGGTATTATTGAAGGGAAAAAATAATTATTTTTCTATTTAACTTTTGCACTTCCATCTCTATTTGGTCAATTTTACTTGGTAATTTATTATATAAACCCACATAAATCATCAGTATGTCTATAGAATATCAACAAATTCCATCAGGAACAGAAATACATATATACATGCATACATATATACATATATATATACATACATATATGCATATATAGATATATAGATATATAGATATCATAGACAACATGAAATACTTGGGAGTCTCCCTGCCAAGACAAACCTAGGAACCATATGAACACAATTACAAAACATTTTTCATGCATATAAAGTTACATCTAAACAACTAGAAATATTGATTTCTCATAGATAGGCTGTGCCAATATAACAAAAATGATGATTCTACTGAAATTAATTTACTTAAAATGCTATACCAATTAACCTGCAAAAATTATTTTATATAGCTAGTAAAAATAATAAAATTCATATGGAAGAACCAAGTATCAAGACTGTCAAGGGAATCAATTAAAAAATAAAAACCAAACAAAGGAAGGAGGGCTGCCTAATCATGCCAGTTCTCAAACTGTATCACAAAGCAGTAATCATGAAAACAATCTAGTATTGGCTAAGAAGTAGAGAGGTAGATCAGCAAAATAAATTAGGTTCACAATACACAGTAGAAAATGATCATAATAATTGCATGTTCTATAGACCCAAAGATCCAAGCTTTTGAAATCAGAACTCATTATTTGACAAAAGCTAGTAGAGAAACTGAAAATCGATCTGGGAAAAACTTGGTATAAACTAGTATCTTATATTATATACAGAAATAAGGTCAAAACCTGGTACATGATTTAGTCATAAAGGGTGATATCATGGCCAACTTAAATGAATATGAAGTATTTTACCTATCAGATCTTTGGACAGGGGAAGAATTTATAATCAAACCAGATATACAGAATATTGTAAGATGTCAAATAGATACCTTTGATTATATTATATTAAAAAGAATTTATACAAACAGAAACAAATCAGGACTGGAAGGAAAGCAGACAGCTGCAGAAAATTTTTGTAGCAATTATCTCTGATAAAGGGTTAATTTCTCAAAGATACAAATAATGGAGCCAAATTCTTAAGAATGCATGTCATTCTCCAATTGATAAATGATCAAAGGATATGAGCAGACAGTTTTCATGTGAAGAATCAAAGCTGTCTATAGTCATGTGAAAGAATACTCAATTCATTAGAGAAATCAAAATTAAAAGAATTCTGATGGACTTCCCCAAACCTATCAGTCTGGCTAACATGATAGGAAAGGGAAATTATAAACATTGGAGGGACATGGGCAAATAGAGACACCAGCACATAGTTGGTAGAGTTCTAAACTGATCTAAGCATTCTGGAGAACAATTTGGAAGTATGCCTGAAGCGTTATAAAGTTGTGCATACCCTTTGACCTTGCAATACCTCTACTAGATCTGTGCCCCAAAGAGATTTTAAAAATGAAAAAGGACGTATTTATGTAAAAAATATATATATAGCAACTCTTTTTGTGGTTGTAAAGAATTGGAAACTGTGGAGATACCCATCAATTGGGAATTGGCTAACCAAGTGGTCTTATGTGATTGGAATACAATTGTACTGTAAGTAATGTCCAGCAGAATGTCTTCAGAAAAACCTGGAAAGACTTACATGAACTAATTCTAGGTAAAGCAAGCAGAACCAGGAGAACATTATACACAGTAACAGCAATATTGTATGATGATCAACTGTGAATGACTTAGCTATTCACAATAATGAAATGATTCGAGAGCATTTCATAGGACTTATAATGAAAAATGGTATCCATCTCCAGAGAAAGAACTAATGGAATCTGAAAACAGACCAGAATATGGTATTTTTCACTTTATTTTTTCACATATTGTTTTGTTTTTGTTTGTTTGGGCTATATACTCTTTCACAGAATGACTAATATTGAAATAAATTTTGCATACTTGCACATTTGTATCCTACATTAAATTTCATACCATCTAATAGAAGATAGAAAAAATTGGAACTCAAAGTAATGAAAAAAGACAATGCTACAAGCTGCTTTTATTTGCAATTGGGAAAACTAAAACATTATTTTAAGAAATGAAAAAGATCTTATTCCCATCCTCTACCCAATAGAGCACATACAAAACACTTTCCTCACAAAAGCTCTATGCAGTAGTCAGTATAAATGTAACAGTTATTTTACACAGAAAACAAGAAATATTTGTACGTGCCTATCATATGCCAGTTACTATTCTAAGAACTGAAGATTCAGGAAAAAAAATGAAATAGTTCCAGTCTTGAAGAAGTTCATATTTTTTCAATCATCACACATATGTATATATTGTATAAAATAAATACAAGTTTATTTTTTTGTGCAAAGAATACTAGCAGTTAAGTGTTGGTATTAGGAGGAAGGCAGAGCAGTCATTTGGAGAACTGCTTTTGAACTGATTTTTGAAGAAAAAAATAAAGTCTCTAAGAAGGAGGAAGGAGTAAATCACAGTTCTGGGAAGTGGGGAAGTGGAAAACAATACAAAGGCTTAGAGAGAGAGAAAAAAATGTGAGATGGAATGTCATGTGTGAAGAGCAGCAAGGAGACCAATTAGACTGGGAAGGTGAATAATCTCAAAGATTAAATTGTAAACATGTTTCATCCATTTAATTTTTCCTGTATGGATTGGTAGACTAAACTTTATGACTGATATTGAATCTCATTTAGGAGGCCCTGTAATGGTCTGAGGCTTGGTGAAAAAAAGTAAAATCTAACCCATGAACAGGAGCATCAGGAAGAACTCATCACCCTTGTGGAATCTCTTTTTCTTTTGGACATTGCACAAAACATTCTCTATAACATAGTGAATATATCCTGTGAGAACGTAATTCCTGATGTGGATACTTAGTCCACTCAGTTAGTCCATCAACATGTCTTTCAGAAGGCACTGCAGATGAACAATGAACTGGGACTACAATTGGTTAGAAGAAAGTGATCAGACTGGATTGCACTTGAGTAAATTAACTATATTGTCAGTGACTGATTCTAAACAACTCCTAGAAAAAAAAACAATATCTTTTCAACACCAATATTTTCCTGGGAGTACTATGTGACTAAAACCATTATCTCTGAAGAATTAGCAGTTATACATAGCATAAAAAGGAAGGGAGATTTATCATGGAGATAAGTAAACTACACTAGCTCTATTTCATACACAAATTATACAAAAGACATCAGACAGAAAATTTAGTGAACTCTTTAAGTTGTAAGATTGACCAGTAGCAGATGGATAGCCTGATTATTTCATTGGAATCCCTAAAAAATTGTAAATATCTAAAAAAGTGGTCTTTAATTTTTTTGTGTCATGGTTCACTATGGCAGACTGTGAAAATCTGAGGACTCCAGGAAAAAAAAAATCAAAATGCATAAATTAAAATACATAAGATTATAAAAGAATGGAACAGATTGAAATAAAATTATCAAAATTTCAAAACAAGCAAACAAATTTGCTGACTACAGGTTAATAGCTCTTGATCCAGGGGAATGGTTCCTACTCATTTAGTAGATCTTTCTTGAAATATTTATGGAAATTGAAGTACAAGAAACACAAAGCATGAGAAGCTAAAGACCTTTACCAATTTGAGATCTGTACCAGCAGAGAGAGTAATCACAGAAAAAGAGATGCAGACTCATAAATTTATATACATATATAATATACCCATGCCAATTCATCAAGGATTTCTGATTTGCAAATTGTGAGAACCATATATCTACCAAAACAGTTTATAAACATGTTTAACTGACTTAAAGGTTTTAATTACCTGAAGCTTATTCAAGTTAAGTGACTGTCCGTGTTAATATGTTGAACGTAACAAAGGTGAGATTTGAATATAGGTCTTCCTGACTGTGAGGTTATTACTCTAGCCAATATTCCATACCTCCTCTTTAAATTTTATTTTATTATAATTACAAATCTAGCAAAACATACTTTTGTTGTTGTCATTCAGTGGTTTCAATCATGTCCAAATCTTCATTAATCCATTTGCAGTTTCTTGGCAAATATACTGGAATGATTTGACATTTCCCTCTCCAGATAATTTTACAAATGAGGGACTGAGGGAAGTAGGGTTAAGTGACTTGCCCAGGATCACACAGAAAATTGGTGTCTGAGGCTATATTTGAACCCAGGAAGGTGACTTCCTGACTTCAGTCTTGGCTGTCTATCCACTGTAACACCTAAATGCCAGATTACTTTGGCAAATAATTGCACAGGCAGCAAAATCCAAAAGAAATTATTATATGATCTTTTCATTAATTACATTGCTACTAGCCAAAATTCTAGTTAGCCATTTTATGTCAAATAGATATTTACAGGATTTCTTGGGTTTTATTTAAGGTAGAATACAATAAGGTAAATTATGCTTTAATGGTATTTGTGATGTTTTAGGGGTGAAAGAACTGGCATCATAGTCCAGGATCTGTAACTAACTAGAAGCATTGACTTGAACAAGTCAATAAACAGCAGTTGCTATGGTATTATTCTGTCTTGTAGTATCTCTGGGGCCTAACTTTCCTGCATTAGGACAATGAATGGATCGCATCTGATGAACAAGGTTCCTCCTAGCTCTAAAATCTTGTAATATAAGCATAGTTATTCCAATATTCAGACTGATCCAAATCAGAGTCACAAAGAAAATACATCCTCTTAGCAGAAGAAAGTTGTTGAATAATGTCTTCATATAACCACTTATTTTGTTGTATCTCAAGAGAGAAGTCACTTATATTTCAGATCAATAGGAACTGCCAAGAATATAAAAGCAATGATTAGTTTGAATTTTATTCACAGCAAATACAACCTATTTAAATCTATGCCTTTCTGAAGAAGAGAAATTCAGCGACTTGTGCATTGTTATTTGGAAGTAATATTGTTGCCTGCTACCTTTAATACAACTTTTTTGTTTTTTAATGGGAAATGGGCAAGGATGATTTTGACTATTATAGCTGAACCTCTCTTTTCCTTTGTAGCAAATGTGGGAGGAGAATTAGAAAGAGGTTTGCTTGTTTCTTTTTGTGTGTTTATTTTAGAGAAGTGCTCCTTACCATCCAGCCCTCTGCCATGTTATGTGCCTAAGATCTAAAGTAGTTCAGATAATAAGACAATGCATAAAATTTTCCCAAAAGATACACTTAAGATACAGAAAAGAAATATGAATACATGGGGAAATCAATTCACACAACCAGATTCCCTATAGTTGCACTGCTCAGTAATTTTTTTAAATGACATGATTCTTTTGCTTTCTATTTCCCTACACACACACACACACACACACACACACACACACACAAATCTATGTATGTATGTATGTATATATATATATATATATATCTGATATTATACATATATTTCCAAATATTTGTGAAAACAATTTGGAACATTTATTTTTTAAATTTTGAGTCCCAAATTCTCTTCACCCTGACTCCTTTCACCACTCCTTAAGAAGAAACACAATTTAATAAAGATTATACATGTTTACTCATGCAAAATATAAGTCAATTTAGTTATGTTGTCAAAGAAAACACACCAAAAGCAAGAAAAATAGATTGAACAAAGTATACTTTGATCTGTATCCAGAAACCATTAGTTATTTATCTTGATGTAGATGGCATTTTTCATCATAAATCCTTCAGAATTGTCTTAAATCATTGTATTACTGAGAATAGCTGAGTCAACCACAGTTGATCATCACCAAATATTGTTAGAATGAACAATGTTTTCCAGCGTCTGGGATAAGAACTCACTGTTTGACAAAAATTTCTGGGAAAAGTGCATAACAGTGTGGCGGAAATTAGGTATATACCCACACCTGACACCGTACACAAGAATAAAGTCCAAATGGGTACATGATTTAGGTATAAAGATTGATACCATGAATAAACTGGAGAAGCAAGGAATAGTGTATTTATCAGATTTATGGAGAAGGAAAGAATTTTTTACTAAAGAAGAGATAGAAAACATTATGAAATGCAAAATGGATAATTTTGATTACATTAAACTGAGAAGTTTTTGCACAACCAAACCCAATGTAACCAAAATTCGGAGGGATGTATTAAATTGGGAAAGAATTTTTACGGCTAAGCTCGGGGATAAAGGCCTCATTTCTAGAATATATAGAGAACTGACTCAAATGTATAATCATACAAGTCATTCCCCAGTTGATAAATGGTCAAAGGATATGAACAGGCAATTTTCAGAAGAAAAAATTATATATATAATTTTCATATAATCATATGAAAAATGCTCTAAATCACTTTTGATTAGAGAGATGCAAATCAAAACAACTCTGAGGTACCACATCACACCTATAAGATTGGCAAACATGACAGAACAAGAAAATGATAAATGCTGGAGAGGATGTGGGAGACTTGGAACACTAATTCATTGTTGGTGGAGCTGTGAGCTCATCCAACCATTCTGGAGAGCAACTTGGAACTATGCCCAAAGGGCTACAAAAATGTGCATATCCTTTGACCCAGCAATATCGCTACTAGGACTATATCCCCAAGAGATCATAAAAATGGGAATGGGTCCCACATATACAAAAATATTTATAGCAGCACTCTTTGTAGTTGCCAAAAACTGGAAATCAAGGGGATGCACATCATTTGGGGAATGGTTGAATAAATTGTGGTGTATGAATGTAATGGAGTACTATTGCGCCATAAGAAATGATGAACAAGAAGACTTCAGAGAGGCCTGGAAGGACTTATATGATCTGATGCTGAGTGAAAGGAGCAGAACCAGGAGAACTTTGTGCACAGCAACAACCACAGTGTGTGAGAGTTTTTTCTGCTAGACTTGGAATTTCATAATAATGCAAGAACTTACTAAAACAAACAAAAAAAAATCCCAGTGGTGGATTTCTAAGGCAAAATACCTTCTACACTCAGAGAAAGAAATATGGAAGTCATTTGCAGAATGTAGCCGATCATGTTTGTGTGTATGCGTGTTTTTGTGTATCATGTTTTGATTTGTTATATGATTTCTTCCATTTATTTTAGTTCGACTACATAACATGACTATAGTGATAATGTACTCAGTAGGAGAGTATATGTAGAACCTATACAGAATTGTATGCGGTTGTGGTGGGGAGAGGGGGTAGAGGGGGGTAGGTGTGGGGGGGATAAAATCTTAATTTTATGGCAGCGATTGTAAACCATTAAAAATTAAAAATTAAAAAAAAATGAACAACGTTCTCTTGGTTCTACACACCTCATTTTCCATTAATTCATATAAATCTTCCTAGGTTTAAAAAATCATGCTCATCATTTCTTATAGCACATAGTATTTCATCCCAATCATATACCACAACTTGTTCATTTATTCATCTATTGACAGGCATGCCATCAATTTCTAATTTTTTGCCACTACAAAAAGAGCTGCTAAAATATTTTAGTTCATTTGGTCATTTTCCTTTTTATTTGATCTCTTTTGGATATAGTCCTAGTAGTAGTATTGCTGGATCAAAAAGTATGTACAGTTTGGTTGCTTTTATGGCATATTTCCAAATTTTTCTGTAGAATGGTTGGATCAGTTCACAACTCCACTAATAATACATTAGTTCCCATATTTTTCTATATCTCCAACATTTGTCATTTTCTTTTTCTGTCATAATAGCCAATCTGACAGGTACCGCAGAGTTGTATTAATATGCATTTCTCTAATGAGCAATGATTTAGTGCATTTTTATATCAGAACATAGCTAGTTTTGAATTCTTCATCTGAAAGCTTACTGTACATGTTATTTGACCATTTATCAATTGTGGAATAAGTCATATTTTTATAAATTTGACTCAGTTCTCTACACATTTGAAAATGAGGCATTTGTTAGAGAAACTTGTTCTAAAATATTACTCAAATTTTCTTTTTTTCTTTACTTTGGTCTCCACTGTTTTTGTTTGTACAAAAACTTTAAAATTTAATGTAATCAACATTATGTATTTTACATCATGTACTCTCTGCATCTTACGTCTATGTCATAAATTATTCCCTGATTCATAGTTCTGATAGACAAGACATTCCATGTTCCCCTAATTTTTTTGCAAAAAAGACTTGAATTTAATTATTTTTAGTTTTCAACATCCATCTGCAAAACATTTTGAGCTCCAAATTTTCTCTGCATCTTTCCCCTCTTGCACCCCAAGAGGTCATGCATTCTCATTACCTCTTCCCCCTATCTTTTATCATCCTCTCCCTTATGCCCTTCCCCTTTTCTTTCTTGAAGGGTGAGATAGATTTCCATACCCCAATGCCTATATATCTTATTTCCCACTTGCTTGCAAAAAGTTTTTTAACATTTGCTTTTAAAGCTTTGAGTTCCAAATTCTCTCCTTTCTTCCCTCCCCACCCCACAGCCATTAAGAAGGCAAGCAGCATGACAATGATGGACGTGTTTTATATGCAAAATACCTCCATAATAGTCATGTTGTAAAAGACTAACTATATTTCAATCCAACCTATCCCTCCCCCAATTATTCTGTTTTCTCCTTTGACCCTCTCCCTTTTCTGAACTGTTTGCTTCTGACTATCCCCTCTCCCACTTGCCCTCCATTCTGTCACATGCATCCATCTTTTCCTGTTGGGTGAGATATCCAATTGATAGGGTATGTTATTCCCTCCTTAAACCAGCTCTGACAAGAGTAAGGTTCACTCATTCCTTCTCACCTTCCTGCATTTGGTCTTCATGATAAAATCTTTTTCTTCCCCCTTTTATGAGATAATTTATCCCATTCCACCTCTCCCTTTTTTCTTCTCCCAATACATTCCTCTCTTTCATGCCTTAATTTTATTTTTTAGATATCATCTCTCCACATTCAACTCACCCTGCACCCTGTATCTATCTACCTACCTACCTATCTATCTGTCTCTCTGTCATATAACTATTTCCTACCACTACCCTAATACTGAGAAAGGAGTCATGGGTTATGAATGTCATCTTTCCATGTAGGAATATAAACAGTTCAATTTTAATAAGGGTCTTATAATTTCTCTTTTCTGTTTGCCTTTTCATGGTTCTCTCGACTCTTGTATTTGAAAGATAAATTTTCTATTCAGCTCAAATAATTTCATCAAGAATTGTTGAGAGTCCTCTATTTCATTGAATTTCCATTGTTTTCCCCCTGAAATATTATGTTCATTTTTTCAGGATAGGTGATTCTTGATAGCTCTTCTGATCTTTAGAGCATCATATTTCAAACCCTTTGATCCCTTAATGTAGAAGCTTCTACATCTTGGTCTTATCCCAATTGTATTTCCACAATATTCAAATTGTTTCTTTCTGGCTGCTTGCAATATTTTCTCCTTGACCTGAGAACTCTGGAATTTGGCTACTATATTCCTAGAAGTTTTCCTTTTAGTATCTCTTTCCAGAGGAGATTGGTGGATTCTTGCCATTTCTATTTTACCCTCTGGTTCTAAAATGTCAGGGTAGTTTTCATTTCATAATTTCTTGAAAGATGATATCTAAGCTCTTTTTTTTTTATCATGGCTTTCAGGTAGCCAATAATTTTTAAATTATCTCTCCTAGATCTGTCTTCTAGGTCAGTCATTTTTCCAATCAAATATTTCACATTGTCTTCCATTTTTTCATTCTTTTAGATCTGTTTTATAATTTCTTGGTTTCTCATGAAGTCATTAGCGTCCATTTGCTCCATTCTAATTTTGAAGGAATTGTTTTCTTCAGTGAGTTTTTGGACTCCTTTTGCCATTTGGTCAATTCTTCTTTTTAAGGCATTCTTCTTCTCATTGACTTTTTGAACTTCTTTTGTCATTTGGGTTAATCTATTTTTAAAATATTATTTTCTTCAGTATTTGGGGGAGGGGGGGTTCTTCCTTAGCAAACTGTTGACTTGATTTTCTTGTATTATTCTCATTTCTCTTCCCAATTTTTCCTCTAGTTCTCTTACATGATTTTCAAAATCCATTTTAAGCTCCTTCATTTCCTGTGACCAATTCTTCTTAGAGGCTATTTACGTAAGAGTTTTGACTGTGCTGTTCTCCTTTGCTTATATGCCCTGATCTTCCTTGTCACCAAAATGTGAATCTATAGTCTGAGTTCTTTTATATTTACTTATCTTCCCAGCTAAACATTTGATTTTCTAACTCTTTGTCAAGGTAGAACTCTACTTTCAGTAGAGTTAAGGGTGGTTATACTGTCCCAGGCTTCAGAGATTTTGTATCACTTAAGCAATCCACCACTGTCTGTTGGCCTAGAGCTTTGGAAGCAGTCTTTATTGTTGCTACTAGCACTGCCAATGCCGCCACCACCCTGACTGCCCTGGGGCTGGAGTCAGACACAGCCAGATCTTGCACTCCTCTTTCACCCAGATTCCACAGAGTTCTCCAGCTGACTTTTTTTTTGCCTTTTTGGGTTCAGAAGTCTGGAAACTGCCATAGGTACCAACGATTCAATCCTGTGAGGCTTGTTCCAGTTCATCGATGTCAGTGTTACCAATGCCACACTGTGCTCTGCTCCTCCCTGGTGAAATAGACCCTTCTTGTTGGCTTTCCAGGTTGTTTTGGCCTGGGGATTTGCTTCACTCTGTCATTTTGTGGGTTTTGTAGCTCCAGAATTTGCTTGGAGTCATTTTTATAGGTAATTGGAGGGCATAGTGGAAGAGTTCAGGGCAGTCCTGGATTTACTCCACCATTTTGGCTCTGCCTTCTTCCCCTAATTTTCTTATGATATCATGCTTTATGACTCAATCATGAACTTATTTTAATCTTTTCTTTATATACAGTATGAGATGTTGCTGTTTGCCTAGTTTCTGCCAAACTAGTTCCCAATTTACATAGCAGTTTTTGTATCAATTGGCGAGTTCTTGTCCAAAAAGCTTGGATCTTTGGGTTTAGCAATCACCAGATTACCATGGTCATTTACTACTTTGTATTGTGTTCTCTATTCCACTGAATCACCACTCTATTTCTTAATTTGGGTGATTAATACTTTGTAATATGGTTTGGGATCTGGTACACCTAGGTAAACTTCCTTCACATTTTTCTTGATCTTTTTGAACTTTTGTTCTTCCAGAAGAATATTCTTCTTATTTTTTTCAATCTCCAAAAATACTTTTGGTAGTTTGATTGGTATGACATTCAATAAGCAAACTAATTTAGGTAGAATTATCATTTTTAGCATATAGTCTCAGCCTACTCATGAGTAATTAATATTCTCCAGTTGTTTAGATTTGCTTTTATTGGTGTGAAAGTGTTTTGTAATTGCACTCAAATAGTTATTGGGTTTGTCTTGGAAGTTAGACTGCCAAGAATTTTAAATTATCCTCAATTATTTTAATGTTATTTCTCTTTCTATCTCTTTCTGCTGAGTTTTGTTGGTATGTGATAGGAATGCTAATGATTTATGTTGGTTTATTATATATGCTACAATTATGCTGAAGTTATTGTCTCAATTACCTTTTTTTTACTTAATTCCTTGGGATTCTCTCAGTGTATCATTGTATCATCTGCAAAGGGTAAAGATTTTGTTTCCTCATTGCCTAGATTTATTTCTTTACTTTCTATTTCTTCTTCTGTTGCTATACCTAGCATTTCTAGTAAAATATTGAATAAGAGGGGTGATAATGGGCATTGTTATTTCACCCCTGATCTAATTGGGAAAGCTTCTTGCTTATTCAAATAATGTTTGCTAATAATTTTATGTAGATTGCACTCTTAGTTTTAAAGAAAACTTTATATATTTATTTTTCCATTTAGTAATATTTTATTTTTCCAATTATATGTAAAGATATTTTTTAATGTTCACTTTTGGAAGACTGTGAGTTCCACTTCTTTTCTCTCTCTTTCTTCGACCCCCTACCCAATGTGGCAAGGAATCGATATAAGCTATACATGTGCAATCATATTGAAAATATTTGTGCATTAATCATGTTGGGAAAGAAGAAACAGAATAAAAAGGAAAAACCACTAGAAAGAAAAAAAACAGCAGAGAGAAAACAATATGTTTCAACTCGCATTCAGATTCCATAGTTCTTTCTCTGCATGTGAACAGTATTTTTCATCCTGAATCTTTTGGAGTTGTGTTAGTATTGCTGAGAAGAGCTGAGTCTATCAAAGTTGATCTTCATATGTTGTTGCTCTTACAGTGTACAATGTTCTTGTTCTGCTCACTTCATTTGGCATCAAGACATGTAAGTCTTTTCAGGTTTTTCTGAAATTCACCTGCTCATTATTCCTTATAGAACAAAAGTATTCCATTACATTCATATACCCCAACTTGTTCAGCCATTCCCCAATTAATGGACAATCTTTTCAATTTCCAATTCTTTGCCACCACAAAAAGAGATGAGAAACCTTTATTTTACTTTCCATGTGTTTTTAATGTTTTATATATTTTTTATGCTTTCTGGTGTTTTCAGAAAGAATGGGTGTTGTATTTTGTCAAAAAGCTTTTTATGCATATATTGAGATATTCATATGATTTTTGTTGTTTCTTTAATTGCTGTGGCCAATTTTGCTGAAAATTATGAACAAGCCTTGCATTTCTGGTATAAATTCCACCTGGTTGTAGTATGTGATCTCTGTGATATATTGATATGTTCTCCTTTCTAGCATTTCATTTAAAAATTTTTACAAATGTTCATTAGGGTAATTGGTTTATTGTTTTCTTCCTACAGTTTCACCATAGGTATCCATAATTTGTATCCATATTTGTATCCATAATTAATTTGGTAAGATTCCTTCACATATTTTTCCAAATGGTTTATATAATATTAGAATTAATTGATCTCTAAATATTTGGTAGAATTCACTTTTGAATCCCTCTAGTCCTGCACATTTTTTATTAGGGAGCTCATTTAGGGTTTTGTGAATTTCTTTTTCCAGTACAGGGTTATTTGTATATTCAATTTCCTTTTTTGTTAATTTGGGCCATCTCTATTTTTTGCAAATATTCACGTATTTTACTTGGATTATTAGCTATATTGGCATATATTTGAGCAAATACCTCTTAACAAATGCTGTAATTTCTTCTACATTGGTGATGAATTTATCATTTTCATTTTTGACCATAATAATTTGGCTTTCTTCTTTTTATAATTTTTTTCATAAAACCACATCCTCATTTTATTTATCAGTTCAATTGTTTTCATATTTTCAACTAATGTCTCCTTTGATTTTCAACGTTTCCAAATTTGATGTTTATTGGGGATTTTTAATTTGTTATTTCTCAAGTTTAGTTTCAGTTGCATATCTAAATCTTCACTATGTTCTTTTTCTGTTTGATTGATGTGTGTACAGATCTTTGGCTGCAAACCATCAATTTTCATGCTTTCTCTTTGTAGTAATTCTCTTTAATTTCTCTGATGTGTTCTTTTGCTCAGTTATTCTTTAGGATTAGATATTTAGATTTCAATTGATTTTAATCTATCTTTCTATAACCCTTTGTTGAATGTAATTTTTATTTCATTATGGTATGAAAAGGCCAGGTTTCTTATTTCTGTTTTCCTTCATCTCATTATCTCCTAATGAATGGTTAATTTGGGGGTAGGTGCCATGTAAATCTAAAAATAAAATGGCTTGCTCCTTTGTATTCACATTCATCTACTTTTCCAAAATTCTATTCATCTTAATTTATTTCTTGTTTATTTTATAATAAGATTTCTCTAATTCATGTAGAGGAAGGTTGAGGTTCCCCACTGATATTGTTTTATTTTCTATATCTTGTACTTTGTTAATTTTTTTCCTTTAATAATTTGGATCCTATACCAGTTGGTGCATATGTGTTCCACATTGATATTACTTCACTGTTCATGGTACACTTAAGCAAAATATAGTGTCTCTGCTTATATCTAATTTATCTTTTGCTCTTTCTAAGATCAAAATTGCTGCTCCTACTTTTTTTTACTTCATCTGAAGAATAATAGATTTACTTATCCACCTTTCTACTTAAAGGATATTTCTTATAAGCAACATATTTTTGAATTCTGATTTTTAATCCACTCTGCTATGCACTTCTATTTTTTTGGATGAGTTTATCTTATTAACTCATAGTTACAATAATCAACTGTGTATTTCTATGTTTTTAAGTAGAATTTCGTATACTATATTTTCCTATGTTTATCATTCTCTCTCTCTCTTTTTTTTAACCTATGCCTCCACAAAAGTGTTTAGCTTCTGATCACCACCTCACTAATCTGCCTTCCTTTTAAAACACCCCTCTTCTCTTATGTTTTGACTGATTACTTCCTTTTAGGGTAAGATAGATTTCTATACCTGACTATTTATGATATTCCCTCTTTTATCCAATTCTGATGAAAATAAGGTACAAGTACTGTCCTCCCCTCCTCCAATTTCCCCTTCATTGTATAAGCTCTTTCATGCATCTTTTATGTGAAATACTTTATCCCAATACACTTCTCATTTCCCCCTTCTATTGATGAATCCCACTTTGTCACCTCTTACTGTTTTCAATTATCCCAGCATAGTCAGCTCACACACCTGCACTCTATACTTCTTCTAACCACTCTGATAATGATAAATTCATAGAAGTTACAAATAACATCTTCCCATGTAGAAATGTAAACAGTTTAACTTAATTGAATCCCTTCTGATTTCTCTTTTATATTTACATATTTATACTTCTCTTTTGCTTTGTGTTTGCAAGTCAAATTTTCTCTTCAGTTCTGGTCTTTCTTATACTTCTGATCTTTTCATTACTAAAACTTGAAAGTCCTCTATTTTGTTAAGTATCAATACTTCTCTCTCCCAAGAATCATACTAATTTTTGCTAGGTATATGATTCTTGTTTGTAATCATAGCCCCCTTGCCTTCAAGAATATCATATCTTAAGCCTTTTGATCCTTTAATGTATAAGCTGCTAAACCTTGTGCTATCTTGACCATGGCTCCACAATATCTGAATTGTTTCTTTCTGACTCCTTTCAGTATTTTCTCTTTGACCTAGAAGCTCCGAAATTTGGCTGTAATATTCACAGAAGTTTTAATTTTTAGATCTCTTTCAGGAAGTAATTAGGGGATTGTTTCAACTTTTTCCCTTCTTTTCAAGGGTATCAGTTTTACTTGATAATACCTTGATATTCCCATAGTTCTGACATGGTGTCTCCTCAATCGATTTTTCAAGTCAGTTGTTTTTCCAATGAGACATTTTACATTTTCTTTTTTTAATATATATTTTCAATTGTTTCTTGGCTTCTCATGGAGTCATTAGCTTCCACTTGCCCCGTTTCATTTTTAAGGAATTATTTTCTTTAGTGAGCTACTGTTATTTCCTTTTCCATTTGGCTAGTTCTACCTTTTAAGCAGTTCTTTTGTCAGTGAAATTCTGTGTCTCTTTCGCCTTTTAGCCTAGTCTGTCTTCAAGTTGTTATTTTCTTTAGTATTTTTTGTGCCTTTGTTACCAAACTCTTGATTCTTTTCATAATTTTCTTGTACCACTTTATTTTCCCCGATTTTTTCTTCTGACTCTTTTATTTGATTTTTAAGATTCTTTATGAATTTTCCAGGAACCTTGCTAGGCCTGTGACCAATTCACATTTTTTAGGCTTTACCTGTAGCTTGTTTGACTTTGTTTTCCTCTTCAAATTTTGTCTTGATATTAAAAAAAAAATTTTGCCACAGTAATTTTCTCTGGTCACATTTATTGTTGCTATTTTGGGCTCATTTTCTCACCTGATTTAT
Source organism: Notamacropus eugenii (assembly GCF_028372415.1). NCBI lineage: Eukaryota > Metazoa > Chordata > Mammalia > Diprotodontia > Macropodidae > Notamacropus > Notamacropus eugenii. The sequence continues at coordinate 168,423,389 of NC_092876.1, read as the reverse complement.
TAAAGTTGATCACTTCTTTTAAAGCACAGGAGGCACTCTCCCAAGCTTCGATTTTGTGTGTGTATATATATTGCTGTTTGCAGATCTAATTCTGGGGCTCTGTAAATTTTTAGTTCTTCCAAGGTGGTATAATCTAGAGAAAGATGTAATCATTGCTGTCCTGGCCAGTGCTCCGATCTGTTAGTGACCCCAAGCACTTTTTTCTTCCCTTGAACTGTGACCAGGGTCTCTGTTCCCCAATGGCAATATATATATATATATATATTTTTTCACCTTATGACCCTGAAATTGTGACTTTGGCTCCTGCTTTCCTGTAGTTAGAAGCACCAGTGTTCTTTTATGCCTTGGAACTGAGATTAGTGTCCCTGTTCCTCTATAAGTGACCACAAACATTATTCTATTCCCTTGAACTATGATTAGGGTCCTTACTCCCTGCAGTTGCAAAACCATTCTCACCCTGAGACTACACTCATAACTGTATATTGGTATAGTAACAGAGTCTTACACCCAGTTTTAGCAAAGTTAAACCCTGTAATCTCCTTTTGAGCAGTTTTCTGACCACGTTACCATCTGTGGACTGAGAACTCCTGAATCCACCACCACCCTTGAAGCTGTCTCCCTCAAAACCTGCTGTTGCCTTTACTGGATGCACCTTTTGCTAAACTGTGCTACAGGTCCAACCACCTTGGAGACAGACCTCTGCCTTGAGCCTCCTAAACTGTCTTGTGCTGAAAAATTGTCACTCTGACCTTTGTTGTTTCTGCCACTCCAGAATTTCAGTTGAGATGTTATTTTAGTATTGTTTGCAAGGGAATTTTGGAGAGTTTACTTTTGCCTTTCTCGTTTCTCCACCATCTTGTCTCTGCCTCCTAAGATTTTTTTTTTTTTTTGGAAAAACCAATAATAGAGAAAAGCTAAATAGTTCATCACAGTAATCCAACTTTATATAGAGCATTCTAAAATTGTATTAACTCTGCTTCTATTGAGAAGTGAGATATTTCCATTTCCCTTTTGGAAGGGTGAGTTGGGGTATTAAAATTGTATAGTACTCAGTGTCAATTTTGTTGTTATTGATTTTTCCATTCATTTGGTTGTAATCATTGTGTTTATTGTTTTCCTGGTCCTACTGATTTCATTTGATATCATTTCAGCTAAGTCTTCCCATGCTTCTGGGTTCTCCTCATATTAAGCCTTCCCTACAGCATGACAATATTCCAAGCCACAATTTTGTTTTGGATCTCTCCATTAATATAAAGATGATTACACAGTTTCCAGGTCTTGATGACTACAGGAAATTTTATTTCAAATATTTTTGTTAAATGTTGAACCTTTCCTTTTTTTTTTTTATTATTGACTTGTTTGGAGTATAAGCTCAATAGTGAGATCTCTGTGTCAAAGGGCATGATAATTTTAGTACTTTCAAAAGATAATTCCAAATTGCATATAAGAGTAGTTAGCATATACTTTACCAATAACACATTAGTGTGCCTTTCATTTTACAAGAGGAAAAGTTTTGTAAATAGAGATATTAAAAATTGGTATGTAGTCTCCTGTGTCTGTGTATGTATACCTATTATACACACACAAACACACCGTGTTTGGGAAGCTCTGGAGGAAAGTATGGGAAAGAAGAGGTATTAGACTGGCTGCCAAACTGAAAGTCTACAGAGCCATGGTGCTGATTTCATTGTTGTATGCTTATGAAACCTGGACAGTATACCAGTGCCATACCATGAAACTGAATAGCTTCCATTTGAATTGTCTTAGGAAGATTCTGAAGACCACATGGCAGGATAAATTGCCAGACACTGAGGTCCTTATGCAAACTAAACTGCCAAGCATTCAAACTATGCTTCAGAGAGCACAACTCAGATGGACTGGCCACAATGTTTGATTGCAAAATGTTTGCTTTCCAAAAAGACTGTTTTATGGAGAATGTCCACAGGGCAAGCCTGCACATGGTGGTAAGAAGATCAATACCACAACACTCTCATGGTGTCTTTTAAGAACTTTGGAATTGATTATGTGACTTGGGAGACACTGGCATAAGATTACTCAGCATGGTGTGCTCATCAGAGAAAGTGATGTGCTCTATAAGCACAGCAGAATTGAAACAAGTGAAAGGAAATTCAGGATGAGCAAGTTTAGAGAATCTACCCCATGTGTTTCTATGGACTATCTGTGCACAATCGGTGGTAGAGAATTTCAAGCTCATATTGGTCTGATCAGCCATAGTCAGACATATTGACACTTGACTCAACATAGTGAGGTCATTTAGGTCTTCTTTGAGAACAAAGGGCAACAACCAACAAATCATACATATATAGACACACTTATGTACAGACACAAATACATACATATTTATGCATAAATACAATTACATATGTCATTACACTAGTAACATTCTTAAAAATATATTAAGCGTTGTAACATGTCATGCTGTGTTTGTATCATATACTTTGCAAACACTGACAAATTTTTATTAACAATTTTATAATTCATTTACTTATTTTGGTTATAGAAATATATCTCAGAATTAAATGCATATAATATATTTTTAATATTCATTGATTGATATTTCTAATATTCATTTTGGTAAATTTTTAAAATATCAACATAATTCTGAGACTAATTTTCAACTAACTGATTTTCTGAAAGTAAGATGCCTCAGTTTTCTAGTGTCATTTCATACAGCAAAAAGACTATTTGACTGGAAATCAGAAAACCTGAGTGCTACTCTTCTTTGTCATTATCTAGCTCTGTAACTCCTAGTCTAGTAAAGTTTATCCCTCATGTTCCTCATATGTGTAATGCATAAGTTTTCTTGCATAGATTCCCTTCCAACTCTAACATTATATGTGGATTTCATAACATTAATAATGGGATGAATAATTGCATTCATTTGCTTTCAATTCACACCTACAACTTCTCTCTTCCAAAGCCTACAATTAAATTCCATTTTAAATCTCTTAAAATGAGAAGCAAGGGTGGTGAGATAAGATGGAAAGTAAGCCTGAATAACAGACAGAGAAAATAGGATAATAGTTGCTTTGTGCGGCTTCCTCCTTGCCTCCGAATTTTTAAGCTGATTTGCTCACTAAAATAAAGGAATCAATTGCTTCCACTACTTAATTCTTTCATGTTCTTTAGCAATGACAATAAGAGTCTGGGGACAATTCATTGAGATCATGTCTGTTTTGACAAGTAAGTTTTATTCTGGACATTAATGTCACCATTCTATCCAGAAGACTACCTACTACATAGCCCAACAGAAATGGAAGGTAGCCTCATCTCTCTCTTCTCCCTACCTATGTTTTAAGAAGCCCTTGCCTCTACTGGAGAATAGCAGATAAGAAAACCCCTGAGATACACACATTTTCTCAACTACAAAATACCTTAAAGAGGAAGAAGATAAAAACCTTGGAAAAATTGTAAAACAAATAGATTTGAAAGCTTTAGAAACTGTGATAAACACAATAAACAGTCATGAGTCTCCAAGGACCAGAGATGTAATGTGCTACCCACCTCCTTAGAGAGAAGTGATAGAATCAATGTGTTGTTGAGACATATATTTTGGGTATGTGGTCAACGCAGGAATTTATTTTTACATGACTCTGCATATTTTTACCAAGCTTTTGTTCTTTCTTTTAAAAAATGATGATAGACATAGGAAGGGCAGAAAAATGATTTTCTTTAATTGATAAAAATAAGTTTAATAAGATACCTAAAGTATATATACATATATGTAATATACATATATGTATGTGTGTGTGTGCTTGTTTATGTGTGTATACATGTATGTACATCTCATGAGAATTCATAAATTCTAAGGATCTCAGTTACTCCTCAAGGGACTTTCAGTTACCATAGGTTTTAAAAATTGTAAGACTTACTACATTGTGTGCTTTGCCCTGATTTAAAGGCAGAGTATAAAAATGTTTAGTCTTTTCCTTGGCAAAAATGGGAATAGAAAGAAAAATACATTTTAAGTTCCTAGGTTGCCTTTCTTTCATCAGAAAAGGGAGATTTTTCTGGACAATATAAGTATTGGAAGGGGTCTTGTGGCTCACTCTAAGATTGAGAGTTCCTGAATTAAGGTTCATTTCTAGAGAGAGTTCATGATATAGTGTGTTCTATATATAGTAAAGGCAAAAGACAGTTCACATTGGTCCTACACTCAAAGTACTCAGAAAAGAAAGGTGTTAAAACTGTGTCTCCTGCTAAGACACCTTCAGATGGTAAAAACAAAAACCATATTACATGATCAATATACAACAACCTACCTCCATTGTCAGTTAGTATGCATTTCTATCCCCCTAAACCTAGAATCATCTCTGTCCTTACCTCCATCTCTTCAAATTCTTTACTTACTTTAATATTCAGTTCAAATACCAAACACATAAAAGTTTTCTAATTCCAATAGCTGATTTCATCCTCTTTCTCAAAACTACCTAGTATTATCATTTTATATATTCTGTATGTATTGATATATTTTGTATTGTTTCCCCCAATAAAACATAAGCTCCTTGAGGGCAGAACCTGTTTCTTTTTCACCTTTGTGTCTTCTGTACCTAGAACATTGTCTGGAAATTGGTAGATTTATATAAATGCTGGTTGATTGGTTTATTTATTGAAGTATCTTACTAACCCCGTAGATTTTACTTAATGAATTGTGTCTTATGGTATCAAAAACTAGTGTGAACATTATAGTATAAAAATGTTTGGCATCTAAATGATTCAGCTTGTTTTTAAGAACTTTTTACATTAAAATGTAGATGAAACTCATGCTACAGCTTTAGTTTCTATGAACAATCACCAAAAAATCCCCCAAAACAAAAACATATTTCCCCTTGAAATTTCTTATTTATTCTGACCAAGATTTCAAGGTGAATTCTTCCTTTTGAACCAGGGCCAAGCAATGAATTAAAAAAAATGTAATTCCATTCAAGTGAAACTGAGCTCCGCAGTTCCATGATTCAAAGAGCAACTATGCTAACAGTAGTCAAGATTCCTTCATGAGATAATTGACAGTGAGCACAATGTTCATTTTAAGGCTAGAAACTGTTCTGATAATTTATTATATGCTAAATAAAAGCTCCTGGCATTCATGGATATAAAAAGAAACAGAGAATCTGCCTGTTTGAATATCACATGAAACTATAGCCATGTAGTACCATTAGAAAGAGAGTTCAATTTGGAGTCAGAGAATTTAGATTCAAATTCCAGCCATAGCATTTTCTTCTTCTGTGATCTTTGTGACTTTCCCTTTCTGAGTCTCAGTTTCTCCATTTAAAAAAATAAGAGGCTAGACTAGATAATTTCTAAGGCCACTTTCAATTCTAAATATATTACTCAGTGATCCTATAACACTGCAAGATACCCAAAGCCTTGTGGGAAAATTTCCTGTAGAAAAAAATAAAAATGAAACACTCCTTATCTTTCGAGCTGTGGTATCTCTAAATCCAGTCCTACCCTACCTCCCAATCCATCTCATACACAGTTACCAAATTATTCTCCCTAATAGAAAGGTCTGACAATGTGTCTCCTTGATTCAAAAATTATCAGTGACTCCCTCCTAACTTCTGAGATAAAATTAAAAGAGGAAAAAAAAACCCTCCTCATCCTAATATTTGATGTCCTCTCAAAAACAAAATGTTCTCTCAAATCTTTCCTGATTTATTTCAGTTAATTTACCTTTATGAACACTACCTTACAGCAAACAGTTTTGCTCTGATCTTGGAATGCTCCTTCCTGCTTCCTTCATCCCTTTGAATGATTGCAATGCACTCCTTACTCCTTTCCACCTTTGGAAATTCGTTTCTTCCTTCAAAGGTCAACTCAGTTTCCCCCTCCAAGGAAATTCCTTTCCTAACTCATCCACCTGCAGATATTATTCTCTTTTTTCAGAAATTCTTTTGCCTGTATTTATCTGGGAGAGGAAGGCGGTGGAAAGTTTGGTGGTAGTGGATAGTATCAGCTTGAAATCTGAAAGATCTGAGTTCAAATCCAGCCTCAAACAGTTACCAGCTGTGTGACCCTTGACAAGTCACTTAACCTTATCTATACAATGAGCTGGAGAAGGAAGTGGCAAGCCTCTACATTATTTTTGCCAAGAAAACCCCAAATGGGGTCATGAAGAGGCAGATATGACTAAAGAGCTACTTCCTCTGTGTATGCATTATTTCTACCAATGTACATGCAAGTTTCTTGTAGGAAAAGTTATCTTGCTTTAGTCATACTTCCACATACCCGGGTCAAAGTAGGTTATTAACATATATCTATGGAATTCAGTTATTGCTGCTGTTATTCCAGTTGTTTTTGCTTAAACATGACTATTCTTAATAACTGAAGTGAAAAAAGAAGACAAATTGCAATCTTTTTTCCCCCTCATCCGGTAGTATAAGAAAAGGCACGAGCACTGGAGTTAGAGTACCTTCGTCCAAATTGAAGATCATGTATTTACTCTCTGTATGATGTTGGTAAAATCATTTCAACTCTAAATCCCAGTTTCCTTTTCTGTGAAACAAAGTGGGGAGGCTACATAGATGATCTGTCTCTAAGACCCCTCTAACCTTTGAATTCTATTACCTATGAAATACTCTTAAAAAGTTTCCTTCTCCTTCTTTCTACAATCACCTAATCCTGAACTTAAGGTACTGGGGAGGTAGGTAGGTATGGAAATGGATAAAGGATAGTAAGAAAATGGGATGGCAAGTAAGGCAGAAAAAGCAAAGAATTTGTTTGTACCTATTCACCAGATGTCACTGAAAATTGGAAAAGAAATTGAACTATGATTCTTTTACTCCAGTGTGCTCATAAAAAATAATGGTTTTGTGATATGTTCTTCCACAGTGTAATTGAAAAGTATCTTAATCTGTCCCTTCACACACATTTGTGCATGAATATCAACACACATATACACATAAATACTATTCTATTGAATGATTTGAGGGTTATTTTCTCTGAGCGGAAAAATCTTTCTTTTGGAAAGAAGATTGAATGGGGTTCACATTTCCAACAAATCTAAGATGCTTAAAACATCAGTTAATGCTTAGTAAAATTTATTCTTATGAAGAAAATATGAATTCATGGATTCCATGAAAAGGTGTGAAAGTTTGGGAAATTTTAACTTTACATTGAGTTTCTACTGCTTATCAAATCATGAGTGCACTGCTTGAAATGAGTGATGAGTGCTTGACTTTTTCCTATAATTCAACACAAATCAAGCATCATTTAACTTCCAAAAAAAAATTGATTCCCTAAAGCAAAAGATGAAAAGTAGGAAACTGATGGTCTAATATTCTTAATGTTGAGATTGTTAATTAGGTTATCAGTTTGAAAGAAGAGTATACTTCCTGCTGAGATGATAAGGTCATTTCCTTCTGAGGATAAGCAACTAGAAAAATGAACAAGTTGAGAAAACTACATGTGATTCTCCAGAACTTCAGAAAGAAAAGCAATCTAAAGCAATACTTTATTACTAATTATTAGTAGCTTTTTAAAGCATCAAAAATTGGTTCAACATTCTTTAGCTTTACTCAAGAATTTTAAGCAATATTAATGTCCCAAAGGAAATAAAATGGTGTCAAAATACCGTTTCTCCACGATGTGGTTCATTGGAAAAAATATGCAAATGTTTCACATTAGACTCATGAATCAAACCAGGCCACAGTTGGGGATGATTTTGTATAGACAAAATCAGATTTGCTGGTTCCACTTTAATTATTTTAGATTAGTTTTTTTTTCCTTGACAGAATTTCTTTTTCAAGATAGGATTTAAGAGGTGATAGGATTAAGATTTGCTGGGCAGTGGGATTAACAACTAACTTAAGTAGAAAGAAGTCATTTACAAGCAGTACCAAATGTGGTATGTTTCTTGATGGAGATACCTATGGATTACTGGTTGTATTTGTGCTGTTGACTTGTTCAGCTTCCTAAGAGATAAATTATGACTTTATCTTGGATTGTCATCCATCCCCATACTACATGCTCCTGAAAGGAGGGTGACATAATTTTCTGATAGGAAAGGTTTAAAGAGGTGACTGACACACAAAGAACATAAGTGGAATGTTCTGAATCACTTAATAAAGAATGTAGCTTACAAAGCAGGATTTTTTAAAAGTGAAGTTATATTTGATTCTCTTGTGCAGTGTATAATTACGGGGATCTCTCACCCACTGAGACTTCCCAGAACCAGCCAAGATCTGAATTAGTAAAATTCACTAGACTATTTCATAACAAGGCACCAGTCCCTTTTTCCAGGGAAAGTCCACATGTGCTTTGTAATAAGGATACAAAATGATGGTGAAACACATTTAGTAAACATTGATGATATTTACAAAAAGATCCAAAACATCTTGAGTAGAAATTGAAATAAAACTCATCAATATCTGATGAGTGATAAATGGCAATCTCTAGGCACAAAGGATCTAAATCTAAAAAATCAATCAGAAATATTACTTACTTTTAAAAATGGCACTCACACACACTTAGATATTATTAAAGTTTTTAGAAGATTACAACTCAGCAAAAAGGAAAGCAAAGGAAATTATATAATTCCAGAAAGAAGAGAACATTGATAGGAAAGGATGATCATCGGAAAATAAAATATTAGGAAATTACAGCCCAAAAAGCAACATTTTTTACAAGGTAAGATGGGGAAGGCTTAAAGTACAATTGAGGGAAAATTCCTACTATACTAGCAGACAAATACAATCTACTAAAATCATATTAAATATGAGAGAAAAAGTTCTGTATGAAATCAGTGTGCATTGGGAAAGAGACCAATGCAAGAAAAAATAAAGTTGTGGGAGATCTATGGATCAGACTTTGGTATTTTGAACAAAGCAAGATACTATTGTATACATTCATATTGTATAAAATAAAAACAATAAAGAAAAGAGAAAAAATGAAACCCTGTACTAGGGTAAATTACTGGTCTGGTTTCCTAAGGGATTCTGTTCCTGTGCAGCTAAAAACAAATACCTCAGAAATAAAAGAAAGCCTATGTGGTGAAAAATGATTTGCAAAAAGTAATCAAGGACCTCAGCAGTTCAAAAATAAAGCATAAAATATTGGTTATGGGGGATTGTAGAAACGACTGCAGGGCCTATGTGTGAGTGCAAAATGAAAGAAAAAAACAACAGTAATGAATGAGTTAAAAAAATGAGAGGTCAAAATATAAAAGAAAAAATGTGTCTTTGGCATATCAGGGACCTGGGACCACTGAAGAATGTTGAGAATTTTTTTAATGGTAAGAACAAATTATCAACCAGTGAAATAGATATTGCTAAAATATTAAATTAATTCCTTGCTTCCTTGTCTCAATTTTCACAAGGAAAATAAGGGACAAATGCTAGAAACAGATATTGATTTCCCCTGGGAGTAAAAGAAATACTACAGGAAATGGTGATCATGCTAGAACAGATAATCAAAAATAATGGTTGAAAAGATGCATACAAGGAATACAAAAAAGGGAACAGCCAGTGGTCCAGGTGGATCTTGCAGTTTGTAATGAGACCATCCACAAGACAAAATGCCGGAGGAGAAAAAGAGGATCTAGCTTCCTTTGCAACCACGATTTTTCTAAACCCTAATTATTTTTTCATCTTTTAAAGAAAGATAAGTGACAAGTACAGGAGGGAGAAAACAGAATGGAACCAATTCTCAAAACAACCACATTGTACCACCATATAATCCAAAATGGTATGAACAGGTCTATACACTTGTATAATTGTCATAATTATGCTTACAAAAATATATGCTGTATGCAATAATAGAAATTTAGCAAAGGACAAAAAACAAAAAAGACACTTGGACACACATTCATTACATTTCTCAAAAAGGGAAGAGAAACCCCTTCATAAAGAGGCAAGTGACTGAAATAAGACCTCTTTCATAGGCACAACTGATGAGTCTAAGAAAGGATAGAAGCTAATTCATAAGTATGCAATGATTTATAAAGTTGTAAATGAGTTTAGCATAATTGCTATTAATATTACAGTATTATATGGGAATATGTGAAGTTTGTATGAGGAATTTTTAGTGTGGATATTTCTTCAAGTGGCGCAGATCACAATGGATCTCTTATACAACTTAAATAAACACCTGAGGCACATTGAAATGACTTGCCCAAGGTTGAAAAATTAAATTAAAAACTTTCTAAGTATCACAAATCAAATTTGAACTTGTTTCCCTAGATAAGGTCATGGGAGTACACAGATTCGGAGAACTCACTCAATCAGTTCTTAGTAAAGATAAAGGATCAAAGACAGAAACTTCAGACTTCTTTTTTAATCACTTAGTAAAAAGGTTGAATACATTTCACTGCGTGATACCTACTGAGATACTCTGGTTAAAAGTACCCTTGAGCAACAGGAACCTATTAAAGCAAAGAATCAAGGCATAATACAAAATACTTTAGATTTGGAGTCAAATACTGGGTTTGCACCTTGTCTCTGTCATTATTAACTATGTGACCTTGGGCAAATCACTAGACCTCAGACAGAGATGGGTAGAAGCCAGCTAGAAAAAACTCGTGAAAGCCAATTGTTAAAATGTCCAGTTGAGCATTTATAAATTCAAAACCAAAGAACATGACAAATCAGGGTTTGGTTTTTGAACTGATGATTGTCTAAATTTAATAAAATGACAGAGAAAATATGTCTTATGTGTGCATATATTTTCCAGAGAGTGGACTGTTAAATATTTACTAGTACATTTCCAATTTACTTCTAGATCTCCCAGATTCTCTGAAATGAAGGAGTTGGATTAAATCCTTCTAACGTTTCTTCTAGCTTCAATTTGTTTTCCTGTAATAATGGGTAGGACTAAAAGGACTAAAATATAACTACCACTGCCTCACTTTATTCATGAAGGAATAGAGGCTCAGAAAAGTTTATTACATAGCCAAAGGTTAGAAAAAATGTAAATTGTAAAGATGGGATTTAAATTCAGGTTTTATGATTCTAAATTCTATGCTCCTTCAATTGACTAATTCGGATGTTTTAATGATGAGCTCTCCTTAAATGTAGCTAAGACAAGTCTGAGTCTTATAGATACTGTCCACTTTTGGCATCATTCCTCTTATTGCTTACTCTAACAATGACAACAGCAATAACAACAAAATGTTCATAGGGCAAAACAAATGGAGGAACATGGTAGTAAAGTTATAAATATACCATTAGTCAGGAGAACTGGAACATCTTGAGGGAAAGTGAAAGAAATAAAGTGGTAGTAATGTAATTCTCTTCCAAAACAAGGACAGCAGAAACCCAACCTGTGATTCAGGCCACAGTAGTGACTAGAAGTAGGCAGAGAGGAGCAATAGCTAGCACAGCGAGAAATTATCAGGATTTCCCCAAATTTTGGGAAGGACTGGAAAACTAACAACAAAGTGTAGTTCAGAAAATATCAACCGAATGACAGTTTGTTGTGCTCAGCACTTGTGTCATTGTGTAGGAGATGGTGAGATGATCAGTTTTATTTCTCAAAGGGATAGAGCTGTAACATGGAGTCATATGACATGTCTTCACCTTCCCTACACATTCAATAATTCCTAGCAATGGGGTTGAAAGTGTTTTAACATGCAAATGCAATCATGAATGCTTGGTACACTTTCCAATATTCAATCTTAAAACATGCTTTTAAGGAACATACTATTTATTGAAAGTAGGCGCCATCATTACCAAAATACACTCCATTTGGAAAGCAGAAGGACATGTGTTATGTCATAGTCTGAAGGCAAACATGGCTAGATCAGTGAACATAACAGCCCAACAATTGTAGGTGCTGTCTCAGAAAACCAAAGATATAACTCATTCTTTGTAATCAATAACAATAGCAATGCACAAATAATCTTTATTCACAATTATTAATAACACCTCATTTATAGATCTTTTAAAATAGTAATCCAATATCTCTGTTATTCCCTTTAACTTTATTGGGTAAGTATTACTCTCCCAAGTATTATCTTAGTCATTTGAACATTGGCTGGTTATTTTAATTAACCAGAAACAAGAAACTATTATTTCCAATAAATATGATCTAGAAATAAATATAATTTAGGCAAAGGCCAGAAACAAGAATAACAACAAAAACAGAAAGAAATGCTTTGTTAAATGTCAGTATAAGTGTCTGTGAAGCTTATAAAGATTGAGGTAGCCTCTAAGGAAAACAATTCTCCCTGAAATTCAGAAGAATCCTAACTATTTAGATGGAAAATCAGTAAGAAGGAAAGGTCCAGATGGTACTAATTTTACTGTTTGATTTTTCCCAAACAACTATTTTTATTAGCATATGTCTAGAGTAATTAAGAATTTGGTAAATCAAAATATAAAATATTTTTTCCAATTTAATAAGGATGTTTCTACCAATGAAATTGCTGAGATCAGAAGTCCTAGGTTTAGAATCTTGCCTCTCCCACTTGTTTACCATTTGATTTTGAACAAGTCACTGAACTTTATAGAACCTGATTTGTCTTCTATAAAATGGCGATACAAATACCTGCCTAACCTTGGTTACAAGTTTAGTAGTAGCCTCAATCATAGCATATATAGGACCAGAAACAGAATAAACAATATTCTGTCCAGATCAACTGCCTGCATGTGTAAATAATACCACGTGGTTTAACAGTACACATGATTTGTGCTCAGGCTCAGTGTTTCAGAGTGAAAAACACAGTCAAGCTAACTGTCTCTGAATTAGATAAACACAGTCACAAGAAGATGTCAGTGAAAATATTTGGAGCACTGAAGTAAAAAAAAAAAATTCTAGTTTTACGACAAAACCAACAGGAAATAAATTCTTAGAATATTCCTATCAACAAAAAATAATTTCTCTTAAACCCTTTTTGGACCTCTTTAAGCTTTTTGTTGAGTCATGACCACAAACTTTTACTTATATGGGGAAAAATGTTCTCTGCCTTCTACTGTTCTTAGTATAGGACCTTGAACATAGCAAGAATTCAATTTTCAAAAATAATTTCAATCACTGTCACCTCTTGATGCCAAGCTTTCATTACTACTTAAATTGCAAAAGAGTAACAGACCCACATGTATTAAATAAAGGCATAAATAATAGGAAAAAAAAAAACTTAATGTATCTAAAATTACTCAAACTATTCAACTCAATCCCTAGAAATTAAACTCAGTTTGATTAAATTCCTGTTTTCAATATGCTAAAGGTTAACTATGATGCAATCTGCTATCACATGACATTTGGTAAAATTCAAGTTCATTCATGAAGTTAATCCGTAAGTACTTAGTTCTGTGTCAGGAATTATATATGACTATGAACTGAGCCAATAAATAAAACAAAGAGGAAGAGGGTGATTTAGATTCAATGCAGGAGATTGTTTTGTGTTTCCCTTCTTTTTTATTAGTATTTTTTTATTTTAAACTTAAATGCCAAATAAAAGAAAAAAGAAACAAACTTAAATACTAAAACTAAAATAATACAAAATGATAAAAGAAAAAAAGCTCCGTCATGAGCACAGCAGAACTTGAGAGAGAAATAAATTTCCATTTCAAATAAATTCTGTGCAATAAATACTACACGTTGTGTTGAGGTTTGTCCATTTTTACTTTGCTTCCTTACAAATTTTCTTTTGTTCTCTGCTCTGCACTTTTTATTTTGTTCTTTTCCTTTCTTTCTCCCTATACACAAAAGCTACAATTAAGTGTGTATATATACTGTGTATGTATATATGTACATACATGTGTGTATGTATTATGTGTGCATATACACACATGTGCATATAAACATACATAGACACATATAGACATACACACAAAGATAAACATATATACATACCTAAAAACGCATAAATCCAGACATACACAAACCTGCACATATATATATATATATATATATATATATATATATATATATATATATATATATATATGTACTTAGATATTGATAATGATTGCCATGCATATATAGACATTTACATTCATATGCATATGAATAAAACTGTATTACTTAATTATTCTCAGTTTCTCTGATAGTGGATAACCTCTTCTTTCACAAATCCAAATCTTTCCATATTTTTCGAGTCCACCAACTCATCATTTCCTACACCATAGCAATATTCCCACCTTATACTGTGTAGTTGTTTTAAATAGTCCAAAACAACATTGATAAATACGGCTGACACATAGTTTAGTTTCCCTATTTTTCTCTTTTGAGTATATCTGTTTTAGCCTTAACTTTGTCTGAAGTCATGATTACCACCTCTGCTCCCTTTTATCTAACAACTTCTACTCCTGATCTTTATGTTTGTGATTATGTCTTATTTTCTGTCCCTCTTAACTCCTCTATTTTACTTCTACCTGATACCTTTCTCTCCTATTACTCAACCTACCCCTCCTCCAAGGATCACTCCCTTATCCTCTCATTCCTATAAATCTAAACACCTTTCTATACCTCCCTTAACCTATTCCCTCACCCTCCCCATTATCCTCTACATCCTTCCTATACCCTTAGCATTTTATTTTTTCTGAATTTAGAAGATTTTTTACACACACACACATTTACATACACACACACGCAAGCATACACACATATATACATACACACACACATATATATATATACATATGTACTGTTCCCTCTTTAACTCATTTCCAATAAAAGTAACTTTCCAGAAGTACCAATCTTCCTCCCTCATTTAATTCCTTTGTGTCCTATCTTCCTCTCACACCTCATTTGTATAAGATAATTACTATTTTTAGCTGTTCCTAAATGGTTTTATTTTCTGCATTTATACTCAGGTCTACTCCAATACTTTTTGTAATCTATTCATTATTAATAACAATCTTAGACATGCATTTTACTTACATAAAAGGTAGACAGGCTGCCCTAATTGAGTCATTTGTAATTTAGTCTTTGGTTCATACCTCATATTTTGGCTTTTGGATGTCAAATATTCTGTTAAATTCAGTTGTGTTTTTTTTTTTTTTAACAAAATCCTGAAAGTCTAGCAATTCATTATTCACTCTTTTTTCATTCAGGATTATGCTTAACTTTTCTGGGTATACTATTTTCAGCCACAAATCCAGTTCTTTTGCTCTTCAATATATGTTGGTGCAATACCAGCAATCTTTTAGTGTTGCCACTGGTAGGTCTTCTGTGACTTTAATTGTGGCACCACCATATTTAATTTTTGTCTTGTTGCTCATAACATTTTATCTTGGAGCTGGTTTTTTGGAATTTGACTATGATATTCCTATGGGTTTTCCTTACAGGATTTCTTTCAAGTGGTGCTTGGTGGATTTTTTTTTTTTATTTCTACTTTCCCCTCTTGTTCTAATGCTTCAGGACAATTTTCTTTAGTTGTATTTTTATTATGATGTCAGGATTTTTTTCTGATCATAGATTTCAGTTAGTCCGATTATTCTTATGTTTTCTTTTCTTGATCTGTTCTCCAGATCAGTTGTTTTTCTTGTGAGATGTTTTACATTCTCTTCTATTTTTCATTCTTTACATTTTATTATTCCTTGATCTCTTGTAACTTTGCTAGCTTCCCCATGCCTAATTCCTATTTCCATGGAGTCATTTTCTTCTTAAAGATTCTGAATCTCCCTTTCTAATTGGTTGACTTTATTTTCATAATCATTTGGTTTTTTTTTGGGGGGGGGGGTTGTTCTTAATTTTTGTTAGATCTTCTTCAATGTCTCTCATTTGATTTTTAAAGTCTTCTAAATTTATTCCACGAATTCTTTTTGGGTAGGTGACCATTTAAAATTACTCTTTGGGGAAGAAGAGGAATTTTCTTTGTTTCAGTATCCTTGTTTGATGATGAACCTTCATCCTCTCTGTCCCCATAGTGATTCTCTGTAGTTAGATTCTTTCTCCTTTACCTGTTCATTTTTTATTGTAATAGCTTAATTTTTGTATTTACATCTAGTCTTGGGGCATGGGGGATGGTACCTCTAACCTCAGATATACCTTCAGTTCTCCCCTCTGGACTGGAACTGAAACTAAAACCTCCAGGATCCTGAAAGTGCCCACAGCCAGTGGTATCCCTATGCCATTGCTTCTGTACTCACACTGCAAGTGCTGATTCCTTCTCTTCCTCAGTTACACCTCCATAGCACAGTGAGTCTGGCATTTCTTTTCAGAAAAAGTTTCCTCAACCTTCTCTGGCTCAGAAGCCTAACTCCACTCACTGTCCTAGGGATAAAAGTTCCTGTGGCTAGAACCTAGACAGCTTTCCAAGGCAGTTAACCTCAGAGCTTGACATTTGTTATTTAAGTGGGCCTAGCCTGGAGGTGTTTATTCTTCACAGGGACTAAATCTCATCCTGGGATTTTTCTTCATATCTTCATATCTTTGCCAATTTGATTGTCCCAGTAAGACCACTGTTCTGCTCCTCCTCATTCATTTTTACAGCTCTATGTTTTCCTTGAGTGGTATTATGTTATTTGTGGGAGAAATCTGGAAAGCTTGGAATTTTCTGACCTACTCCACCATCTTCCCAGAATCCTATTGTTTTATGCTTTCGATGATTGCAAGCTGTTTCCCTACTCTCTCTCTTTCTCTCTCTCTCCCCCTTTTTTTAAACAAGTGTTCTTCAAGTGATATTGTATAGTTGCCAGTATGGAGCCACAATTAATGAAAAATCAAAATCACAGTTAACCAAAAGGTTGGTGGAGAGATTCATAGTGTGAGAAAGCAGGCTAAAACACATTTCCAACAATGACCTATATTCAAGAAGTAGCATAAGGGATATTACACAGGAAATAAGTGGAAAAATAGGTGGGTTGGCTTATGTAGCAAGACTAGGGGATCACAGATAGACAGCATGAGTGGTGAACTGGGCATGCACATAACGTCAGAAAATCTAGAGGTAGGTCTACAACCTATTGGACAGATCTTTTGAAAAACATGGATAAGATTTATGAAGGATGAGAATAGATGGATAGAATACAATCTACAACATTAGAGAAATTTCCTAGGTTTCAGTAATGATTTCAGAGACTAGAGAGGTGATCATTGACCTTTGCTCATTCCCTGGTACTAGAGAGCAAATGCTCCATAAATGGCTCATTAGTATTAGCATTATGTCTCTAAAAATAAGTAAAGGGGAGTTCCAATCATAACCTCAAGTGACATTTATTGAAGGACAAAAAACATTAGCCAGGTCCTAAGATGAAAGAAAACGTCCTGGAGCATCCTTGCCTCCTAGGTCAGTGAAAGTTCTTCATGGTTCAAATGATCAGATAAGATGGTATTTATGAAGCCCTTAGCAAAATACTTGTCACATAGAAGAGGCTTAATAAATGCTATTTCCTTTTTCTTTTCTTCATTAACTTTCATATTTCTAAAGGACAGGCAAGAGTGAATCTTTAGCTACCATTATAATGAGCAGCAATGCTCTTTGTCAGCAGTATGTCTTCAGCAAAGTGTGATGATGTTCAAAACTCAATTACTCTTGATTATACCAACCAAAAGCATTTTTTCTTATCATCCCTTAATAAATTCTGATGTTTTAGTATTCTACAGTGGATCACCCTCTTCTCCTTATTGATCCTTTCTGGTTTTTTTGTTTTGTTTTGTTTTGTTTTGTTTTGTTTTGTTTTTTGCAACACTGCTCTCTCCTAAATCTCCTTCTGCCCTTCTGACTACTTTGTCTAAGTCTCATTTGTTAGAATCTCATCCAGGAAGCACCTATTAATTATTAATTGAGGGTGACGCCAAGTATTTATCTTACAGCATCTTCTCCTTTCCCTCTATACTACTATACCTGGTGATTCCATCAGTTTTTGTGGATTCAGTTATTATCTTAAAAAAATAGATTCTCAGATTTTCTTTTCCAATATTTATGACTCTCCTGACCTCTGGTTGTGTCTGTACAACTTCCAATTGGGTCTGGATGTTTAGTAGATATTATAAATTCAACATGTCTGAAACTGAACTCATTGAATTTTCCCCCATATCTTAATCTCTTCCTAATTCTATCTTGTTTTTAGTCACCCAGGCTTCTAAAATCCTTGAGTCCTCACTCTCATAATTCTCATATCCAACATGTTGCCACGTTCTATTGATTGTTCCTTTGAAGTACTACACAAACATGCCCCCTATTCTTCTTTGAGACTGCCACCACATCATCATTACATGCCTAAACTATTATTCTATATTTACTGAAGGATAAAACATCATTGATCAGGTCCTAAGGTGATGGAAAAAAGTCCGGGAGTATCATTGCCTCCAATATTACTGCTTGGCCAGTGATAATTCTTCATGTCTCAAATGGTCATTTCATTGAGCAATTATAATTATTGTCAGACTGTCAGTCTCTCTACTTCAGTTCTTTACTCCTTCCAGTCCATCTTCCTCCCAGATACTAAAGAGCAGGTCTGAACATGTCATGTTTTCTCCCATATACAATAAACTACGATGACTCCATATTACCTTCAGGATCAAGTATAAATTCCTCAATTTGGCTTTTAATGACTTTGATAACCTGACCCTTCTTGCTATCCCAGATTTCTTACACTTTTACCCTATGATAACACGACATTGGAATCCTTGCTATGCTTCATCCAACATTGTATCTATAGATTAGGTGTATTTTTGCTGTTTGTCACACATGCCCAGAATTCTCTTCTTCCTTCATGACTTCCTCTTACTTTCTTTAGCTTTCTTTAATACTTCACTTTTTAAAGTGTGAGCTCCTTGAAACCAAGGATTATTATGTCTTTTCTTTGTATCCTCTGTGCTTAACAGTGCTGAGCTTGTGATAGCTGCTGAAGCAATGCTTGTTGAATAGATGTAATTTGGAGATTTTTCAAGACAGTCATTTGTCAGATTATACCTGGCTGACTTTATTTGGTTTCTTTTCTGAATTCAGGATTTGTCCTCTGGGAAAACTGACTTTAGTGCACATTCAAAATGCACACATTTAACAGCAGCTTGAAATACAAGTAAATTCTATCTGAATGTGAAACCTGTTCTGAGCAGTTTCTCATAATTAGGTTAAGGATCACATATTCCATAACCTTAGGAAGCAGATATCTATTTTCTAATTCCAGGGTGCTTTTTCAGTGGAAATAATTATGCTGTAAATTATTTTGATGAAAGCTACTGTTATCTGTATGCAGGAGGGCAAGGCTTGCAAAAGTTACAAAGAAGGAAAAAATTTTTTTTCATCATCCAGGTAAAAGGCTATAAGGAATTATATTAAACTTCAAAGAAAACTAATAAGTTTAAATTTGCAAACAACCAGATAGGTTCAGAACATACTTCATGCAATTCAATATTTCTTTTATTTAGAAAGAGACTTTCCCTAAATGGAAGTAACCCTGGCAGTTTCAGCATGGAATAAGTAATAAATGTAGTCAATCTAATACAAATATTTGGTCCAAGACTTAAACTTACTTCAAAGGAAAAAATATATATAAATGATACACTGAATATAAAATTGATGACCTGAGGCCAGTCACAACCAGGAGTGTTTTGAAGCCACTTGCAAATAGCTCATAAATCCATTTGTTAAATTTTCAGTGTGAGCATTTATACCATGTAAATTGACAAATGCTAAAATTCAGGCCTTGATTTAGTTTTTTCATTAATTATCTAGACTTAAGAAATTGATCATGCCATTAGGAAGCACAACGGATAGAAGACCTCACCTGGAGTCAGGAAGACACACTTTTGTGAGATCAAAAATAACCTCAGATACATCAACTGGAAAATATTCTGTTAGTCAAATTTTCTATCTACTTAGAAGGATGGAGGTGAATCAGGGTAGAGTGAAACAAGTTTCAAATCTGAGAAAATATAAATGGATAATGTAGGTCCTTTAAACTTCATGGGGGAGGGAAATAGAAGCCAAGAAAAAAAATCAAATGTTGAGCTACTTTCCAAGGGCAGCTGAAGAAGGCTGAGGTAATTGATGGAGAAAAGGGTTACACTGTGGGAGTAAATGATTAAAAGCACTGCGGTACTTGGGTGGAATCCAGATCAGCAGCCTAGCAGCTGCACATCCTGAACAATCTGTTGCTGATTATGAGAAAAGGAGGGCCAGGTATAATCATTGGCACCCATTATTATGAATGCAAGAATCAGAATTTCAGCATCATTTCCAGAGTAGTACATTGGAAAGGGTAGAGGGACATTCTAAAAGCAAATCTAACTTGAGATGATAATCAAAGAAAACTGAAGCTCCAAATAAACTCCTAATTTTTAATCACTTATTCATTTAATTTACTTTCATAAGCATTTTGTAAAGACCTACTATGTGCCAGACACTATACTAGGAACAGATATAGAAAAAAAAGACAATCTGTCTTCAAAAAGTGTTCATCCTACCAAAAGGAATATGCCACTTATACAGGTAAGAAAGTATTCATACAAAATAAGTATGGTTATTTGGTGTGGGTAAAGAAGTTGCAAAAACAATTTGGGGAATTAGGACAAGTCATTTGTTGAACTTTAATGAAAGGTAGGGGTTCTAAAAGGCAGAAGTGAGGTGGGGCATTATTCCAGGAATAGGAGACAGCCTGTGGGCATGTATGGAGAGAGGAGATGGGATGGAGTGTAGAGAACAACATGTAGGTTAATTCATAGAGACAAAGGAAGAAAGACTTTGAATGTCAAACTGAGGAATTAGTGGAAAAATACAGACTCATAATGCATATTGTTAGTAAGAAGGGGTTCAAAAGTGTGAAGAGACACAATCTCACATTTCAGATACATTGTCACTTAGGAATGGAGAGAGATTATATTTGAATGAAGCAATTGGTATATCATGGGCAAATATTTTGAAGGTATGTCATAACTCACTTTTCAACTTATGGTGTCCATGGTTCTTATTGTATCTTGAATTATAGGACACTAGACAACCCATGGAGCTAAGCCAGAAAAAAATGTCTACAATAAAGATATGATGGTAGAGAAGATTATATAAGTTTCTCAAAGGCAGTTGAGTCTTTATTATGTGTTTTGTTTAAATTTTATTGTAATGAGTATTGGATAATCCTGCCCCCATAAATTGCTCAAAAATTATTACATTAATTAAAATGCAGCATAACACATTTATTGTTTCTGTGAGGAGCATATTCTTGGCATGTTGCTTTTGTTTGTTTGTTTGGATCACTTTCTAAATGCAAACTGCCTAAAATGGCTATTTAAGACCACTTTAAGTAACTTGCTCAACTAATCCATAGTGAACTTGTTTATGATTTAGCAGGTATGCACAAAAGATTTGTCTGAGACATGGTGTCCAGGGAGAACTAGCATCTCTGATATGAAGGCTTGTTGAGTCTTTTTCAGGGCTGCTCACCCAACTTTGGTATCCACCTGTAACCCAACTCTCACATGTGATTCTAAGATGCTATCGTGTATAGTGGCAATACCCTAGGAAAAACTCTCTTGGCTGATGGAGGGTAACTGATGGGTCTCAATCACATCAATGAGTTAAGGGGATGTCTACACCAAGCATATGAAGTTTCCTCCAGGAGAATGAGCAGAAAAGAGCAATTTGTTCTAATAGCCATGAAGGGGGCTAAATCAGCTGCTGTGGAGTGCTTAGAGTTTGGTCAGACATCAAAGACACTAAGATCATCCACTGAAGCCAGGACCATCATCAGTGATCTTGATTTTGTTTTGCCAATGGTGTGAGACTGATGATTTTGGGCAAGACTGACTCACTTAAATTTAATTCACATTTAAGTCAATACATTACTGCATGATATCATGGGATGAGCCAGAAGAATGAAAGTATTATCTAAGACATACAGAAAAGCAACATGATAAAGTTAGCAGAGTGTTGAAATTGGGTAGGTTCAGATTCTGACTAGGACACTTACTAGCTGCATGATTCTGAGCAAGTTACTTAAATTTTCTACTCCTCGATTTCTTCATGTGTAAAATGAAGAGGTTGAAGTCCCTGACATCTAAGGTAACTTCTAATTCTGAATTTATGATCTAATGACTTGCTGAGGAAAACATAGCTGGCAAAAGGCCAAGTGTAATATATTTAAATCTATGATCTCCTGATTTTAAGACCAGTGACACTTACTTACTCTCCCACATCTAAAAAACACAGCAATTTAACTTAAATAAAGGTAAAAATGTAATTAAATTAAATACATTAGCAATGTATTAATTTTCCAGGCCCTGAAGATGCCTGAAAAGGATTTAAAATTTATGTGTAAAAATTCCACATGTACAATAATAGCTGATATTTACACTGGACATTAAAGTTTTCAAAAGCACTTTCTATATGTAATGAGAAGCATTTGGGTGATTTTACCTCTATAACCCACATTTTGAAGCATACTCAGTAATCATTTCTGCTGACAAAGTAGAGGTGTAGAAGAGGCTGGTTTCTGGTTATATATAACTTATCATTGGATTGTGTTTCCACAATTACCTGTTTATCCAGAACTTTATGGATAATTTAAGGAAGTGATCCCCTCTTTGGCTGCTCCCTATATTGACCACTCTGCATCTCACTGACCATCAGTTTGTTTTTTAACTAGAAAAAGACATACAATTAATTCACAGGTCTCTAAATTGTTATATTTAAAAGATGAATCCACCTGCTATATGATATATCTTTTAGCATTAATTTACAGAGTCATCTCTGAATTACTGGTGGCAATAGAGAGGAGTGATAGTGCGAATACGAAAAGCTAGAGGAAAGTATATCTGACTGGTCTAAGGATATGAGCTTGTCCTACTAAAAAAGGCTGAGAAAATTTCTACTTTCTCTGTGTATATTGTGTATGTGTGTGTGTCTGTGTGTGTGTAAGTGCATAGGTGCTCATGTATGAGTGCATATGTATTTCAGTTCTAAATGTATTTCTCTCCCTCATCAGTGTAGAGAGTCATGACTTTCTTAAAAAATGAAAAACAAAAAAGAGAAAGAAAAAAATCAGTTCAAGAAAAGTCAGTGACTATCCCATATATAAGGTCTCCTACTTCTGCATAAAAGAAGCATTAATCAACTCCCGCAGGACCAAGTTATTTGGTCATTATGATTACACATCATTCACTTTCTTTTTGTTGCTTTTTTCTTTCCAATTACATAATGGGTTATAGTGTTACAGCATTCTACCTACTGTTTGTTTTGCTCTGATTACTATACCCTGAATCAATTAATATGTCTCCCCATGTTCCTCAAATTTTTTTGTATTTGTCGTTGTTAACAACATAGTACAATTCTATCACATCCATATGTATTTAGTCTTTTTAGTCTTTCCCCAATCAAGACAATACTATGTTATTTTCCTGTTTTTTGTCACCACGAAAGAAGTTACTATAAATTTTTGGTTATATATGGGATGTATGTGTATCTTTAAAGAGACCTTTAATGGAACATCTAAATAGATACAGAGATGAAGCACTTTTAAAAGTTCTAAGGATAGGGTATGAAGATATATACACATCAAAAGGGAAGAAAAAATAAAATGACATAAAAGGACTGGGGTAAAAATATTTTCTTCAGTCATGTCATGGGACATAGGTGCCTTCCCTTCTCTCTCAAAGGCACACCCAAATACAGAAGCCCGAAACAACAGGAATTCCGTCAAGCTGGGGAGTGGGGGGAGAGATGCCTGCTGGCAAGATAGGCTTTCACTGATCAAAGAGGTTACACCAATAACTCACAATGTGTACTACCTGTGTGGGAATAACAGACATATTACTACATTTCTTTTTATTTAATACCTACAAATTCATACCATTTTTTCCCTTTTCTTGAATGAGGAATTTATAGAAACCTAAAATAAAACCTTAAAAATGTTTTCCTGAAAGAAAGCACCAATATAGTGAATAATTTGCTGGCCCTGGGTTCAAATTCTATCTGTGACATTTATTCACTATATGAGAGGGTAAATCAAAGGGCTGTGGTGTTCGTCCAATGAAGCATTGTAAGAAAAGTGCTTTGCAAACATCAAAGCATAGGAATACTTGACCTTTTTGGCAGCATAGACAGAGATCTTTGGTGGTTTAATGAAGCCTATAGAACACCTTCTCAGATGAGCATTTTTAAATGCATAAAATAAAATGTATAAGACTACAAAGGATAACAATTATATTGAGATATTGTTATCACTCTCATAAACACACATATGTCTAGATCTAGGTATACAGAGATGGGGGGAGGGAGAGAGAGAAAGAGAGAGAGAGAGAGAGAGAGAGAGAGAGAGAGATGGAGAGGGAGAGGGAGAGGGAGAGGGAGAGGGAGAAAGAAAGAGATACACACATTCATGGATCTGCTTTATATGAATGGTAGCTAATATTTTAATTGTCTGCTTCTCTCCTTAACATGCAGTTCTATATTGGCAATGCACTCTTAACCTGATCAATACAGAAGAGAGAATGGTAAGGCCAGCAGGGGTTAGAAGTAAGAAAAATCTGAATTCTAATCTAACCTGGGATCCTTCTAGTTTCTTAACCCTGGACAAGTCAGGGTTTTAGGTCTACCTCTCATAGCCTCAATTTCATCATCTGTAAAATGAAAAACATAGATCTCTTAGTTTAATGATGATTATGATCTCTAGGGTTCCTTCCTGTTGTGGATCTATGATCCTATGGCAAATCAGCCTAAGACAGCCTAGTAAGAATACCTAAAATGTCCTTTTGTTTCACTAAGGGCTTGGGAGAATCTGTTGGAAAGCATGGATTTTGCATAAAAAGTAAGTAACTTGGAAGCAAAACCTTGTGTATGTTAGTTTGCTGAAAGGTGACTTACCTTTTTCCCTGCTAGACATTGATAACCTCCTATAATCAGGGTCTCAGTTCAGCCAAAGAATCTGAACTCTCTCAATGAAGTCACTGAATAATTATATGCATTGCATTCCATCAGGGTAATGCTTCTGTAAAGCCCAGGGCAGCCCTCTAAGTGGCAATTACAAAGATTAAAAATGGAAAGAAAGAACTCTTAAGTTCTGAAAAATACATTTGGTGTGTAATATTGCCCAACATTTCAAGCAGTTCAGAATACCCATGCTTCAGGAAATGAATATATCTAACTTCCTTTTTTTTTTTCCATCTTCCCTAGGAAAACTGCTCTTTTCAATTTAGCTCTCTCAGGGAGACCACCTTTTCAAAGCAATCAGCTAGGTGGTGCAGTGAATAGAGCACCAGTACAGGAGTCAGGTGGACCTGAGTTCAAATCTCACCTCAGACACTTGACACTCACTAGCTGTGTGACCTTAGGCAAGTCATTTAACTCCAATTGCCTCATCCTGGGTCATCTCCAGTCATCCTGATGAATATCTGGTCACTGGATTCAGATGACTCTGAAGGAAGAGTTAGGCTGATGACCTGCACAGTCCTCCCTCATTCAAAACAAAGTCAAGTGCAAGTCATGTCATCATTTCTCTGATGGCATGGTCTTCTTCAGCAACAAAGGATGAATACACACACTGTTATAGTGATAGCTAACAATACTGAAGCTAAATTGATGGGTGGGGAATTGACTACGAATGCATCTGTGTTTCCCCAGTGTGTATATTTAGCCTTCCCATATTTCTTATCTGACTAATATTGAAGGGCATGGGATGGGGAGGGAACAGTATGAGGGAATTGTGTGAGGAAAAGGGCTATTCCTGGTCCCTTTCTACAGCTCAGAGAGCGTCATAGATGGATATTGTGGTTTTTCTGTGGTTCTAGGAGAGAACTACTGATACTAGGACAGTGATTCTTCACTTGCAAGTGAATTGGATTTAAGTGAGGCAGAGCTCTGCAAAGGCATCAGTCTCATTCCTCCAGAGTCATTCAGGGTGCAGAGACAAGACATAGGTCTTATGCTCCAATAAATGGGCATAGTAATTTGCTATAAATTGAGGACATACATACTGCTGTTTGTGAAGTATTGTACATAAATTACCTCATTTGAGCCTCACAATGTCATAGGAAACTAGCAACTAGAGTAATTATTATACCCATTTTACAATTGGGAAAATGGAGACTAAGTCATTAGATGACTTAGGCAGTTGGTGTATAGGAAAGGTCAATTTTTCCTCAATGGAACTCCAGTAATCAAGCCATTATGACATAAATGCTGCCTCTCCGGGCATAATTGCGATGAGTACCCTGTTCTCTCTTTATCAGAGTCCCTAAAATGAGCACTTTGATAACTGAAACACAGAATTTAAGTGTATTGGAAAGTTTCCTGATTCAAATATGATAGGATTTGACTTCACGTTCTGCTTGTACTTAGTACTGAACAAATGTGATTTATTAGCAAAGTGGAATCTTTTGCTGTTTTTGTTTTGTATAATTGAGGAGTATAATGCCTATATTTGTTCCATGACCATTTAGAAAGCAAGATCAAGGTTCCTAGAATGGTGGAGTATGATGGCAAGTAAAGTGGGATCTTTTGTTGTTTTTGAATATAATCAAATGCCTCTGATTGAATGGTGCCATTATCAACCAAGAGTCTTTACTAGGAATAAAGTACAGAAATAAGTTTCCTTAACTAGCAACAGTATATGTATTTGTATTGTTAATGTGGTTAAAGACCTTCCCCACCCATTAATGGGCCTGCCCATTAAGGGGAGTTCGATTAAGGAAGAAAGGTAGGAAAGGTCACACCTTTTGTTAATGAATCACTGGTTCTCAAGTGTTGGGATGCCCACTGGCTCTAAAAAAAAGGTATAAATACTGTGAGGGTGAGATTCTACTTTGGGCCTTAGTGTTTGGAAGAATCTTTGTGTGCCTGATGACTGGAAGTGTTTGTTTGGCCAGACAAGGACTCTGGAAAATAGCTAAGGAGCTCCCTTGGCTTATGTTATAGTAATTTAAATGGAAAGATCTTTCTCGTTAATTAATAGTACCAAACAATCTGCGTAAATCACCTGGAAGACTAAGTCACATATGGTAGAAGGAGGAGCTTGCTGAAGAGGTGGAACAGGAAGAGTGGAGTGGAACTGGGAGGAAGTGAGTGAGTGGGATCAGGTCAGAGGGGACAGAACACAGGCCAACTGACACAGGCCAACTAACATGGCATGACACTTGATAGTGTGAAGACCTGACTGAAGGAGGAGAGGTTTGCAATGGCTTTGGCCTCCACAGTGATTGTGTTTATTAACTTCTTGGTCACCATGATGGGTTTTGCTTTCTGGTTCTGGGATTTGGCTTTTTGATGTTTAAACAAATGTTTTCCTTCTTTTTTCTATATAGAAAGTCTTTTATATTTGGCAATTGAGAACTACACTGGCATATTCATAGTAACTACCAGTGCTGTGAATATTGCCTTGGCAATACAGCTTGGAAAACCCATATGTTGGTGCTTCCCTCTCCAGTGACTATTGTCAGACAGTTGGACCCATCTGTTGATGGTCAGGTAGAGGAAGCCATTTCTGTTGATCTTTGATTTTTCTGCACTTTCTTTGAAGTTCAGTGTGCTGACTCCCCTGAACTAGGTGAATGATGTATGTGCTAGCATAAAGGAATGATGCATGTGCTTGATTAAAGTGATTGTTAACTCTGCAAAAGTTGACTTCCCTCTTATGAATGCATATCTAAGAAGCCCCTGTGTATGTTGGGGTACTTACTGATTCATGTGACTATGTTCAAGTCATGTAACCTCTTGCAGTTTCATTTTACCCATCAGTACCTAAAAACAGGAGTCAATATGATAGATATCAAGCTGACTTCAGAAGCAAGAAGATGTGAGTTTATCTCCACTTCTGAGACATACTGGCAGTAACTAGACAGCAAGTTGCCTCAAGACAACTTTTCTAAGACTATATATTATAGAAAAGTAGCTGATCTTCAGTGGTAGAGTTAGCTCAGTGTGAATTCCCTATCACCAATGAAATTACAGGTCTGTACTAAAATAAAACTAGACAAGCAAAAACCAAAATGATTATCCAGTTCTCATCTTGGAATAAGGGGAAATTGTTAGGGTCCCTTCTAGTTCTATTCTATGAATTTGAATTCTTGGCCTGGCATATTTCTCAGGAAAGCAGCTGAATTTGAACTTTTTCCCTCCCCTATATACAAGAGAGGATAAAGTGCTAACTACTCTGTGAATAACAACATCAGTACTTTGTCTGGATATGATCTTTCGTTCACAATGCAATTCATACACTTTACAGTTTTTCTGCGGGTAGATAGACGGTTGCCTGGGAGCTTGCTCCAGTATTTTACTAGAACACTTTTCTTCACACTACAGGATTACAAAAAACTTTTAGTGTTCCAGAAGGAGCTAAAAAAACCAGGCACCCCATGTAAATTACACCATAAATATAAATGGAGGCCTTGGGGAAGCAATCCTATTCACTAGGTGTTGCATCAAATGGGATGGGACCTAAGGAGCTTGAAATTGTTAGTTTACTTCCTAAAGTGCACAATTATCTAAATCAGGAAGAGACTCAGACTTCAGAAGAACTGAACTGAGCTTGTAACTGATTTTGGTGGGCAATCAAAAACTAATGCTTGTCTAGTCATTTGTTAAAAAACGTACATTATACTCTCAATTAATAAACATTCTGAATTTCAATGGCTAGTTTTCATGAAGCTTTTGGAGTTACTGTAACATCATAGGACAAAAAATTTAGAACTAGAAGGTCATGTAGTCCATACTCCATAGTTATGAGCTTAGATATTGAATTGACTGATAGTATCCATTTTCAGGACTTAGAAATAGTCCCTATCAGAATCTCAATGGTGGTCTTGCATTTAATTTAGAAGTAGCCTATGCAGTCATAGGTAACATGACTACAGTTTCCCTCATTTTAAGTAGAGAGGCCAATTCTTCTAAATCCTTAGTGTAAGAACAATATTATGATGATTAGGCTTTTTGTCTATATACCTAAGCAAAAAGAAATAGTATCTGGAAGTCCTGATTCCCTCCTTCCTTACCCTCCACTAATTGTATCACTTCAAAAGAAAATACTGTGAGTTCTTTCTATCAGAGAACAAAGTAAGGAAAAAATGGCCTGCAATGAAATTTGAGAGACTGATGTTAGGTGAAGTTAAAACATCTTGACTTGGATTTAAATTTGGGGAATTAAAAAAATTAAATATACACATAATTCTCATATTTTATATTAAGATAGTGGTTGGCAAAAGTATATTCATTAAGATAAATGATGAAGGCCATCCTGTTGACAAACCTTGTCAGAAAGATCCAAAAAGATATTTGATCAAGTCACTTTAAGAAATTGTTTAAGCAGTAATCCACTCTTAAAACTTTACTATGATTCTAACACAGCTCACCTTTATTTCATAAGACCATAGGATTTAGAGAATAAAAGGACCTTAGAGCTCTTCTAGTTCAGGAGGTTTTAATCTGTGTTTGTATGTGTGTGTGTGTGTGGATGTGTGTGTGTGTGTGTGTGTGTGTGTGTGTGTAATGGATTCTTAGGCAGTCTGATAAAGTCTGTGTATCCTTTCTCAGAGTAATGTTTTTTTTTTTTTTAGAGCATAACAGAAAATACATATAATACAAAGAAAAAATTATATTGAATATAGTTATCAAAATTATTTTTTAAAAATGTCATGGATGCATGATATAATCTAACTTTATCTTGAACATGAGAAAATTGAGGTCTTCAAGAGATAAATGCTTTGTTTAGTGTCACCAAGTCTGTACAAAACAAAGACATGATTCAAGCTCTAAATTATATATAGTGTTTGTTCCTCTCTTTCACACTCTTTTTTTGGTTCTTTTTCTTCTATTTAGCTTAGTTATTCTAATTCAGTATCAGGCATATGTTTGCCCCTTATATATAATGCCTCAAGTTCTTCCTGTCTTCCCTATACTGACCCACAATCACCTTTCTTTTAAAAATAAATAGGTAAATGAGCAAATGATCAAATGGACTAAAAGCAAGAATAGACAGGTATATAAATTGACTCTACCTGTACATTTAGCTCTGCATGGAGCTTCCCACAGAAATGACTGAAGGAGGGTCCCAGTAAGCTACTCTTTAGCTCTACTCCCTTAATTTCTGTATCAGATGAATGCCAAAAGTGTCACTTCTCATTACATTCCAGTTGGACTTCTTGGGCTCTCTGTATTTGGGAGAAATTCTATGATACTTTAAGTATGGTTTTCTTTAACAACCATGGAAATTGATGTATAAGCTCCTATAGAACAGGAACAAAAGTATTTTTTCCATCCTACACCTAGTAAAATGGGGGTTCCATTGTCACATATATGTATAAATTCAGAATCACTTGATAACCTAAGGAGCCTTCCAAAGTTCAAATGATGATTTATTGATAATTTTTAATCACAGAACTTCCTTTTATTACCTTAAGCAAGTCACATAACATCTCTTGTCCTCAATTTCCTGATCTATAAAATGAAAGATTTGGACAAGATGGTCCCTGAGGTTTGTTTAAGCTCTAAATCTGTAATACTGATATCTTGTAATCCTTAAACTACAGAAAGACTGAATACTAAAATTCCTTTTTGAACTGGTTAGAAATTTTTTTTTTTTTGCTTTTAATAGTGTCATAAAGATTCAGTAGTGGAAAAGGGCAGGTTTATTGAGGATTCATGAGGCTAGGAAAATATAAGTTCATGCGATAAACTAGGGTCAATACTATGTCTATCATTTTAAAAGGGGAAGAAAAATAATGACCTCATAAAATATAGCCCTGCCAGCTTACCTTCTGCATAAAATCAAATAGTAGAAATTGTATACCATGGAGAGAAAAAATCTATATCTATCTCTTTACATATCTATCTATCTATCTATCTATCTACCTATCTATCTATCTGTCTGTCTATTGATGTATACTGAAAGGCTGTGGTCATGCTGAGTTCATCATTTCAGAGAAACATTAAAGCTGGGTTGGGGAACCTGTGACCTCTAGGTCACACGTGGCCCGCCAGGTCCTCACATGTGGACCTTTGACTGAATCCATTCTTCACAGAAGAGAATTTTTCTTTTTGTGGACCTATATGGCCACATGTGGCCTCAAGGATGCAGTTTCTCCACCCCTGCATGAAGAACTTGGAGTGACTTCAAAAGAGATGAACAGAAATGATTAAAGATTTACAAATAAGTCATCAGAGCAAATGTTAAAATTAGCTCGTTAGCTTGGAAAAAAGGGGGAAAACATAGTTTTCTTGAATTGTCTACTAAATCTTTAAGTCTATGATGGATTATTATATGGTATGGCCTTACCTTAAAAAGTAAATATGCTCTTAGCACGTGTGGAGCCAAAGAAGACTCCGCTTCTTTTCTTTCCTCTCTCCCCTCCCCCTCTCTCCCTGCTTGTACTTCTACTTCCAATCCCTTAAGCGTAGCCTCCTTAGGAAATCTCCCCCTCTTCCTCCTAAGGAAGAACCCCCTGCACTTGTAACCCAGACCCTGAAATAAAGCTCAACCCCTGTTCGACTCTGGAACGTCCTTTCTCTCATATGTTTATCCGGTTTGGCCAACCGAAGACCTGGGACAGGTAAGAAAGACTCGGGTAGCCCAATACAGGCCTCTAGGCCTGGCAGTTGGCGCCCCAACAGGGATTGGGAGCGCAGATAATCCTGGGTGCTTTTGGGGTACACCCGGAAGGGGCTGTGAAAGAAGCGAATCCCGAATCCTAGATTCGGAAGGAGAGAAAGTGGAGAGAAGCTTCCCAAACCCCTGGGAAAAGGGCGGAGATGGGGAATCTATTGCCAGTAATAAAGCCAGAGGAACAGGAGGTCTGGGCTGAGAAATTTCACAGGGAATGCAGGAAGGCGGGAGTCACAATAGAGTTAGATGACCTCCGAGAATTTTGTAAAAGGATTTGGAAAGTTTCTCCTTGGCTCAAGCAGGCAGGAATATCAAGAGAAAAATGGGGAGCGGTCGGAGAGCAAATGACTGCTTATGAGCAACAATACTCTGGGGAGCTGGAGGATTTAGATTTCTTGATATTTGGTGTAATTAAGAGCCTGCTGGAAGGGCCGGAGAGGCCAGGGCGGGATTGGAATGAGAGTGGAAGCGGAGAGAGGGGAGGGGAGAACACGGAAGGGACGGAGAGTCCAGGCAAGCAGAAAGTTAAGCGGAAAGTTAAGGAGTGTAAAGAAAAAATAGACTCAGAGCTCCATCTAGCGGATGGAAAAGGCGAGGCAGGGGAGAATACGCCGTGCCTTCCCTCCGCGCCTCCTTATAACCTGCTCCATTGGTCAGACAGTCCAGGGCCACAGTCCAGTTTGGAAAAAGGAATAAGAAAGGCTATAGAGAATGGAGAAGATGTAGGGACATTTCCTGTGCTAGAAATAGTGGACCCCAGTGTCCCCGGTGGCATTCGAAGGAGCCACATACCCATAGAGTGGAAGAGAGTGGCGACTCTTAAAGAGGCTTGTACCAAGCACGGCCCTAATTCACCCTTTGTTATAGCCATGCTTGAAACTCTCAGTGGTCAGTTCATTCTGACTCCTAATGACTGGAAGAGCTTAGCTAGAGCCTGCCTTACCCCTGGGCAGAATGTGATTTGGGTATCAGAATTTTCTCAGAGGGTAAAGAGCACTACCGGTGGGCTAGGGGCTCAGGCCCCCCAGGCTTATCAGCAATTTACAGGAACAGGGCAGTTTGAGGCTACAGGAAATCAATTACAGTACTTGGCCGCCGATTATGTCTTGATTGCCGGAATGGCTATGAGCCGCCTCGGGATGAGGTTATCAAATTTTTAGTAAGCGCCATTGCTGTTGTACTGGAGTCACCACCCTTGAATTGGAAGTCAGACACCCCGATTTGGGTGGAGCAATGGCCTCTGACTTCAGAAAAACTCCAGGCATTACAAATACTGGTTAAGGAGCAATCAGCACCCTGGAATGCTTCTGTGTTTGTTATAAAGAAAAAATCCGTAAAATTCAGGTTCCTTACAGATGTTAATCAAGCATTTGTAAGTACCTGGCAGCAGCTATACCAAAACAAACAGCCACTATGCATTCTTATCAATTTTACCTTAAAGGCGATCCTCGCTAAACAAAGAAGGGGAAAAGGTCGCCTAATACAATCAGAGCTGAGATTAAGAGGCCTAATACAATCAGAGCCAAGATCAAGAGGCCTAATACAATCAGAGCTTGATATAGCTGTCTCAAAAAGCGCACATACTACTCCAGCTATGAGACATTTTAAGGTACTAATAGGTGGTCGAGGGTATGTTTGTGTCTCCACAGGAAAAGGTCATGCGTGGATTCCCATTAGAAGGATCCGTAGGTGGGAACCGAGGTCGGAGATGGCGGAGACGCAGGAGGCGGAGACCCTGGAGAGCCCAGAGACCCCGGAGAAGGATCATACACCACCTGAGCCTGCTGCTGACAGCTTTAACCTTGCTGCCCAGAGAGGAGGCAGCACTCATCACAACCGCAGACACTGCTGCTGACAGCTTCCCATCTAGGCATCTCTTTCCACTGGCTGAAGGATCACAAACCCAGGACATTTGGGTGGGGAGGAGGTGACCAATTTTCCACCTGTATAGATCCATTTGCAAGATTAAGGGAGTGGTGATGTAAGGCGCCTACACCAGCTGCTCCTCTTAAAATATGCTTTGGGATTAGTTGATTGTACTTCCCCTGTTGTAACTCAGCCATTTAGTTTCATCTTTGTTTTATTTGATGCCTCCCTTTGTCAGTTGTGCTAGCTGCAGATTTCTGTGTGAATGAAATCTTGTTGTAGGGTACTCATATGCTAAAGGCCTTCCTTAATCCACTCAGCCTCCTGCCACTGTTTGCTCTAGAGCCAGGTGCGCTCCGCGCAAAACAAAGAAGGGGATATGTTGGGATTGGAAGCTCAATTCCGTGTGGACGGTCTCGGGCGGGTAAAAGTGGGACTTCTAAATCTTAGAGTCTTACGAGGCCCTCCATGAACAGCGGGGGTTCGAGAAGGTCAGACTGAGCTAGCTCGGCTAGCTCGGGTATTTCCACCTCTCCCCAGGAGATACCTGATGGGTGGAGTCTCCCTGCCCTCGAGGTCGTCCCGGATTGGAGCACACCTACTTACCTAGCAGCACGGTATTGAGATGCAAACTGTGTGACTGAAGGTTAAGTAGGATTGAGGAAGCCGGAAAGCTCTCTTAGCACGTGTGGAGCCAAAGAGGACAGTAAGCTCCGCTTCTTTTCTTTCCTCTCTCCCCTCCCTCTCTCTCCCCGCTTGTACTTCTACTTCCAATCCCTTAATCTTAGCCTCCTTAGGAAATCTCCCCCTCTTCCTCCTAAGGAAGACCACCCTGCACTTGTAACCCAGACCCTGAAATAAAGCTCAACCCTTGTTCAAAAAAAAAAAAAAAAGTAAATATGGACTAGGTGATTCCTAATGCAAGAAGACTGATGACCCTGAATCACACCCTTCATGGAATACAACATTTAAGAATACTAGAAAGATAAAGGGGGGAAAGGGGCAGATTATGAAGGGATTTGATGTCAAAAAGAAGTTTTTATAATTGATCCTTCAGGTGATAGGGAGTATATTAAGTAAGGAAGGGTGGCATAGTAAGACCTGTGTAATAGGAAGATCAATTTGATAGGTAAGAGAATGAATTGCCATAAGAAGAGACTTGGGCCAAACAGTTATATAAGTAGGCTATTGAAATAGCTCAGAAATGAGATGATGAAGATATGCAACATGATGGTGGCAGGGTCAGTGGAGAGAAGAGGACATATATTAGAAACATTACAAATGTAAAATTCACAGGCCTTGAAAACAGTATTAACATGAGGGGTAAGATATAATGAGGAGTCAAGGATGGAACCAAGGTTATAAACCTGAGGTCCTGAAAAGATGTCCTAAAATAACCTATTAAAAATTTTAAACTGGATAACACAGACATCTCAAATTCAGTACTTTCAAAATGGAGCTATTATCTTTCTTCAAAACCCACCTCCTTTCAAACGTGCATTTTTCCACTGAGGGCACCATCATTTTTTCATTACAAATGTCCACAGCCCCAATGCTATTCTCAAGTCTTCAATGACTTACTCTCTCCTCCTTCTCTCCCTTCATATCCAATCAGTTGCCAAATCTTGATCCTACTTGCATAATACTTCTCATGTCTATCCCCTTCCCTCTACTCACTTAGCTATGACCTTGGTTCAGAGCTTCATCTTTTGTCTGTACTTCACTTGACAATTGCAATAGTCTCCTAATATGTCTCCCTGACTTATATCTTCCCTCTCTGATTCATTCTTCTTATAATTGCCAAAGTGATATTCCTAAAACATAGTGTGGACTCTGTCACTAAATTAATACAATCTGACTGCTTCCTGTCACTATGAAGATAAAATACTCTAAAATTAAAGTTATTCCTTTGTAACCCTACTTCAGCCAAGATTTCTAGACTTATTATCTCCTGAGATAAAGTAAGACTGATGAATTTTAAATGTAGAAAAAATACGCATTTATGGAATAGCTGATGTAAGAATTGTTTTATGGGCTATGCATTAAGGTTTTTTTGTTTCATTAATGTTTTCATATTTAAATTTTCATGAAGTTTACAATGAAAAATAGTTCCATAAAAAATGAACTTTTTGAGAAATATAGATGCATATAGACACTAAACATATACTGTGAGTATGCATGTACTTACTCTATATAAATACATTTAGAGTGTATATACTATATATTCATATATATATGGCACCAATACCCTGTACACATATTTACATACTGTGTATATGTAATACATGTAATATATTATTTATTATGTATATATATAATTTAGTGATAGCATTTTGATTTATGTTACCTTCTGAATATTTTTATTTATTCCTATTAGATAGATAGATAGATAGATAGATAGATAGATAGATAGATAGATAGATAGATAAATAGATAGGTAGGTAGGTAGGTAGGTAGATAGATAGATAGATAACCATTAAATCCTTGAAAAGTTGTAGTAGTGTTTTGCAAATGAATTTGTACTGGTAACCGTTGCTATTACATCTCCCACTATTTGACAAAAATAGTAAATCATTCTTGGATGAGGTGATTTCTGAGTTTTTCAGACCTCTTTGTGGCTATAGCTTTAAGCTTCTCAAGAAAATGGTAAGAGAGATTGTATCTGTAAAAATGTTCATTTCATACCTTTTTGGACTTGACAGTATTGAATCAAAATGGACTTATGTTGAACTAAACATGTATGAAAACACTCATTTTAATCCATTGATTTTTATTTTTACCTTCATCTTTGTTAAGTTTTATGTCACACAAACTGCAATTTAAAATGCAAGGTCAGAACCAAAAAAGAATATTACAGTCTAAAACATATCATAGGCATTACATTCTTAATCATCAAATAACTATTATGGCTAATAAATATTTTTTCAAAAATGTATCAGTATTTTATTATCCCCCTAATTACATGCCAAAACAGTTTACAACATTCATTTTTAAAACTTTGAGTTCCATATGCTTTGCCTTCCATACTTCTCATTCCTCTCATTGAGAAGGCAAGGATTTCAATATAGGTTATAGAGCGGTAGTCATGAAAAATATATTTCTATATTAGTCATGCTATGAAAGAAGATATAGATCATAAAGCAATCAAGACAAATAATGTTTCAAAAGTATGCTTCAATCTGTATTCAGATACCATCGGTTCTTTCTCTGGGAATGCATAGCATTTTTCATCATAAGTTCTTCAGAGTTATCTTGGATTATTGCATTACTGAGAATAGCTCTCATTCACTGCTACAAACGAAACCTTTTTTTAATCTTTCTTGGATGCAGACCTAGTAGTGGTATTTCTAGGTCAAAGGGTACGCATGGTTTTATAGCCCTTTGGGCATAGTTTCAAATTTCTCAAAAGAATGGGTGAATCAGCAGCCAATTTGGTTACTGCTGCTATTGATGCCTGCATATTCCTGAACTGATGCAGACATACAAGGCTCTCTTTAATCATTTGGTGCCTTCAGTCAGTGAAGTGATGAAGTTCTCAGATATTCAAGTTCATAGGCTGAAGAGACTAGGAATTGAGAAAGATGACACTGCCACCGTAACAGATGAAGAAATAAATAGATTTGTGAGATTGGATAACGATCCAGAAACCACAACTTGGCAAAGAGTGTTAGATACCAATGACAAATTCTTGAGGAAAATCACAATTGGTCAATCATCAACTGAGAAAGGACACACAAATGACTCAATTTAACATCTCTGTGGCTAGTGAAACTATGGCAGTTTTGGTGCTTACCAGTAGTCTAGAATATATGAGAGAGAGATTGGGCAAGATGGTTGTGGCAAGTAGTAAGAAAGGAGAAGCAATCAGTACTGAAGACTTGGGAGTGAGTGGTGCTTTGACAATGCTGATGAAGGATGCAGTCAAGCTCAATCTCATGTAGACACTAGAGGGGACCCCAGTGTTTGTTTATGCTGAACCACTTGCCAATACTGCACACGGAAACTCTTCGATCATAGCCAACAGGATCGCACTAAAACTTTTTGGCCCTGAAGGATTTGTAGTGACTGAAGTAGGATTTGGAGCGGACACTGGAATGGAAAAGTTTGTTTTTTTTTTTTTTTTAACATCAAGTGCTGATATTTTGGTCTCCGTTCTCTTGTCGTGGTAATTGTTACCACCATTAGCGCTCTCAAAATGCATGGAGGAGGCCCAACAGTCACTGCTGGAATACCTGTACCAAAGGATTACACAGAAGAGAACCTGGAGTTGTTGGAAAAAGGCTTTTGCGACTTGGGCAAACAAATACAAGATGCCAGGCTATTTGGTATTCCAATAGTCATGGCTGTCAATGCATTCCAGACTGATACTGAAGCAGAAGTGAAGTTGGTTGTCCGTCTGGCTAAGGAGGCTGGAGCCTTCAATACTATGAAGTTCACTCATTGGGCAGAAGGGGAGAAGGGAGCTGCTGCCCTTGTTCAGGGCTTTCACAGTGCCTCCCAGGCACGAAATCACTTCCAGTTCCTCTATGACATGTAGCTCCCTGTTGTAGAGAAGATCAGGATAATTGCACAGAAAATCTGTGTGGCTGATGACATTGAATTATTGCCAGAAGTTCAGCATAAAGTCAGTCTACACAAAGCAGGGATTTGGAAACCTGAATGGCTAAAACACATCTGTCCTTATCTCATGACCCAGAGAAGAAAGGTGTGCCCACAGGTTTTGTTCTGCCAGTCCATGATATCTGGGCCAGTGTTGGTGCTGGCTTCTTGTACCCTTTGGTAGGGATGATGAGTACAATGCCTGATCTCCCAACTTGGCCCTGTTTCTATGACATTGACTTGGATACATGTATCAGAAGAGGGGAATGGATTGTTCTGAATTGATTAGACGTGTCTTCCAGAAACTACACTGGAAAGTTTTCCCAGAAGCCTGCATTTGTAGTGCCTGACTTACATTACCACATGTAGATTTGCTTAAATCATGGAAGTTTTAATCAGTTGTGAAATTAAATTAAATTAAACACTTTTAATATCTTTAAACTTATTATTTCTAATTCCAACATCTCGTTCCCCTTATTCGCTCTTTCCCTCTTTGATATAGAATTAGTACTATCTCTAATATATGTTTAACTGTGCCTGCCTCTCCTATTGCTTTAATATCCCCCACTGAATATGTAACAGTACAGGATTTTAATAAAGATGAGATCCTAAAAAAGTGGGTGAATCATTTCACAACTACACCAACAGTGCATTAATGTCTCATTTTTCCACATCCCCTCCAACATTTGTCATTTGCCTTTTCTGTCCTAATTAGCCAATTTAATCCATATGAAGTTGTACATCAGAACTATTTTAATTTGCATTTCTCCAATAAACAATGATTTAAAACATTTTTAATGTGGTTATAAATAACTTTGATTACTTCATCTCAAAACTTCATATCTTTTGATCATTTTTCAATTTGGGAATGGCTCTTATTTTTGCAAATTTGACTGAGTTCTCTGTAGGTTTGAGAAATGAGGCCTTTATCAGAGAAACTTCATTTTTTCACAGTCACTACTGCTAACTATATTTCCCTCCACCCAAATTCCCACCATTTATTCCATGCTCTCTCTCTTTTCACCCCATCCCTCTTCAAAAATGTTTTGCTTCTGGTTCCTGCTTCCCACAATCTGCTCTTCCTTCTATTGCCCCAACTCCTTCTCTTACACCCTTTCTTCTAATAATCTGTAGAGAAGATGAATTTCTATAAGTAGCTAAGTGTGTATGTTATTCCCTCTTTGAGCCAATTCTGGTGAGAATAAGGTTCACTCTTCCCTCCCACAGCCCCCATATCACCCATCATCCCCTCCATTGTAAAAACATTTTCATGGCTCTTTTATGTGAGAGAATTTAACCTATCCTACCTCTCCTTTTTCCTTTCTCCCAGTGAATTCTTCTTTCTCACACCTTAATTTCTTTTTTTAAGGATATCATCCCTTCATATTTAACTCGCACCTGTGCCCTCCAT
Organism: Notamacropus eugenii; assembly: GCF_028372415.1. Taxonomy (NCBI): domain Eukaryota; kingdom Metazoa; phylum Chordata; class Mammalia; order Diprotodontia; family Macropodidae; genus Notamacropus; species Notamacropus eugenii. The sequence goes on along the minus strand of NC_092876.1, from coordinate 168,384,080 downwards.
CCATATATACTCCTTCTATCTTCTGTAATAATGAGAGTTTTTATGAAAAAAAATCATCTTCATTTTGTTTATAGATTTCAGATAAAAATATAATTCTTAAGTGATCTTTCTTTGATCTATTTTTATATGAAATCTTACATTTTCTTCTTTTTTCCCTTTTTATAATTTGTTTTAAGAATTCTTATCTCTTGGAGTCATTCAATTCTATTTTATCTACTCTGATTCTTAGAGAGTTTGTTACTCGGTTGTACCACTTCTGCCAAGTTGTTGATCCTTTCTCCAAGTTTTTTTTTCCATCATGTTTCGTATACACAAATGTATGCACGCACGTATACATGTGTATACATGTGTATACACAAACACACATGTGCATACACATTTACTGCATACATACACATGTACAATACATATATACATATATATGCATATACATATACACACATATATAATGAGGGCTGGAAATAGGGTGTGAGACCCCCACAAAACCCAGGGTACCAGGGACAGATCATCTGGAGAATTCAGGGACTCAAGCATTGTTGAAGTCAAGGTAAAGATTTATTATGCTTTTCAGTGGGCAAGGGTGCTTAGGGAACCTGCATCCTTAAAGTGGTATAGGGATAGTCTGTGTAGGATATCTTATAGGGAACATTTTTCAAATATGCTAACTAGGTGTTTTGGGGTGGGATTAGGAAGTGGTTAAGGAGTAGTCAGTTCCTAAAGGAATATGCCCTTTTGATATATATTGCACAGGTATTTCACCCAAAATTCATTGGGAAATAGCCCAAGAGGGCACTAACTGGAAGTGTGACTTTAGGCCTGAAACATCACTAACTCATCTAGCAGTCAGTTGGCTCAGAAATACCAGGTTGCTCTCTTCAATGTCTTGTTAGACAAGATAAATGTAAGGGGGTACATGTATGTCTAAGTCTAGGATACATATGATTGATCAGTGAGTAGTAAATGTTGTTATGACTGACCCAGTGCACAACCAGTTGGGTTAGTATGCAGTTGGCTCAAACTGATGAGTTGTATAGGTGCAGCTGGCTACTATAGCAGGAAGGGAGATAACGGTTACTGCTAGTGCAGGCTGTGTCTTTGGGCTGAGGAGAAACTGTCTGGGATAGTGTTTTAAGGCTAGGGAGAAATGTGATTTTTAAAGAGAAATGTGATTTTAGAATTGGGGCCCAAGCACATGCACCCAAGAACCCCAACATATATAGATGTGTACGTTTATATACATACCCATATACATACACACACACACACATATATAATTTATTTTTGTTGCTCATGATGGGGTACAGACTCTGGGAACCTCTTTGAATTCCCCTTGAATTTTCCCACTTAATCTGTTACCTTTAACCTATCCTGGCCCTCCATTGTCTGTTGCCTCCAGATTGCTTCTGGCTGATTCCTATCCTTGATTACTTCCCACCTAAGCACTGCATTCTCTGATACCTCAGTTGCCTCCAGCTGTTTCCCACTCTTGATTACATCACTAGTTACCCCTGTCCCATCAAGATCCTCCTTAGACCCCTCCTCCCAGACTACTAGATCACCTCCAGATCCATCCAGCAGTCTTTCTGTATGTAAATTCCATCTCTCCTCCATAAGCCACTCTGTTTCAATCCAGCTCTTATTCTGTCTGAGTTTCTACCTGCTCACCAATACAAGTGTCACAAATATTTAGGCTTCTTAAGACTCAACTCAATATTGATGGGGTTCAGACTCTGGGAGCCTCCTTAAGCTCCCCTTGAATCTTTCCACTAAATCTGGTCTTTCTTACTCATATCTATTCTTCCCATTTGTTCCAGCAATGTCAGGAAGCCCATGGTCTTTTCATGATCACTGTGCTCAGGTCTTTGTTGCACTCCCCACCCTTGATATCATCAAAACCCCATTCCCTAGGGTGCTGACCACTCCCATCAAGATCTTCCCTAGAAGATCTTGTATCTGTATTCACCCCAGGGTACTGGTCATTCCCATAATGCCCCTCTCTAGACCTCTGGATTGCCCCACTTGCTTCCAACTCAATCCCTCCATTGTCTGATATTTCCTGATTGCTTCCAGCTGTTTCTAACCCTTGAACAGTCATCCCCTCCTTGGACTTCTCAAGACCTTCCCTAAACTCTTCCTCCCATCACTCTATACTATCAGACCATCCCCAGAGCCCTCCTATAGTCTTTTTCTGCATTTAAGTTCCATCTTGCCTCCATGAAGGCACTCAAATTCAGTCCAGCTCAGACTCTGTGTAGCTGAGATCATATCCATGTGTGTATGTGCATGTGTGTGTTCATCCTTTGTTACTGAAAAAGACCATTCCATTACAGAAATAATGACATGACTTGCACTTGAGTTTGTTTTGAGTGAGGGAAGGCTATGAAGGTCACCAGCCTCACTTTTCCTCCAGAGCCATCTGAATCCAGTGACCTCAGGATGACTGGAGATGACCCAGGATGAGGCAATTGAGGTTAAATGACTTGCCCAAGGTCACACAGTTAGTGAGTGTCACATGTCTGGGGTAAGATTTGAACTCAGGTCCTCCTGACTCCTGCACTGGTGCTCTATCCACTGCACCACCTAGTTGCTGAGATTCTGTCTCACCTGCTTGTGAATACAAGTGTTACAACTGCTTAGGCTCCTTAAGAGTCAACCCAGTATTTTGAATCTTTAGTAAACTGTTATTTTTCTTTGGTTTAAGAAGACTTGAGTCTAATTCATTTGAGCAGGACCCAGCGTGTCAATATTTTGGGGTCCCCAGCACCCCTAAACCTCATCAAATATGACAAATCTTTAATAAACTTTGTTTTACTTTGACCAAAAGAAGGCTTGAGTCGAATTCATTTGGCAGGACCCAGCATGTTGGTATTTTGGGCTTATGATCACCTCAAACCTTAACATTATGGTTGACTGAGTTCATCAGTGAGGCCCCAGAAGATAAAGTTTAGGTCTTTCTTACTCTGGGGAGCAGATAAAATTGAGGATCTTCATTTTGTCCCAGTGGGAATCTTCTTTTAGGCCAGTCCCTCTCTTTCTTCATTTTAGTATTTAAAATTCTTTTTTCTTTCAACATGGGCACCAAAATTCTTTAGTTGAGGCCTTTTCCTTTAGAGGGGAGAGAGACACAGAAAGAGACAGAGAGAGAGAGAGAGAGACAGAGAGGGAGAGACACAGAGACAGAGACACACAGAGAGACCAAGACTGAGGGAAACAGAGACCGAAACACACACAGAGAAACAGAGAGAGATAAGGACGCACACAGAGAGAAAGACAGACAGATAGAGAGACACAGAGGAGAAGGCTTTCCTTGATTTCTCAGTTCAGTCCCAAGTTGCTTGCCAATAGCTGAATAGACCTGGTAGAGGCATTTTAACTGAGGGCAGGAAGGAGAGGGAAAAGACTTTGAAATTTTTACGTACAACTCTGTGTAAAGATCTTTTTCTTATTAAACAGCTAATTTGACCCACCTTCCATTTCCTCTGTCTTTTATTCCCTAAAACCAAAGGACAGCCTTCCCAGAGGCTTTTTAATTTTTTCTTCTCTGAGATGGAAGCACTGTCTTTCATTTTCACCTTAATCCCTCAGGCAGTTCAATTTCACTTTAAGCCCTCTTAGATTTCTAAAGCAGAGAATCCCCACCCCAGACACCCACCATCACCACCACCATCTGAGGCTTTTAGAGCTGAATTCTAAAGCTTTCACTTTAGTTTTTGTCTCTCCTGGGATTTCTTGTCCTTGAGATATTTGCTTCACCTGGCTTTCACTTTAGTCTTTTAGGGATGTGCATCTTACTGCCCTATACTTGTCTAATGATAACTTGTGGTATGCGAATGTGATAGAATGCTACTGTATTACCGATGTTCGTTACAAATGATGCTACAACTCCTATCTATCTCTCTTACTCTCAGGCTTTCTCATCTGCTTAGAACATTCTCCCTCCTTAACCTCACATCTTAGGATTTCTGATTTCTTTAAAGTGCCAATTCATGAAGTCTGTTTTAAAACCCTAACAGTTATTGGACAGCAAGACCACCCAAAAATATTACTGTACATTTCCTTTGGATGTTTATGTGCTTTTCTGTTGTATGTGTGTGTGTATATGTGTATGTGTATATACATCCATGTATATGGATGTATATAAATGCATGTATGTATACACATATACACATTTATATGTGTGTATGCATACGTATAAGTGTGCATATATGGAAGTATGTATGCGTATTTGGTGTGTGTGCATGTGTGTGTGTGTGTGTACACACACACACACACACGCACACACACAATTTCCTATATGAAAATATAATATTTGTAACTCTTGAAACTTTTTTCAGTATCTGGATAGTTGGTGGGATTACACACACATACACACACATACATGCACACACAGAGACAAAGAGCACAGAGTGAATTGAATAGGATGGGATCATATCTTAAAAAAATGAAATTAAGGGGTGAGAGAGAAATATATTGGGAGGAGAAAGGGAGAAATGGAATGGGGCAAATTATCTCTCATAAAGGAGGCAAGTAAAAGACTTTTCAGTGGAGAGAAAAAGGGGGGAGGTGAGAGAAAAAACACGAAGCTTACTCTCATCAATTTGACTAAAGGAAGGAATAAAATGAACACTCATTTTGGTATGAAAACCTATCTTACAATTCAAGAAAGTGGGGGAGAAGGGGATAAGCAGGTTGGGGGAGGGGATGATGGTAGGGAGAGCAATGGGAGGAGAGAGCAATTTAAAGTCAACACTCTTAGGGAGGGACAAGGCAAAAGAGAAAATAGAAGACATGGGGGCCAGGATAAGATGGAGGGAAATATAGTTAGTCTTATACAACATGACTGTTATGGAAGTCATTTGCAAAACTATACAGATATTGCCTATATTGAATTGCTTGCCTTCCCAATGGGGATGGGTGGAGAGGGAGGGAGGAAGGGAAGTTAGAACTCAAAGTTTTAGAAACAACTGTTGAATATTGTTCTTGCATACAACTGAGAAATAAGAAATACAGGTAATGGGGTATAGAAATTTATCTTGCCCTACAGGATAAAAGAGAAGATGAGGATAAGGGAAGGGAGGGATGTTAGAAGGGAAGACAGATTGGTGATACGGGTAATTAGAATTTTGGGTGTTTTGGGGTGGGGGAGGGGAGAAATGGGGAGAAAATTTGGAACTCAAAATTTTGTGGAAATGAGTGTTGAAAACTAAAATAAATTAATTTAAAAAAAAAGAAATTTCACCTCTACATGTACAAAAATATTTATAGCAGCTGTCTCTGTGGGTGGTCAAAAAGTGGAAATCAAGGGGATGCCCATCAATTGGGAAATGGCTGAATAAAATATGGTATATGAATGTAATGGAATGCTATTGTGCAATAAGAAATGATGAACAGGAAGACTTCAGAGAGGCCTGGAAAGACTTATATGATCCAATGCTGAACAAAAGGACCAGAAACAGGAGAACTTTGTATGCAGCAACAACCACAGTGTGCAAGGATTTTTTCTGGTAGATGTAGAACTTCACTGCAATGCAAGGACTTAAAAAATTCCCAGTGGTCTTTTAAGGCAAGATGCCTTCCACATCCAGAGAAAGAACTATGGGATTCAGTCGCAGAATGTAGCAGATCATTTTCTTTTGTATTACATTTTGGTTTGTTTTATGATTTCTCCCATTCATTTTAATTCTTCTATGCAACATGACTAAGGTGAGGGTGTATTCAGTGGGAATGTATGTGTAGAATCTATATACAATTGTATGCTGTATCCGGAAGGAAGGGGGAAGGTAGGGAGGAAGAAGGGGGAGGGAGGGAAAAAAACCTAGGTTATATGGAAGTGATTGTGGAGCACTGAAAATAAATAAAATTAAATTTAAAAAAAAAGAAATATCATTTTGGCTGCAGATTGAAGTGTTAAAAGACTTGAGGCAAGGAAATCATTAAAGAACTATATGATACTATAATCTTGGTTATATACAGATGATGAAAGTCTGAAATTAGGTTGCAGCTGTGTGAATAGACAGAGTTCAGATGTAAGAAATATTGTAGAGGCAGAAATAACAAATTGGGGCAACTGATTGGTTATGTGGGGTCATTTAGAATGATGAAATGAGAATAATATTGAGGTTATGAGTCTAGAATACTGTAAAGATGATACCATCTTTGACAGAATTAGGGAAGTTTGGAAGTTTAGGGTGCAGTGAATATGAGTTCAGTTTTGGACATGTTAGGTTTGAAATGACTATAGGATATCTAGTGTGAATTGGCAACCCGGAACTGGTGATTTGACACTGAAACTCAAAGAGATACTGGGAATAGATATGTAACTCTGGGTATCCTTTGTCTTGAGATACAAGCTGATAAGTTGACTAAGAAAGACTATATATGGAGACAGAAGGTAAGAGATCCTATGATGGCATCTTGGGGAACACTTAAAGTTTAAGGGCATGATATATGCAAACCAGCAATGGAAATCAAGAAAGAATAGTTACATAAGTAAGAGGAGAACCAGCAAAAAGTGCAACATGAAAAGTCAGAGAGGAGATAACATCCAGGAAGAAATGCTATCTAACAATATCAAATGCATCAAGTAGGTTGAGAAGAAGGGAACTGAGAAAAAAGAATTTCAGATGTGTCAATAAGATATAAGTGGTAACTTTGGAGAGAGTAGTTTCATTTGATGTATAAGGTTAAAAGTCAGATTGTAAAGGGTCTAATAGTTAATGAGAGCGGAGTTAGTAGAGGTAGCAAATGTAGACAGATTTTTTTCCAGGAACTTGACCAAGAAAGAAATGAGAAGGGACAATGACTGGAGTGTATTTTTTTTAAAGGATGAGGATTCTTGACTTCATTTGAAAGGAAAGATCCAGTCGATAGAGAGAGGTTGAAGACGAGAGATAGGGATAGGGAGGACTGAGGTGGTAATTCCTTAAAGAGGACAATGGGAGGAAATGTGCAACTAAATGTAAATATAAAGAGCAAAGTCTTGGCAAGGAAAAGGTAACCTGTTTGTCTGAGACTTGCAGGAAATATGTAGCTATGCTTCAAATCGAGTCTCTAGTTATTTAGAGATGACTTTTCTTTAGTGAGAATTGACAGACACTGTGCGAAAATATTCATCTAATTAATATAGAATTCAGTACCTAAAACAAATCTCCTGATAAGGAAGATAGCCATGATTCTTAAGAGTCATATCCTCTGCTTTTGGCAAAAATGAAAATGCATTAATGCCATTCTGTCCACAGATGTGTTTCGGAATTTCTCTATGGGTTTGAAGCAAACAAATCAAACTCTGAATGAAACAGAGTGGGGAAGAGTCAGTCTGATCTGACATGGGACATTTTGTGTTACTGATTATCGCCAAACACATTTTGGTCTGTGAGACTGAACCAAATATTCTCAAAATGTAATGCATGTGTATCCAGTTGTTAATACAACCTTTGCAAAAGTTTCGGCCTTCAAAAAAATAAATTTATCTGCCTCACTTCTTTATGAAGAGATGTAATAAAAACCTCATAGGGCACATTTTCCCCCAAGTATCAGCTCCTTAAAACTCTTTAACAGGAAAAAAAAAATCTTCTGAATAGGGAATTGTAAATTGCAAACATATAAAGCCAGATGCAGAATGTGAATGTATTATATGGCAGAATTTTATTAGGGGAGAGTTCTCAAGAGACTGTATTATAGTTCCTTTCACCAAAGGTTCCAAATATGGTAAATGAGCAATCATTTGGCTGGAAGTTGGGATAACTTGTTCTATTTTGCTACCTGGGTCAGATACGGGAGAATTTGTTGTCAATCTCAGTGAGCTTGAATCATTCTCAGAAGTCTAGGGATAATTTAAGAGATTGAAGAGTTAGTATTATTGTGATATATACTGAATTTTTCCTAGTTGTGGTGTTGATGTCTTTCAAAATTACCTTGTTTATAATCTAAACCTATTGCATAGTAATATTAAATATTATATTGTTATTATAAACTAATGGCTTTTTGTCTTGTAAAATTATTGTCCATTTTCTTGGATACTTACAGCTTTCCAACTCTCTATGAAATGGAAATTAAACACAAGAGTTGAAATAATTTCAGCAATATGTGCACACTAGGTGGACAAGAACCCAAATACATAAAAACAAAAAAACAACAAAAACAAAAAAAATAAAAAACTGAAGAACCATGATGATTCCTAACTCCTAAATGGTCAATCATCCCCTTTTCTGCAACTATTCACTAAAGTACAGCAGCAAGGCTTCACAATCTAAGGCACAGAATGGCAATAGGACTTCACTCAACACCCCTACCTTTTCATCCTAATTCTTCAGCAATCTAAAGGGAAGAAAATCCATCTGGCAAGGATAGTACATGAAGGAATGTGACAGTATTCTGCTAGAAAAACACTTTGTGCTACAATAGAGAATTGAGTCACAGAGAATATTGGAGCAGGACATTTGCACTCACACACGTGTGTGTGTGTGTGTGTGTGTCTGTGTGTGCCTCACATGTCACTATACCTGAGGGAAATAATTCAGCATCTAGCTAGGGTCATATAAGTCTTCCAAAAGTCATTTGTGGCAGAGACCAAAGCTGATGAACTTTGTTTTTACCAAAGTGTGGGGACACTGACATACTTTGACATCCAATACATAAGGAAACTACCATCAAAAGTGGAGTCAGAAAACGAGAAATATGGGAAAATAAGGGGATATTACAAAAATTACCAAAGATAGTAGGAGGAAGAGGACTCAGCTAAAGATCTTGAGCATAAACAGATAAACTAATGGAAAATGTTAAGGAGAAAAAGAGAATATAGTCTCCAGATCAGATAAAAGATTTCAGAAATCTGTGAGTAAATTATAGAAGACAGGAAAATGAGTAAAAAGGAAAAGAATACTATGATTTAAGAAGAGATCAAGGAACAATAGCAGGGTGATCCAAAATGTTTAAAAAGAGAAATAAGAATTTTGAAAGTAGAATTATTGCCCTTCACTGTAAAAGTAATTGGCAGAATTGAAAGAAAACAAAACTGGAAAATATAGTTGCCAGTCTCACCAAAACAAAACTCATAGAAAAAAAAGAAAAAGGACCTGAGAAAATTGTTCATTTCTTAAAAATCAGAGACAACAGAAATACCATAAGAGTAAACAAATACAATGAAAATAAAAACGAAATTGCAGTTCATTAAAAATTATTTATTGAAGAGGTGGAGCAAAGAGTTAGAGTAAAGGCAGTGACATGCCTGATCTCTCTCAAATTCCTTTCTAAACAACATTAAAATAATGCCTCAAAAGGAACTCTAGAACAAATAAAAAAATAAAATTTAAAAAGGAAACAGTAAAGTAATTTTCCAGACCTTTGAAGGTGAACAGAAAAGGTTTGTCTCACTAGGGTGAGAGTAGAGCTCAGTCCAGTGAAAGCCATACCATCACAGAAACAGCACAGCAAGCCAGTATTAGGCCTTGGGGGCAACTGAATTATCAGTTGCAGTAGTGCCTTCCAGACCTCTCATCCCTTAGATGGTAAGATGGTCAGACAACTATTCAGAAAAAAGATGACAGGGTCTCTTTGGTAGCACTGGGAGCCAGACTTTGTTTCATTACCTATATGAGTTTCTGAATCATAGTCCCAGTGTGAGAAGGAGCACTAGGAGAAGTTGGGACATGGGTTCAAGTTCTAGGATAGAAAAAATGGATTATGGTTGTTTATAAACAAGAGAACAAGACAGGAGAACAGGGACCACAACTTTCCTTAGATCATACAACCTTGAAAGAGCTGAAAACATAAAGATTCCCATTACTGACTGGGAAAAAGAGCAGCATCTGAAAAAAATAGCAAAGAAGAAGAAAGGTAGAAATATTTTTTCAGAAGAAGTAGAAGAAGATCCTGACTAAAGAGAGTTACTATGGTGACAGGGCAGATCAAAACATAAATTAAAAAAAAATACAAAGTCAAAGCATCTACATGTAAAGCCTCAAAGAAAAAAAAAATGTCATTTGTCTTCAGTCATTGGAAAAGCCCAAAACAGGATTTTGAAAATTAAATAAGAAAGTAAAGGAAAAATTGGGGGGATGGCAATGATGCAAGAATACAATGAAAAAATAGCCAATAGCTTGATAAAACAGACTCCCCCCAAAATACTAAAGAAAATAACACCTTAAATAACAGAATACTTCAAATGACAAAAGAAGCATAAAATCCACTGAAGTGCATACATTCTTAAAAATCAAAATTGGTTAAATGTAATGGGAGGTAGAAAAGTTCACTGAAGAAAATGATTACAGTGGCATGGCAAAGCAGGATACCCCTGGGCAGCCTCAGGCAGCAGCAGCATGGTGGAGAGGCAGAGTGGCAACCTAGGGTAAGAGACCAGCAGAGCCGAGTGAGTGACAGCTGCTGAGCCTCAGGTATCAGCTGCAGCTGCTCTAGAGACTTTCAGCCCACAGATTAAACATCTATAAGTCACCAACTTGATCTTCTCAGAGTCAAAGTGGTGCAGTGATCAGTAAATGTTCTCTCCCCCTCCAATTACTGACCTCAAAAGAACCATAAAATATTTCCCCAGAAAAATCGGGGATCAGTGGGAACAACTGAAGTGGCAAACAATCTCTTCACACCTGAGACTAGGAAAATAGCTAAGGGGGATTCCTGTTACTGTGGTGGAGGCTAATCAGAATGAGAGGAGCCACAGAGGGGGTGGAAACTCGTACTAGGACCCAGGCAGGAGTTGAGCTTCCCTTTGCTCTAGGTCAGCTGAGGAGATGTCCTGTGACCAAACCACCTTTCCCCCACACTTAAAAAGCTAGCCCCAGGGCTAAGCTGAGAAATACAAAACAAAAGTAAAAACAAATGCACCTGCCCTTATCTTTCTCACACTAGCAGTTCAACAACAAGTTCTCCAACTTTTAACTGAAAGAACCAGAAGACACAACACACGAAACCTCACCATCATGAGCAAGAAACAAAGGAGGACGGAAAACACCATAGAATCTTTCTATGGGGACAAGGGCCAAAACACAAATACCAAAGATATCAGTATTGAGACTGTACTCCCATCTGAAACTTCAGAAGAGACTATGAACTGCTCTCATGCACAGAGAGCACTCCTGGAATAGTTGAAGAAGGAAATAGAAGGAAAAATGGCCAATGATTTTCAAAGTATGAAAAAAGAATTCACGGAAACCAACAGCTCTTTAAAATGAAAATTGAACAAATGTGAAAGGAAGTACAAAAACTTACTGGAGAAAATAATTCCTTAAAAGGAATAATTGGACAGATAGGAAAGGATATGTAAAAGTTAACTGAAGAAAACAATTTGATGAAAGTTAGAACTGGACAAGTAGGAACTAATGACTCTATGAGACATCAAGAATCAGTCAAACTGAATCTAAAGAATGAAAAGACAGAAGAAAATGTAAAATATCTAATTGGAAAAACAACTGAACTGAAAAACAAATCCAGGAGAGAAAATTTAAGAATTATTGGCCTATCAGAAAGCCATGATGGACAAAAAAAGAGTCTGGAGAATATCTTCCAAGAAATCATCAAGGAAAACTGTCCAGAATTACTAGATCCAGAGGGCAAAATAGTTGTAGAAAGAATCCACCATTCACCTCCTGAAAGGGAACTCAAACTAAAAACACCAAGAAATATTGTGGCAAATACCAGAACTACCAAATGAAGGAGAAAATATCACAGGCAGGCAGAAGGAAACCATTCAAATATCAAGGAGTTACAGTCAGAATCACACAGGACCTTGAAGCTTCTACATTGAAGATTAAAGGAATTGAAATCTGATATTCTGTAAGGCAAAAGAGCTGGGACTACAACCAAAGATCAATTAACCAGCAAAGTTCAGCATAACATTTCAAGCAAGGAGATGGACATTCCATGAAATAAGGGATTTCCAAACCTTACTGACAAAAGAGCCAGAACTCAATAAAAATTCGATCTTCAAGTGCAGGCCTCAAGAGAGGCATAAAAAGGTAAGCAGGGGAGAAGAAAAATTTCTTACTCAGTTTGGGCGAACTGTTTACATCCCTGTAAGGGAAAATGATACTTGTTAATCTTGAGAATTGTACATCTATTATGAAGTATAAAAGGGATATACACAGATTGAGGGAGTGGGTATAAAGTAAATGATGTGATGATACAAATGTAATTCAAACAATGTGAAGGGATTGTAACAGGAGATGTATAAAGGAGGAAGCAGAAAATGAAAAATCACATGACAAGAAATGGAAAATTATATTATATTAGAGAGAAAGAGGGGAGGGAGACAAGCATTTTTTGAGAGATACTCTCATCTTATTTGGTTCAAGGAGGGAAAAATAAACTTAATTAGTTTGTAACTCTAGCTCTATAGGCAGTAGGAGGGAAAGGTGGAAGAAAAGGAAGGGGAAGCTAAAAGTGGGGGAAGAAGTGGTAAAGGTAAAGGGGAGTAAAAGGGAGGGGGATGAAAGAAGGAATGGAAGGCTGTGAGAGGTGATGGTGAAAAGTGAAAACTCTATTGTGGAGTGGAAGGGAGATGGGAGAACTGAAAGCACAAATGGTGGGGAAGAGGATGGAGGGAAAGACATAGATTGTAATCATAACTGTGAATGTGAATGGAATGAAATCTGCTATAAAACAGAGATGGATAGCAGAATGGATTAAAAGTCATAATCCAACAATATGTTGTTTACAAGAAACACATTTGAAATGGGGAGATACACATAGGGTTAAGGTAAAAGGTTGGAGCAGAATATATTGTGCTTCAGCTGATGTAAGAAAAGCAGGGGTAGCAATCCTAGTCTCAGATGAAGCAAAAGCAGAAACAGATTTAATCAAAAGAGATAAGGAAGGAAAGCATATCCTGCTAAAAGGCACCATAGATAATGAAGCAATATCATTACTAAACATGTATTCTCCAAGTGGTATAGCAATCCACATTCTTAGAGGATAGGTTGGGGGAGTTGCAAGAAGAAATAACAAAACTATCAATACTAGTGAGATACCTCAACCTCCCCCACTCTAAACTTGATAAATGTAACAAAATAAACAAGAAAGAAGTCAAGGAGTTGAATAAAACTCTGGATGAGATAGGTATGATAGATCTCTGGAGAAAACTGAATGGGAATAGAAAGGAATATACCTTTTTCTTATCAGTACATGGCACATATACAAAATTTGACCATGTTTTTGGACATAAAAACCTCATAATTCAGTGCAGAAAGGCAGAGATAGTTAATGCATCCTTCTCAGATCATAATGCAATAAAAATTATATGTAATAAAAGGCCATGGAAAGATAAAGCAAAAATTAATTGGAAAGTAAATAATCTAATCCTAAAGATGGAGTGGATAAAACAAGAAATCATAGAAACAACCAAAAACTTCATTCAAGAGAATGACAATAATGAGACAACCTCGAAAATCTTATGGGATGCTGTAAAAGCAGTTCTTAGGTGAAGTTTTATATCTTTGAATGCCTAAATGAATAAAATAGAGAAAGAGGAGATCAATGACTTGGGCTTGCAGCTCAAAAAGTTATAAAAAGAACAAATTGAAAATCCCAAAGTAAATACCAAATTAGAAATGCTGAAAACCAAAGGAGAGATCAATAAAATAGAAATTAAGAAAGCTATTGAACTAATAAATAAAACTAAGAGTTCATTTTAGAAAAAAAAAACTAATAAAATTGATAAATCTTTGGTCAATATGATTTAAAAAAAGAAAGAAGAAAATCAAATAACCAATATCAAAAATGAAAGGGGTCAACTCACCTCCAATAATTAGAAATTATTTTGGCCAAATTTATACTCATAAATTTGACAATCTAAATGAGAAGGACAAGTATTTTAAAAAATATAAATTGCCCAGATTAAGAGAAGAGGATGTTTAACATTTAAACAATCCCATCTCAGAAAAAGAAATTGAACAAACCATCAATGAATTCCCTAGGAAAAAATCTCCAGGGCCAGATGCATTTATATGTGAATTATATCAAACTTTTAAAGAACAGTTACTTCCAATACTATATAGACTATTTCGGAAGGTTGGGGAAGAAGAAATACTTTCTTTCTGTGATACAAATATCTTTTTGATACCTAAACCAGGAAGAGACAAAACAGAAAGAAAATTATAGGCCAATTTCTCTAATCAATATAGATGCAAAAATTTTAAATAAAATTTTAGCAAAAAGAATACAGCAACTTATCATGAGAATAAAACATTATGATCAGGTAGGATTCATATCAGGAATACAGAACTATGGAATTCAATTGCAGAATGTAGAAGATCATTTTTGTGTGTATGTATTACATTTCAGTTATTTATATGAATTCTCCCATTCATTTTAATTTTTTCAGACAGCATGACTATAGTGAAAATGTATTTAATAAAAATGTTTGTGTAGAACCTATATAAAATTGTATGCCAATTCAGGAAGGGAGATTGGAGGCAGGGGGGAGGGAGGGAAAAATAATAATCTAAGTTAAATGGTAGTAATTGTAGAACACTGGAAATAAATAAAATTAATTAATTAAAAAAAGAAAATAATTACTTAAAATTAGAATTGGGTGTATGGAAGCTAATGACAACATGAAATAGTAATAAACAGTAAAATAAAATCAAAAGAATAAAAAAACAGAAGAAAAGATGAAATATTTTGGAAAACTGATTGGGAAGAGATAATCATTAGAAAATATTTTACCTAAATATTTTAAAAAATGAAACAAGCAATCTCATAATATAGTAGAATGAAAAGAAGATGATTGCAAATTCATTTGCTTACTTACTATACACAACTTGCCATTCTTTTAAAATGTATAATAAAGTTATCATATTTTTTCCTTCCTCCCCCATCCTAGAAATGGTTGCCATTAAACACAAATATGCATGTGACACACACATGCACACAGACATACACATGTACAATACACATACTACTTAATTGTAGACTTCTGGGGGGAGGAGAAAAAAGAGCAAAGTAAAGAGTGCACAGCAGACAACAACCAAAATCTTAAAAGGAAGCAAAGAAAAGATAGACAGATCTTAACATGACACATAATATATCCCTGTCCATTCAGGGAAGCTCGATTAGGGGAGTTGTTTTGTAGAAGAGTCCCAAATATTGTTTTTATTCTGTTGAGGAACTGGGTAAGAGAGTCATGCCCTCTGGCTCTGAAAAGTGTATAAATACCCTGAGGGTGAAGTTTTACTTTGGGGCTTAGCTTTTGCAAGATTTTTGTGCCAGATGAGACTCTGGAAAGCTGCTTTGAAAATGCAGATGTTGGTACTTCCCTCTTTGGTAAAGGTGTATGTATGTTGTTGGTCAGGCAGTTTGGAAGCACTTTCTGTGGATTTTTGGTTTTTCTGAAATTTTGCTTTTGATTTTATCTGATACCTGTGCTTACATAAAGTGATTGTTAACCCCTCAATAGATTCCTTTCCTTTTAGAGAAGCATATCAAAGAACTTGCTGTAACACCACCCCCTGTATATGTTGGGGTGCTTAATGATATCAATCAGTTCAATGCTCAGCCTTGTCAATATATTTTTGTATCATAACTTTGTTATTCAATGTGTTAGCTGTCCCTCCCAATTTTGTGTGATATGAAAGTTGGACAATTATGCCATATATGCCTTACTTAAGCATTGATTCAAATGTTGAACAGCACATAATCAGGGAATGAATTCTTCCTAAGATGATATGGACATAACAATAATTACTCTTTGAGTCTAACCATTAAAACAATCCTGAATTTGTACAAGTATTACTTTTTATTCTTCATTTTCAACCTTTTCCATATGAAGTATGACAGCATTCATCAAATGATTTGATATAACAAAGCTTTCTCCCATCAAAAAGGTTATGCGTGTACATGCAAATATTTAATTTCCATATAATTTGTAAACTTCTAATAACTACCTATGGATTTGAAATTGTTACAAAAAGTACTCTTTTTCGGAACTTAGTGCTAAAACATATTATTTTCACTGGAACAGCATTTTCTAAATAACATCCTTGAATAAAAAAGTTGACAAAGTCATAGAGCAGAGTTAAAGTGTTTTAATCACAAAGAGGTACAGGCATTGAGAGAAGGAAGAAATCAATGCAGAAAACTTAACTTTCTCATCCATCCCCAGAACTATTTGCCCTGTGAACAAGTAACTGAATTCCTTAATCCCAAATAATCTTCATTTTCATAGGTAGTCATAATATCAATCTCTTTTCAAAGCACTGCCAGAGAAATCAATAACAGTCTCTAGTGAAGGAAAGAATAGTCCATAAATATGCATGAAATAGGAGAATGCAACTGGGAATTGCAATAATTCTTTCAGAGTGTGCATTTTACAAAGGACATAATAATAAGGTACATGTGGAAATTAAATTAAACGGGATATATTGATTATTCAATTAAATTTTAATATATATGAGGTGAAGTGGCAGTAGATAACCAATTGTAAAATATGCAAGCATTATAAAAGACACTGTCAGATGTTAGTATTTTCTTAAAATTGTTCTTGGAAATAACACTAACAAGTTATAAACACCCCCAACTTCCCCTCTCCTTTCTACTGTCTCTTTTCTTTTTTTCTGATGTCTTTTGATCTTAGATTGCTTTGGAGCAAAGATCTGCAAATGCATTAATATATTGATACTGCGGTATTAGTTTTATATGTAACTCTTCATAGGGGAACCTAAAGGAGACTGTATAGAAATGGGAATATTTAACCCAAAGGAATGAAAATCTAATGTTGCATGCATAAGAAAGGTTTCACAAATGTCTCCAGATAACTTCATAGTTTTACAGCTCATGGAAAAATTGTACAAGTTTTAACATGTCAGTAAAATGTAAATAAGTCTAAAGATAGTGTTCCTTTGTAATTCTTTCATCCAAAATTGAATTTAAGGGTTAGATTTAAAAGCAATAACTGATCTCCTCCATAGGAGGAGTATTTAAATTAAACCTCTTCTTTCCAGGTAACAAGACATAATGAGATCGGGATTGTGGTGAAATAAGAACTGAAAGAGCACAGGAAATAAATGAAGTAATGCAAGAATACAACTATCTCAAAGCAACTTCTTCACAACAATGAAAATGGAGTCAAAATACTCTAAGGAGGATAGGTAGATAGATAGATAGATAGATAGATAGATAGATAGATAGATAGATAGATAGATAGATAGATAGATAGATAGATAGATAGATAGACAGACAGACAGAGAGACAGACAGATAGATAGATAGATAGACAGATAGGTAGATAGATAGACAGAAGACAGATAGATAGATTTATATCTATCCATCTACATTTCCCAATAATGAAAATGGAGTCAAAATACTCTTAAGAAGACAAACACATTATGTATATATGTATGCATGCATATATGTATATGTATGCATATGTATATATATGTATACACATGGATCTCTCTCTTCCTGTATGCATATACATACAAAATACATATATACACATAGACATATATGCATATATACATACATATATATGCATATATATACATATATATACACACATACTCATATATATATATATACATATATATATATACATACTCATATATGTGTGTATATGAATCTTTTCAAGCCTGACTAAACTGAATATGGAGCAATACCAAAAATCTTCAGAAGGTTTCAGAAGAATAATCAAAGATTTAATTACATTTTAAATGATTAAGGACAGGAATTCGAGTTCTTAAGATAGAAATCAGCAAGGTTTTTTCTTTCTAGTACGGAAAATTTACAACAAAAGACAGGGATGCTCTCTAAAACATGCCAGAAAAAATAAGAGAATAAGCAAATTGAAATGCAAAAATTTAGATATGTAAGGAAAATGAATTGATCAAAATCAAAATAAAACAAAATCATGTAATGGTAATTGCCATGGTCTCCAGTACCTGAAAGCTAAATATGTTACATTTTGCACCAGTAGTCTTCAGTGTGCTTATGGCAAAGGGCTGGGGATTGCAGGGAGTTGGAAAGGATTGGAGATTTAATCTCTTCCACTAGTTCCAGTCTAAATTGATTGGGATCCCCCAATTTTAAGAGTAAGTACCCTACACCTTAATTCAATTTAACTGCTTAACAGACAAATCAACTTTTATAATGGAATATTTGGTGTTAAAGTATGGCAAGAAATAAATAATCAAATATTGATCCCAAAATATCAGGCACATAATTCTCTTCAGTTTAAAACATGAAGAAGAAAATGATATTCACAGCCTGACCCTATTTCTTTTTTTAATTAATTAATTTATTTATTTTTGGTTTTCAATATTCACTTCCACAAGATTTGAGTTCTGAATTGTCTCACCATCTCTCCCCTCCTCCACCCCAAGACAGCATGCATTCTGATTACCCGTTACCCCAATCTGCCCTCCTTTCTAACATCCCCCCTTCTCTTATTTTCTTTCCTTCTATTTTCCTGTAGGGCAAGATAGATTTCTATACCTCGTTGCCTGTGTTGTGTATTGCCCAGTTACATATGAAAACAATTTTTTATTATTATCTTTTTTAAAATTTATTTAACTTTTAATATTCATTTTCACAAAATTTGGGGATCCCAATTTTCTCCCCATTTTTCCCCTCCCCCCACCTCAAAACACCAAGCATTCTAAGTGCCCCTATTACCAATCCGCCCTCTCTTCTATCATCCCTCCCTTCCCTTGTCCCCATCTTTTCTTTTGTCCTGTAGGTCCAGATAACATTCTATACTCCATTACCTGTATTTCTTATTTCCTAGTAGCAAGAACAGTATTCGACAGTTGTTCCTAAAACTTTGAGATCCAACTTCTCTGCATCCCTCCCTGCCCACCCATTCCCTTTGGGAAGGCAAGCAATTCCTTATAGGCCATATGTGTGTAGTTTTGCAAACGACTTCCATAATAGTCATGTTGTGTAAGACTAACTATATTTCCCTCCATCCTATCCTGCCCCCCCATTGCTTCTATTCTCTCTTTTGATGCTGTCCCTTCCCAAGAGTGTTGACTTCAAATCTCTCCCTCCTCCCATTGCCCTCCCTTCCATCATCCCCCCCACCCTGCTTATCCCCTTATCCCCCACTTTCCTGTATTGTAAGATAGGCTTTCATATCAAAATGAGTGTGCATTTTATTCCTTCCTTTAGTTGAACATGATGAGAGTAAGCTTCATGTTTTTCTCTCACGTCCCCTCTTTTTCCCTGCACTAAAAAATCTTTTGCTTGCCTCTTTTATGAAAGATTATTTGCCCCATTCCATTTCTCCCTTTCTCTTCCCAATACGTTTCTGTCTCACTGCTTAATTTCATTTTTTAAGCTACGATCCCATCTTATTCAATTCACTCTGTGCTGTCTCTGTGTGTGCGTGAGCGCGTGTGAACGTGTGTGTTTCTGTGTGTGTGTGTGTGTTTATGTAATCCCACCAACTACCCAGATACTGAAAAGTTTCAAGAGTTACAAGTATTGTTTTTCCATGTAGGAATGTAAACAGTTCAACTTTAGTAAGTCTCTTATGACTTCTCTTTGCTGTTTACCTTTTCATGCTTCTGTTGATTCTTGTGTTTGAAACTCAAATTTTCTTTTCAGTTCATCAAGAACGCTTGAAAATCCTCTATTTCATTGAAAGACCACTTTTTTTCCTGAAGTATTATACTCAGTTTTGCTGGGTAGGTGATTCTTGGTTTTAGTCCTGGTTCCTTTGACTTCTGGAATATCGTATTCCATGCCCTTCGATCGCTTAATGTAGAAGCTGCTAGATCTTGTGTTATCCTGATTGAATTTCCACAATACTTGAATTGTTTCTTTCTAGCTGCGTGCAATATTTTCTCCTTGACTAGGGAACTCTGGAATTTGGCCACAGTGTTCCTAGGAGTTTCTCTTTTTGGATCTCTTTCAGATGGTAATCGGTGAATTCCTGCCCTCTGGTTCTAGAATCTCAGGGCAGTTTTCCTTGATAATTTCATGAAAGATGATATCTAGGCTCTTTTTTTAATCATGGCTTTCAGGTAGTCCCATAATTTTAAAATTTTCTCTCCTGGATTTATTCCCCAGGTCAGTTGTTTTTCCAATGAGATATTTCACATTATCTTCCATTTTTTCATTCTTTTGGATTTGTTTTGTGATTTCTTGGTTTCTCATGAAGTCGTTAGCCTCCATCTATTCCATTCTAATTTTTAGAGAACTATTTTCTTCAGTGAGCTTTTTATTTAATTAATTAATTTATTTATTTGACATTCATATTAACAAAATTTTGGGTTCCAAATTTTCTCCCCTTTTATCGCCTCCCCCCCAAACACCAAGCATTCTAATTGCCCCTATGACCAATCTGCTCTCTCTTCTATCATCCCTCTTTGCCCTTGTCTCCATCTTCTCTTTTGTCCTGTAGGGCCAGATAACTTTCTATACCCCTTTACCTGTATTTCTTATTTCCTAGTGGCAAGAACATTACTCAACAGTTGTTCCTAACACTTTGAATTCCAACTTCTTTACCTCCCTCCCTCCCCACCCCTTCCCTTTGGAAGGCAAGCAATTCAATATAGGCCAAATCTGTGTAGTTTTGCAAATGACTTCCATAATAGTTGTGTTGTATAAGACTAACTATATTTCCCTCCATCCTATCCTGTCCCCCATTATTTCTATTCTCTTTTGATCCTGTCCCTCCCCATGAGTGTTGACCTCAAATTACTCCCTCCTCCCCATGCCCTCCCTTCCATCATTCCCCCACCTTGCTTATCTCCTTATCCCCCACTTTCCAGTATTGTAAGATAGGTTTTCATATCAAAATGAGTGTGCATTTTATTCTTTCCTTTAGTGGAATGTGATGGGAGTAAACTTCATGTTTTTCTCTCACCTCCCCTCTTTATCCCTCCACTATTAAGTCTTTGCTTGCCTCTTTTATGAGAGATAATTTGCCCCATTCCATCTCTCCCTTTCTCCTCCCAATATATTTCTCTCTCACTGCTTGATTTCATTTTTTTAAGATATGATCCCATCCTCTTCCATTCACTCTGTCTCTATGTGTGTGTGCGTGTGTGCATGTATGTGTGTGTAATCCCACCCAGTACCCAGATACTGAAAAGTTTCAAGAGTTACAAATATTGTCTTTCCATGTAGGAATGTAAACAGTTCAACTTTAGTAAGTCCCTTATGACTTCTCTTTGCTGTTCACCTTTTCATGCTTCTCTTCATTCTGGTGTTTGAAAGTCAAATTTTCTTTTCAGCTCAGGTCTTTTCATCAAGAATGCTTGAAAGTCCTCTATTTCATTGAAAGACCACTTTTTCTCCTGAAGTATTATACTCAGCTTTGCTGGGTAGGTGATTCTTGGTTTTAGTCCTAGTTCCTTTGACTTCTGGAATATCCTATTCCATGTCCTTCGATCCCTTAATGTAGAAGCTGCTAGATCTTGTGTTATCCTGATTGTATTTCTACAATACTTGAATTGTTTCTTTGTAGCTGCTTGAAATATTTTCTCCTTGACCTGGGAACTCTGGAATTTGGCCACAATGTTCCTAGGAGTTTCTCTTTTTGGATCTCTTTCAGGCGGTTTTCTGTGGATTCCTTGAATATTTATTTTGCCCTCTGGTTCTAGAATATCAGGGAAGTTTTCCTTGATAATTTCATGAAAGATGATGTCTAGGCTCTTTTTTTTGATCATGGCTTTCAGGGATTCCCATCATTTTTAAATTGTCTCTCCTGGACCTGTTTTCCAGTTCAGTTGTTTTTCCAATGAGATATTTCACATTATCTTCCATTTTTTCATTCTTTTGGCTCAGTTCCCTCAGGGGGTTTATGCAGAGACCTTCAACAATGGATCCAGGCTC
The DNA here is from genome assembly GCF_028372415.1 of Notamacropus eugenii. Lineage (NCBI taxonomy): Eukaryota > Metazoa > Chordata > Mammalia > Diprotodontia > Macropodidae > Notamacropus > Notamacropus eugenii. Next base: position 168,362,295 of record NC_092876.1, on the reverse strand, counting down.
CTGCCTGCTTGGGGAGCCCTGGTCTGCCACTGCCTCCTCTGCTGCCTCCCGAGGGGGCCTGAGTTATGGGGGTACCCCACTCCCCTCTCAACTCACCAAAGAGACCCTCTCACCGACCCCTGTCACCTGTGGGTGGAGGGACCTGCACCACAGCTGGAGATCACGTCCCTGAAGCCTGCTTGGATCTGCTCCTCTTGGTGCTGCAGCCGCGGCAGGTCTGTGGTCTACTCCCAGTCCTAGCTCCCAGTCCGTGGTGCGAAGGACCTTTTGCAAGAAGTTTGCAGGTCCCTCTGGAACAGAAATCTCCTTCACTCCACCCTTCTGTGGCCTCTAATGCTCCAGAATTCGCCGTAAGTTCCTTTTTACAGATGTTCTGTGGGTTGTGGGTTCAGAGCTATGTGTATGTGCGTCTTTCTACCCCGCCATCTTGGCTCTGCCCCCTTCAGTGAGCTTTTGAACCTCTTTTTCCATTTGGCTAATTCTGTTTTTCAAAGCATTCTTCTCATTATTGGCTTTTTGAACCTCTTTTGCCAATTGAGTTAGTCTATTTTTCAAGGTGTTATTTAATTCAGCATTTTTTTGGGTCTCCTTTAGCAAGGTGTTGATCTGCTTTTCATGCTTTTCTTGCGTCTCTCATTTCTCTTCCCAGTTTTTCCTCCACCTCTCTAACTTGATTTTCAAAATCGTTTTTGAGCTCTTCGATGGCCTGAGCCCATTGAATATTAATTTTCAGTGTTTGGGATACAGAAACCTTGATTTCTATGTCTTTCACTGATGGTAAGCATTGTTCTTCCTCATCAAAAAGAATGGGACAAGATATCTGTTCACCAAGAAAGTAGACTTTTATGGTCTTATTTTTTTCCCCTTTTCTGGGCATTTTCCCAGCCAGTGACTTGACTTCTGAGTTTCCTTTCCATACCCACTTCACCTCCAGATCCGCTCAGTTAGTGCTTAGGGGCTGGGATTCAAATGCTGCTTCCCAGGCTCAGGGCTTTTTTGGGGGTGGGGCTGCTATTCAGTGTGAGATTAAGTTCAGGTGGTCAGGTGAGGGCAGGTCCCCCACATGGAGCTCAGTTCCCTCAGGTGGTTTATGAGGAGACCTTCAACAATGGATCTGAGCTCCTGCCTGCTTTGGGAGTCCCTTTCTGCTGCTGCCTCCACTGCTGCTTCCTGAGGGGGGCTGAGTTATGGGGACACCCTGCTCCCCTCTTGGTGAACCAAAAAGACTCTCTCACTGACCTTTGGCTTCTGTGGGTGGAGGGACCTGCGAGGCTACTGGAGATTCTGTCCCTGAAGCCTGCTTGGATGTGCTCCTCTCGGTGCTTCAAGGCCAAGGCAGGGCTGGGCTCTGCTCTAGGTCTGGTGTGTGATGGACCTTTCATGTCAGTTTTGCAGGTCTCTCTGGAACATATATCTCCTCCACTCAGTTGTTCTATGGCTTCTGCTGTTCCATAATTTGTTGGGAGTTCTTCTTTACAGGTATTTTATGGGCTGTGGGTTACAAGCTAGCATATGTGTATCTTTCTACTCAGCCATCTTGGCTCCTCCCCACTAAAAACAATTTTTAACATTGTTTTTAAAACTTTAAGCTCCATATTCTCTCCCTTTGTCTCTCCCTACCCACCCACATTGAGAAGGCCAACAATTTGATGTAGGTCATACATAGGTATTGACCCTATTTCTATATAGAATAGTCACTTTAAGTTTCAATCAAAACCTACTCTAGGACTGTGTTCTAGTATTCTGTCTTCTCGGACTTTCGTGCTGGACTGGAAGCAAAATATTATCTAGAATTTTGTCTCTAAGATCATTATGGTTGTTTTCCAACATCCATAGACTTCATTGCCAGTGGCCCAGAACTGAATAAATATACCAAAATCCAAAACCCATTTTGCAAGGATAAAGGATCTAAAAGGTATGTGTGCAGTTGGAATAGCTCCCTCCCCCACTAGTTTACGTCATGATTATTCTGTGAGGAAATAAGAGTTTAATCTCCTGGATGCTGTTAGAAAAGAAGGACCTTCCAGATAGGTAACTTTAGAGGAGCAGCCTGTTACAGTAACACAACCGATGAAAAGAAGCTTAAATCATCCACATGGTAGGGGAATACAGAATATTTTCTCCGAAAAGCAGGTTCCAGATATCTCTTTCATGGGTGCCTTCACTTTAGGCAACCTGGACAAAATTAATACCTAGTTATAATTAGAATATGACATTCCACAAAACAAGGGTTCCTTTAAAAAATGGATTAGACTAGATAGGTTGTTGAGACCCCTTACAATCTTCAAAATGCATGATTCTGTGAATATAAAATGATGATAAAAATGAAAAAATAACTGAAGGGTTATAGGACATTTAGGAGGAAAATGGAGAAAAATAGAATCCCATGGTAGAGAATGTTGTGCTTCAAAATTTTCCAGAAATAGAGGATTCAGACTGGAAGAATTCCTGGAAAAAAACAAAAATATAATTTCAAAATTTAACTCATCAGTGAATAAAAAAGTAAAATTTAAGAGTTACAACTTTAAAAACAAACTTTGGAGGCAGAAATTAAAATAATAAACATACTTTCGAATTATATAGAAAAATAGAATGAACTAAAATTAAATCACATTTGTTGGAAATCTAAAAACAATGTAATACTATGTTTAAAAATCAAAGACTAACACTGCAAATAAGAAATATTGCAAGCATGGGTATAAACATCAAATAATTGAATACTTGGGGAAAAGGAAAGAATTATAGATACAATATAAAAACATGAAGGAGGGATGAGGATATTTATTTCTTAAACCAGACAACAGAAAAAAGCTAGTCATTTCAGATTGCTGTAAAAGAGTAAGAATTTTTTTCTCTGACTTCACCTTGCTCATTTGTTATTTTATTGAATTGTTTTTCCATTCTCTTCATTTTACTCAGGCCAAGCAAGGGATTGTCAATTTTATTAGTCTTTCTACAAAACAGGCTTTTTCTCTTATTTATCATTTTGGGAATTTTGTTCCAATTCAGTTACTTTTCACTCTAATTTTTGATGTTCCCTCCTTTCTGCTTCTTTTGTGTATTTGTTGGTTTTCTAATACCTTAAAATGTATAGTCAGTTCATTAAATCTCTATTTTTTTTCTATTTTGTTGCTGTCTTTGCAAAAGTATGATATCCCCCTTGACAACTGCTTTAGACACAACCAAAACATGTTGGTATGCTGTTTCATTACTATTATTTTAAATCCACTATGTTTTCTATGATTTGCTCTTTCACCAACTTATTACTTAAGATTCCATTAACTCTCCGCATGAGTTTGTTATCCCTGAACTGATTTCTATCTTTATTTTGTAGAGGTCTATAGACGGTATATTAACTATTATCTTTTTGCACTTATTTGCAACATCTCTGTTCCCTGGTGCTGTGATGGGTAATTTTGTTTCTGTTAAATTCCATGTGGCACTGAGAAATATATATGTTCTTTTTTTGTCGCATTTAGAAGATGCAATAAAAATTTTTTTTCACTTTCTTTAGCAATTTGTTCAGTTCCCAATTTCCCTTTTTTGCAAAAATCCACTGAAGAAAACAACTCCTTATTAAGTACAATGGGTCAAAGGGAAAAGAAAGTAAAAAAGCTAATTGAGGAAAGCAACACTTTAAAACAGAATTGGGTGAGTGCAAACTGATGACTACGAGGCTTCAAGAATCAATCAAACTGATCCAGAAAGAATGAAAACATAGAAGAAAATATGAAATATCTCATGGGACAAACAAGTGACTTGGAAAACAGATCCAGGAGAGACAGTATCAGAATCACTGGACTACATGAAAGCCATAATCAAATGAGGACCCAGACAGCATCTTTCATGAAATTATCAAGGAAACTGCCCTAATGTCCTGGAACTAGAGGGCAAAATAAATATTGAAGGAATTCACTAATTATCTCGTAAAGAGATTGCAGAATAAAGACTCCAACAAACAATATATCTAAATTTCACAACTATCAAATCACAGAAAAAAAGTGGCCAGAAAGAAACAATTCAAGTATTGGGGAGTCACAATTAGGATAATACAGGACTTGGCAGCTGTGAAATTAAAAGATCAGATATCATGAAACTTGGTATTCCAGAAGGCAAAGGAGCTTGGTTTACAACCAAGAATCAAACAGCAAGCAAAAAAGAGTATATTCTTTCAAGGGAAAAGATGGACATTCCATGATATAGGGGACTTTTAAGCATTCCAGATTTACAAAAATAGAAATGAATAGACAATTTAATCTTCAAATACAAGACTTAAGAAAAAAATAAAAATGTAAACAGGTAAGACAAAGAAAAGATAATATTCAATAAGGCTAAATTTCTTACATCACTATACTAGAAGATAATACTTGTAACTTTTGAGAACTTTATCTTTATTATAGCAATTAGAAGGGTGTAGGGATTCTTGTGATTCTTTAAAAATGTACCACTAATTTTACAGCTAGAAGGAATATACATAGAAAGAGTGGATGGGTATAAGGTGATTTTGAGGGAATGAAATAAAAAATAAGTGATGAAGGAGAGGATTACAATGAGTACAGAAGAGAGGGAGATGTAGAATAGGGTAAATTATTTCCCATGAAGAGGCACAAAAGACCTATTGCAGGGGAGGGGAAAATGAGAGAGTGAGTGATGAGCATCACTTGAACCTTACTCTTATCAATATTGGCTCAAAGAAGGAATCATATAAACAGTCAACTGAATATAGAAATCTGTCTTACTTGACAGGGAAGTAGGAAGGGAAGAGATCACATAATGAGGGAGTGGGGACTGATGGAAGTGGGGTAGTTCAAGGAAGAGTGTAAAAAGAAGCAAAACACTGGTGAGCAGAGAAAATCTGAAAGAAGAGAGAAGGCAGCCAGGAAGAAGAATAGGATGAAGGAAAATACACAGGTTGCAATCATAATTGTAATGTGAAGGGAACAAACTCTCATGAAATAGAAGCAGATAGCAGAGTGGGAGCAAAATCCAGAATGCTATGATATGTTGTTTACAAGAAACATTTCAAGCTGAGAGGCACACATAGTGTAAAAGTAAGACTCTATTACGGTTTAACTGAAGTAAAAAAAAAAGCAGAGGTAGCAATCAATATCTCAGAAAAAACTAAAAGCAAAAATTGATCTAATTAAAAGAGATAAGGAAGGAAACTTCATCTTGCTAAAAGGTACTGAAGCCAATGAAGCAATAGCAATATTAAATATGTATATATATATACACCAAATGATACAGCATTCAAATTCTTAAAGGAAAAGTTCAGTGAATTACAGGAAGTAGACAGCAAAGCCATTCTACTGTGGTACATCAACTGTCTGTCCCCTATCAGAACACAATAAATAGAATCAAAAATCATGCAAGAAAGAAATTAAGAAGATAAATGTAACATTACAAAATTATACATGACAAACCTTTTTCATGATTTAGACTTAAAGGGTGATGGCATAAGTAAATTAGAAGAGCAAGGAATAGTCCACCTGTCAGATCTGTGGGGAGAGGAAGATGGCACAACCAAACAAGATATAGAGAGCATTATGAAATGTAGAGTAGATAGCTTTGAACATATTAAATTGAGAAACTGTTGTTCAAGAAAAACCAAAGCAACCAAGATTAGAAGGAAAGCTAGAAGCTGGGAAACAATCTTTGCAGCAAGTTTCTCTGACAAAGGCTAAATTTGCTAAATACATAGAGTACTGAGTCAAATTTAGGAGAAAATAAGCCATTCCCCAATTGATAAATGGTCAAAGGCTATGAACAGGTAGTTGTCAAATGAAGAAATCAAGGATATGCATAGACTTAAGAAGAAGTGCTCTAAATCACTATTGATTAGAGAAATGCAAACTAAAGCAACTCTGAGGTACAACGTCATACCTATAAGATTGGCTAAGATGAAAATAAAAACGAAATAGTAAATGTTGAAGAAGATATGGAGAAATTGGGACACACTGTTGGTGGAGTTGTGAACTGATCTAACCATTCTGGAGAACAATTAAGAGCTATGCCCAAACAGGAACCAAACTGGGCCCACTCTTTGATCCAGAAATACCACTACTAGATCATAAAAATGGAAAAAAAAGGATCTACATGTACAAAAATATTTATAGTAGTCTTTTTTGAGGTATTGAAATATTGGAAATTGAGGGGACACCCATCAATTGGGGAATGGTTAAATATGCTGTGGTATAGAAATGTAATAGAATAGTATTGAGCAATAAAACATGATCGATCAGGCAGATTTCTTAGCACCGATCCTATATTCACATTGCCTATGGCAGCTGTGAATAGCTAGCACAGTTCTGAATCACAAAACTATAACAGGCTCTCCACATGGAAAACAGAACCAAAATATTTATTCAATCACCTAAAAGCCAAATCCCAACACTAGAAAGCCAAATCCATCAGAGCAACAGAGAAATCCATCATGGTAACCAAGAAGCCTATACACATTATCAGGCCTTCCCACAAACCAGATCCCCTAAGCAAAATGTCTTTCTCTCACTCTCAACCAGCTGCCTACTTTCTCTGTCCTTCTCAGTCTTGACTAGTCAGACCAACTTCCTCTCAGCTCTACTCCAATTCCACCCCTTCCTGTTCCATCCATTCATCAAGCTCCTCCCACCCCAGAATCTTGTGACTCAGGCTTCCATTTCAAAAAGGTTACATGGGCCTATTAGTGGATGGGAAAGATTTTCCCATTCCATTACAAGCACACTGATTTCATTAAAAATACACTAATAGTACAATTTCAGAAAAACCTGAAATCTCCTCCGCTACGCTGTTCTATGGCTTCTGCTGCTCCAGAATTTGTTGGGAGGTTTTCTTTACAGATATTTTATGGGTTGTGGGTTCGGAGCTAACGTATGTGTGTCTTTCTACTCACCATCTTGGCTCCACCCCTTGATATTTTTAATTTCTTCCTCTGAAAATTGCCTGTTAATATTCTTTGACCATTTATCAATTGGAGAATGACTTGTATTGTTGTACATTTGACTCAGTTCTGTATGTATTCCAGAAATGAGCCTTTATTCCTGAGATTAGCTGTAAAAATTCTTTCCCAGTGTGCTACATCCCTCCAAATTTTGGTTGCATTGACTTTGGTTGTGCAAAAACTTTTCAGTTTAATGTAATCAGAATTATTCATCTTGCATTTCATAATGCTTTCTCTCTCTTCTTTAGTAAAATATTCTTCCCTTCTCCATAAATCTGATAAATACACTATTTCTTGTTCCTCCAGTTTGTCCATGGTATCAACCTTTACACCTCTATCACGTATCAATTTGGACTTTATTCTTGTGTAAGGTGTCAGGCGTGGGTCTATGCCTAGTTTCTGCCACACTGTTATCCAGTTTTCCCAGCAATTTTTTGTCGAACAGTGAGTTCTTATCCCAGAAGCTGGGATCCTTGGGTTAATCAAACAGGAGGTTGCTATATTATTTGCCTACTGTGTCTTGAATGCCAAGTCTATTCCACTTGCCTACCCATCTACTTCTTAGCCAGTACCAAGTGGTTTTGATAATTGCTGCTTTATAGTACAATTTGAAATATGGTAGTACTAGGCCACTTTCCCTAGCATTTCTTTTCATTCGTCCCTTTAGTATTCTGAAACTTTTGTTCTTCCAGATGAATTTTGATATTTTATTCAGCTCTCGAAAATAAATATCTGATAGTTTAATTGGTATGGCACTAAATAAGCAAATTAATTTAGGTAGAATTGTCATTTTTATTATATTAGCTTGGCCTACCCATGAATAACTAATGTTCTCCCACTTACTTAAATATGACTTTATTTGTGCAAAAAGTGTCTTGTAATTGTGTTAATATAACCCCTGGGTTTGTTTTGGCAGGTAAACTCCCAAGTATTTTATAGTGTCTAACCCAGCTTTAAATGGGATTTCTCTTTCTATCTCTTGCTGTTGGACTTTGTTGCTAACATAGAGGAATACAGATAATTTCTGTGGGTTTATTTTGTAACCTACAACTTTGGCAAAGTTCTTTTTTATTTCCAGTAGTTTTTTGCTTGGATCTCTGAGATTCTTTGAGTATATCATCATATCATCTGCACAGAGTGATAGCGTAGTTTCTTCTTTGCCTATTTGTATTCCTTCAATTTCTGTATCTTCTTTAATTGCTACAGCTAACATTTCTAGTACCATATTTAATAATAGTGGTGAAAATGGACACCCTTGTTTCACCCCTGATCTTACTGGAAATGCATCTAGCTTATCCCTATAACATATAATGCTTGCTGGAGGTTTTAGGTAGTTACTGCTTATTATTTTATGGAAAGTTCCCTTTATTTCTATGTTCTCCAGTGTTTTTAATAGGAATGGGTGTTGTATTTTGTCAAAAGCTTTTTCTGCATCTATTGAGATACTCATGGGATTTTTGTTAGTTTTTGTTGTTGATATGATTGATAATGCTAATAGTTTTCCCAGTATTGAAGCAGCCCTGCATTTCTGGTATGAATTCTACCTGATCATAATATATTATTCTCAGGATAAGATTCTGTATTTGTTTTGCTAAAATCTTATTTAAAATTTTTGCATCTATATACATTGGAGAAATTGGTCTATAATTTTCTTTCTCTGTTTTGTGTCTTCCTGGTTTAGGTATCAAAACCATATTTGTATCATAGAAAGAATTTGGGAGGGCTCTTTCTTCCCCAATTTTCAAAAACAGTCTATATAGTACTGGAATTAACTGTTCTTTAAAAGTTTGATAGAATTCATGTATAAATCCATCTGGCCCTGGAGATTTTTTTCCTGGGGAGTTCATTGATGGCTTGTTCCATTTCTTTTTCTAAGATGGGGCTGTTTAAGTATTCAAATTCCTCTTCTGTTAATCTGCGCAATTTGTATTTTTAAAAATACTGATCCATCTCGTTTGGATTATCAAATCTGTGGGCATAAAGTTGGACAAAGTAATTTCTAATTATTGTTTTAATTTCCTCCTCATTGGAGGTGAGTTCACCCTTTTCATTTTTAATATTAGCGATGTGATTTTCTTCTTTCTTTCTTTTAATCAAATTGATCAAAGGTTTATCAATTTTATTAGTTTCTTCATAAAACCAACTATTGGTTTTATTTATTAATTCAATAGTTTTCTTAATTTCAATTTTACTTATCTCTCCTTTCATTATCAGTATTTCTAATTGGTATTTACTTGAGGATTTTCAATTTGTTCTTTTTCTAGCTTTTTCAGCTGCATGCCCAAGTCATCGATCTCCTCTTTCTCAATTTTATTTATGTAGGCATTCAAAGATATAAACCTTCCCCTAAGAACTGCTTTTGCAGTATCCCATAAGATTTGGTAGGTTGTCTCATTATTGTCATTCTCTTGAATGAAGTTCTTGATTGTTTCAATGATTTCTTTTTAACCCATTCCTTCTTTAGGATTAGATTATTTAGTTTCCAATTGATTTTTGGTTTATCTTTCCATGGCCTTTTATCACATATAATTTTTATTGCATTATGATCTGAGAAGGATGCATTGATTATCTCTGCCTTTCTGCACTGGATTGTGAGGTTTTTATGTCCTAGTACATGGTCAGTTTTTGTAAATGTGCCATGTACCGCTGAGAAAAAGGTATATTCCCTTCCATTGCCATTCAGTTTTCTCCAGAGATCTAACATATCTACCTTATCCAGAGTTTTATTTACCTCCTTAACCTCTTTCTTGTTTATTTTGAGGTTAGATTTGTCGAGTTCAGAGAGGGGGAGGTTGAGGTCCCCCACTAGTATAATTTTGTTGTCAATTTCTTCCTTCAACTCCCCCAACTTCTCCTCTAAGAATCTGGATGCTATACCACTTGGAGCTTACATGTTTAATAATGATATTGTTTCATTGACTATGGTGGCTTTTAGCGGGATATAGTTTCCATCCTTGTCTCTTTTGATTAGATTCATTTCTGCTTTTGCTTTGTCTGAGATTAGGATAGCTAGTCCTGATTTTCTTACATCAGCTGAAACACAATATATTCTTCTCCAACCTTTTATCTTTATCTTATGTGTATTCCCCTGTTTCAAATGTGTTTTTTGTGAACGACATATTGTTGGATTATGGCTTTTAATCCATTTTGCTATCTGTCTCCACTTTATGGGAGAGTTCATTCCATTCCAGTCACTGTTATGATTACAATCTGTGTATTTCCCTCCATCCTCTTTCCCAACATTTGTGATATTAGCTCTCCCGTCTCCCTTCCCTTCCTTAATAGTATTCCCTTTTCACCATCTCCTCCTCTAGCCTTCTCTTCCTTCTTTTAGCCCCCTTCCCTTTCACTCACCTTTACCCTTACTGCTTCTTCCCTCCCTTTTAGCTTCCCTCCCCTTTCTTCCTCCCTCCCCTCCTACTGCCTATAGAGCTAGTTAGGATTATATACTTAAGCTTATTGTTCCCTCCTTGAAACAAATCATATGAGAATATCTCTAAAACAGTGCTCATCTCCCTCCCCTCTTTCCCTCTACTAAAATTTGTGCTTCTTCCTGTGGTGTAATTTACCATTTTCTGCTTCCTTCTTTTCACACCTCCTACTACAATCCCTTCGAATACTTAAATCATATTTTTTTAACATGACATCATTTACTTTATATGCGTTCCCTTTATGTATATCCCTTTTATATTTCATAATAGATGCACAATTCTCAAGATTAACAGATATCATCTTCCCTTATAGGGAGGTAAACAGTTTGCCCAAATTGAGTAACAAGTTGTTTCCCCCCCCCCCCCCCCCCGTTTACCTTTTTTATGCTTCTCTTGAGTCTTGCATTTGAAGATCGAATTGTCTATTAAATTCTGGTGTTTATTTCAAGAAGGTCTGGAAATCCCTTACTTCATTGAATGACCATCTCCTTGCCTGAAATGTTATGCTGAGCTTTGCTGGGTAGTTGATCCTTGGTTGTAGTCCCAACTCCTTTGCCTTATGGAATATTGGATTCCAATTCCTTTCATCTTTTAATGTAGAAGCTTCAAGATCCTGTGTGATCCTGACTGTAGCTCTTCGATATTTGAGTGGTTTCTTTCTGGCTGCCTGTAGTATTTTCTCCTTCCCTTGATAGTTCTTGAATTTGGCAATGATATTTCTTGGGGTTTTGAGTATGAGATCCCTTTTAGGAGGTAAATGGTGGATTCTTTCAATGACTATTTTGCCCTCTGGATCTAGCACTTCTGAGCCATTTTCCTTGATGATTTACTGGAAGATATTCTTCAGACTCTTTTTTTCATCATGGATTTCTGGCAGGCTAATAATTCTTAAATTTTCTCTCCTGGATCTATTTTCCAGGTCAGTTGTTTTTCCCATTATATATTTTACATTTTCTTTTATTTTATCATTCTTTAGATTTTGTTTCACCAATTCTTGCTATTTTGTTGAGTCATTAGTTTCTACTTGCCCAATTCTAATCTTTATCAAGTTGTTTTCTTCAGTTAACTTTTGAATCTCCTTTTCCATCTATCCAATTTTTCTTTTCAAGTGGTTATTTTCTCCAGTTAATTTTTGCACTTCCTTTTCCATTTGTCAACTCTTCCCAGTTAGGTTTTGTGTTTCCTTTTCCACTTGACCAACTGTTCCTTTTAAGTAGTTATTTTCTCTAGTTAATTTTTGGAGTTCCTTTTCCATTTGTTCAATTTTCTGTTTCAAAGAGATGCTCTCATCAGTGAATTCTTTTTTTATAATTTTAAAATCATTGGCCAGTTTTTCTTCTATTTCCTTCTTCATCTGTTCCAGGAGAGCTGTTTGTTCATGTAAGCAGTTCATAGTCCTTTCTGAAGTTTCAGATGGAAGTGCAGCCTCAGTACTGACCTCTTTGGTATTTGTGTTTTGGTCCTTATCCCCATAGAAAGATTCTATGGTTTTTTCATGCTTATTTGGCTTCTTTTTGTTCATGATGGTGATTATGTGTTGTGACTTCTGGTTCTTTCAGTTAGAAGCTGCAGAACTTGGTGTTGAGCTGACTTCTGTGAAAAAGCTAAGAGCAAGAGTCTTTTTATCTTTTTCTTTTGTGTTCCCCCAATCAGCCCTGGATTTAACTTGTTAAGTGTGGGGTAGGGGTGGTCTGATCATGGGAGATCTCCTCAGCTGAACTGAGGCAAAGCCAAGCTCAGCGGATGGTGATCCCAGCTGCCTTATTGTCTTCCTGTTTCCCCTGGAGTACTGAGGCATGCCTAGCAGCTAGTGAAAATTCCCACCACTCCTGGAGCTCCTCTCCTGGTGCTGAGGCTTGCCTGGGTCCTAGTGCAAGCTTCCTCTGCCCTGGGTCCTCTGTACTTCTGGTTTCCATCTGCCACAGTAGGAGGAATCCCCCTTAGCTATTTTCCTAGCCTCAGGTGTTATGAGACTATTTGCCCCCTCTGCTGTTCCCACTGCTGATCCAGGATTTTTCTGGGGAAATATTTTATGGTTCTTTCAAGGTCATCAAGGAGGGAGGAGAGAGCATTTACTGATCACTCTGCCATCCTGGCTCCTGGAAGTTCGAATAGGTGACTTACCGATGTTTAATCTGTGGGCTAAAAGTCTCAGGAGCTGCTGCATTGATATCTGGTGCTCAGCAGCTGCCACTCCTTCAGATCTGCTGGTCTCCCACCCTCGGCTGCTGCTGTGCTGGCTCTGCCTGCTGCTGCCTCAGGTTTCCTGGGGCCCTTCTGCTCTGCTGCATTTTGTGCTATGGGCTCACTCCCATGGAACAAATCCTTTCCATGGACCTTCCAGTCTGTCCTGGGCTCTGAATCTGCCACAGTCTGCCTCGCACTGAATTCCACACCTCCAAAGTCTGGTAAGATTCTCCTTTCAGAGATATCTGAAGGAGTTTGTCTGAGAGGTTAGGTGAGTCATTGCTCTCACTCTGCCATCTTGGCTCCGTCTCTGGAAAAAATCAAAATTGGGAAATTTATGGCAAACAAGTCTGGGGGAAAGAATTATTGGAAGATATATCGGACATGTGTTTGGCTACTAATTTGTCAGTTTTTCATGTAGATGCTCACGTGGTCCTCACCACACCAGAATGTGAGTACAATGCAGATGCTGATCGAGTAGTAAACATAGTTACTCAACATATTGTCCCTACTCTGATACCAACTGACGATCCAGTATTAGCAAAATGGGCCCATCAAATGACTGGCCATTTAGGGGTCCAAGCCACACACTAGTGGGCACAAGACCAGGGTATTAGTATCTCTCATTCATTGTTAAAACAACTAGCTGAAGAATGTTATATATGTCAGTTGGAAAAGAAACAAACTATTCCTCAGGTAGTAACTGGAGAGATAGTAAAAGGAAAAGTACCAGTCCAAATTTGGTAAATAGATCATATTGCACCCCTACCCCAAGACAAAGGGTGCAAACTTATATGTACTTGTGTTGACAGCTATTCAAGTGTACTAACAGTTTGTCCATGTAAGAACGGGACCCAGAAAAACACCTGTAAAACTTCAGATACCTTAAGTCTGTATTATGGAACCCCAATGGAGATTCAAAGCAACAATGGGTGACATTTCAAAGGTAATAAAATGAAGAAATATTTTGTATTAAACAATATAGAATAAATATATCATATTCCATATTATCCACAAGAATCTCAGTAAATGAAAAGAATGAATGTATTGTTGAAAGAACAGTTAAGAAAGTTAAGTTCTAATAATTCTTATCAACATTGAAAAGATAATTTGCTTATTGCTTTATGTAATTTGAATAATAGACAGTTGGGAGACAGTACACTGGTAGCCAGAATGATGACACCAAACCTGCAAATTAGAAAACAAACAGATAAGATTCAAAATGTTGAGTACTGAACTGTGAGGCCAGAATATCCAGCACTGTATCCAGAAACACCTGGTTTGGCAGGATATAATTTACATTCTTTAGAGGACTTTTGTTTGATAAGAAAGAAATAAGATCAATCTCTACTGGAATATGTATGAGAATCCCAAAAACATCATTTTGGACCGATATTACCTAAATCAGGATTAGCAACTTGAGGAATATATGTATTGACTGGAATGATAGACTCTAATTATCAAGGAGAAATCATTGTAACATTTCGAAATTTAGGTGATGGACCCATACAGTTGATAGAATATTTCAAGTGATTATTATTCCTTGTGAAACAAGACCACCTATGAAAACTTACCCTCCTTCTGCAATAGCTAACAGTGGAACTGAAGGATTGGGTTTTACTGATAGGATAAAATTGGGAGCAAAAGTACGGGTAAAACAGAAACCAGACACCATTCCAAAAGCTGCAGAAATTATAGCACTTGGGAATGATAATACCGTAACTGTTGTCTATTCAGGAGAAGATGATTACCTCCTATATTCTACCATGAATGAGGCTACGATAGTGGGTTTATGGACTCCAGAACCACAGTTGGCCCCATGCCTACCCTGCTTCTTGTTATTGTTATTTTGTTTGGTTTTTTTGGCTTTTCATTTGTTAAACGTGTTTGCTAGATTTGTTTCCTATGGTCTTAGTACCCTCCACCCGCAGATGTTTGATCACTTAAGCCAGATATCAACTCCTAAACATGATGGTAATGTGTCATCTCTGAGCCTGAAGTTGACCAAACTCCAGATGCCAGCTAAGAACTGATCTCTTAAATGGGAAGCCTTGAAGGAGAGACAGTTTTACGTCCAATCGCAGCAGGAAGTAGTTGAAGAAGAGATCTTTGCCCCATGGCCCCAAGATTATGAGCCCCATTTGTTGAGAGGTAATGATGAAGTGCTTGTGATAGCCCACCAACCTATGTAATGAATATGAAGGATCTTGGGCCCAATTGTAATAGTAATTTAAATGGAAAGATCTTTCTCATTAATTAATAGGCCTACGTGACCTGCTTCAATCACCTGGAAGCCTAAGTCACATGTGGTAGGGGGAACTTTCTGAAGAGGCTGAACAGAAAGTGTGGAATGAAACCTGGAGGAAGTAAGTGAGTGGGGTCAGGTCAGAGGGGATAGAACACAGGCCAGCTGACACAATATGACAGTTGATAGTGAGAGGTTTAGGGAGGGGAGGTTTGGGAATGACTTTGCCCCCTGCTGTGATCATGTTTATTAACTTCTTGGTCACCATGATGGGTACTGCTTTCTGGTTCTAGAATTTGGCTTACTTGTGTTTAAATAAATGTTTTTCTTCTGCCTTCTATATGGAGAATCTTTTATGCTTGGCAATTGAGAACTGTGCTGGTATATCCATAGTCATCAACAGTGCTGTGAATATTGCCTTGGCGATTCATCAGGTTAAGGAGTAAATTCTGTAAGCAGCCAGAAAGAAACATTTTAAATATCATGGGATCACAGTCAGGATTGTGCAGGACTTAGCAGCTTCTGTTTTAAAGTATCAGAGGGCTCAAAATATGATATTCTGGAAGGCAAAGAAGTTTGAGTTACAACCAATATATTTGAGGGTCTACCTGCCCCAAACCCAGGAAGTATATTAACACAATTACAAAACAGCTTTCACACAAATAAAGTCAGATATAAGAAAATTGGGGGAAAAAAAAAACAAAAACATCAGTTGCTTCTGGTTGGCTAAGTTAATATAATGAAAATGGTAATTATACCTAAATTAACTTATTCAGTGCCATACAAATCAAACTACCAAAAACATTTTATTGAGCTAAAAAGGCAACAAAATTCATCTGGAAAAATAAAAGGGCATGGATGTCAAAGTAATCAATGAAAAGAAATGCAAAGGAAGGCTGAACTAGCCATATCAGATCTAAAACTGTACTGTAGAGGCAGTCATCAAAACTATTTGGTACTGTCTTAAAAATAGTGATGGATCAATGGTTCATGCCAGAAAGCTTCTTGTGTTTAATACAAGTCCTGTGAATTTTCTAAAGACAAGAAAATCTACTCCCCTCCTTTTTTTCCTATTCAACCCTAAGGCCAATTTGTCATCCGTATGCAATGCCTATTTCATACATGTACTGAAGTCCTAAATCAATAAACTGACCATCAGGCTACCTGTAAAAGTTGACATGTCCACATAATAGATGGTTAAATTGCAATGATTCAAATATATTTATACAGAAATTTATTATTTATAAGCCATTTTCCTCATAATAAATCTGTGAGGTAGATACTATAACTATTAGTAGTTGCATTTTACAAATGAGTAAGCAAGTTGAGAAATAAAGTGGTTTGCCCAACATTAAAGAGTCAACAAGCATATGACACCGAAAGTGAGGTATTCTAACATCAATTCCAGGTCTTTTTTTTCCTGAATATCACCTTGTCTACATAATAAATAAGAGATAAAAAGAAAAAAAAAACATGAAGTAGGGCCACCATCAGAATTGTTTGGGACTAATTAGGTTAATATTTTGAAAGATATCTATATTACAAGTATTAAAATTAAGAAAAAAATCTTTGAAAGGTTTCAACCCTCTCTAAGCTATCTCAGAGGTCACCATTATATCCTAGGACTGGATAATGACTTCCAGGCTTTTTATGTAATTAGTAGGTTATTCATATTCTTTTTTTTTTTTGTAGGATAGAAATGATCAATCCCAAACCATTTTTGCTGTCTTTGCTTTTTCTCACAGCCCTCATTTTGAATTTTCCTGAAGTGACTTTTATCTTTGACAGATAGAGGGAGAGTACAGGCTCCACATTATCCACTGACCCAGATTCTCATTCTAAGTAACGGGAAGTTTCCCAAAGGGATACATGTGATGGGAATCTAGTGCATTTAAGATGCTTCTTTTATGTTTACTAATTGACCATAGTCTATGCAATATTACTCAGTGTAGCATCCATGTTACTTGAAGTGTTAAAAGAAATCTGCTTTTTCTTGGTGGGGTCTAAATTTCTCTGTGTGTATGTCAAAAGCCTAATAAAACCCAGGGGAGGGAATGGGAATAAAAAAAAATGTAAGTGTTATAATTATATTTGTGAACTTTTCAGAGGTGTACAGAAATTGAATAATTATAAATTAGTAATTCTTCTTATCATTAATTCTATTTACATAATCCTTTTTTCTTCAAGTGCTGTTAGGATTTGTAAATCAAAAAACTACTTTGAAGTTGCTGTTTTATAAATCCTTTCATTTCACATGAATTCTACATTAACCATTCACCTCCCACCCCCTTTTCTAATTTGTTCTTGAATATATGATTGCTACTTTCTTAAGCAGTACTATTTAGAACTGAGATAAACTCTGGAGACTTATCTTCAGTTTATACACTAGAGTCTTGAGTATTATGCAAATTAGTTTGCTATCACTATTACATAACCATAAAAGACATCAGCAGCAGTCTATAGAACTACTACAGTTTCTAGGAAGAGACACAATTTCTATGAAGGAGAAGAGACATAATAAAATGGGATGAAAGAGTTCCTTCCCCCAACACTGTTGATTAAAAAAAAAATCTATACATAGTTAAACCAGAGGGGAGCAACTTAGAAAATAATCTTAAATTTTCATTTTTTTAACGAGGTGCAAATTTTCTTCTTTCCAAATAGGTTACTGATAATTACTTAAGGGAAAAAGATATATGTTTGTGCACAGGTATACACACACACACACTCATATATATATATACACATACATACATATACAAATATGTACATGTACATGTGTATATATCTGAATGCATATATATGCTGGGGATGGAAGCTCAATTCCATGTGGACAGTCTCGGGCGGGTAAAGGTGGGAACTTCTAGAATTGAGCTTGACCAATCTGTGCCTCTGGCAACTATCCAAGACTAGAAAATTAGTCATCTAAATGGGTAAAATAATTTGCTCACCTAGAAAATTCTATACTGAGTAAATCTCAGACCTGGTTAAATTTGGGTTTTCGTAGATAATATGCAATATGTGAAAATTAGTATATATGCACAATATATACAGAATACATTAAAGGTAACCTTAAAGAGTAAAACAGAAAACCATAAAAATTCTCCTACAGAGATTTATGCTTGAGCTAAGAATTGAAGGAATTCAGGGATTCAAGGAAAAAGAGGTAAGGAAGACAGAGTTTAGGCAGGGAGAAAATCTAAAGCAAATATACAATGGTGGAAGATGGAGTGTTATTTATGAGAAAAAGCATAAAGGCCAGTATGGGTGGACCATAGTATGTAGAACAGCAATACGTACAAAGAACACTTGAAAGATTGAAAAAGATTGAATTATGTTGTGAAACCTTTTCAATGGAAAATTGTTGTAATTGGTGCTACAGGTAATAGTCATTGGAGTCTATTGAATAAATATGTTGCATAAAACACATACACATATATCTGTGAGTTTATTGACTATATATATATACATATATCATTTTATCTATACATATACATGTGTATAGAGATAGATAATAGAAACACATATACTCTACTGTGTATGTTTTGCATATATGAATATATTTGTGTGTCTATAAGTATATATATATATATATACATACATATATATCTGCATGCATGTGAATACTTACATGTGTATATGGAGAGAGTGGGAGGGAAGGAAAGAGAGAGACAGGGCCTCAGGCAAAATAATTCACTTTTCAAGTCTCCAGGCAACTTTCCAAGTCTTTAATTTGTAGAATAACGGCAAGTGGTTTGGCAATATTCATGCAGCTAATTAATGACAGAGCCAATATTATAGCTAAGATCTTCCCAGTCCAAGCCCAGTGTCCTAACAACTAAACCACTTGTTTTGTGGATTACCAACCATAAATTCTTTTACCTAAGTTTGCGATTTGGAATTTATTTCTATAAATTAATGTAAGAATAATAGAATTTATCTTCTCTACCCAGGAGGATTTGGATTTTATTTGTATTGTGATCAGAAGTGTCTAGTGACACACCCATCACAAGGCCACTTTTATTAGAGACTCTGTGTCAGATTATTTCCCTTTTTTATGTGTTCTGGATTTCCTCATTAAGTCACCAGAATTATAACTAGGTCTCCTGTACTCATTTAGAGGTGATTCTAATCAAATCAAACCTGCAAAGGATAATGCATGTTCCCTTCCCTCCCTCCAGAGAGCATGGAACTTCACTATGAAGATGGTTGAACACTGCTTGACATAGCTTAAAGCTGAAATACATAAATATGTCTTCTCCTGACAGAGTAATATCTATTAAAACTAGAGTGGAGAATGGATATGAAATATCTCCTTCTATGTTTCATAAACAGTAGACAGGTACAATTCACAAGAGTCAAATACATCCCCAGGGACACTCTCTTTCTCCTAAGAATCATGTGTTTTTTAAACTTCCCTAAAAGTTTTCTTATTTTTTCCTTGAGCCTAAAGAACAATTTACATTGAAACCATGCTTATGTTTCAAGACAGACTATGGAGCTTCCAGAGATTTTCATTTTCAACTGCCTGTCTGATTTAAACTACAAGTGCTAAGGTGAGAGCCTCAAATATGAGTCAGTGGAGTCTTTTTCTTCTTCTCAGACTTCCTAACTTTCTGTTATCTCATTTCCTTTCTCTCTCCCTCTCTCTTTCATTTTATTTTCTCTCTATTCTATTCAGAGAGATGATGAGTTATATTATCTTATTTTCCTTTGTTTACAGGAAGACAGTTTCATCAAAAAAATTAAATACCTGTTTAGCCATGATAAATGTGTGATTGGAGGGAAAGGGGTTATCTATATAATAAGAACGAGGGAAAACAATAGAAAACTCATTTTTTTTTGTTTTTATCCATATCACATCAAGATACTTTGAGAAAGAAGTCCATTATATTGGGTAGCTCCCTGATAAAAATTTATTGGAGGACATTGACAAGAATAGCAGAGGATGGACATGAAGAAGTTGTAATATATTTCAGTGGAGGAAATATCACCATTGACATGATAAAGCCAAAGACCCCAACTCCTCGAATAAGAAATCACTATTTGACAGAAAATGCTGGGAAAATTGGGAAACAGTATGTAAAGAAACTAGGTGTAGACCAACATATGACCAACATCTTACACTGTATGCCGAGATAAAGTCAAAATGAGAAGATGATTTAGACATAAAGGGTGATAACATAAAGAAATTTGGAGAGCAAGGAACAGTTAAACTGTCAGATCTATGGAGAAGGGAAGAATTTTTAGAGAAACAACAGATAGTGAGCATCATGAGATGTAAAATGGGTAATTTTTATTATATTAAATTTAAAAATGTCTGTATAAACAAAACCAATGCAACCAAAATTATAAAGGAAGTAAAAGGTGGACAATTTTTGTAACAAGTATCTCAGATAAAGGCCTCATTTCTTAAAGATATAGAGAAAAGGGTCATATATACAACACTATAATTCATTCTCAACTGATAAATGAGCAAAGAATATGAACAAGTATTTTTCAGGTGAAGAAATCAAAGTTATCTACAGTCATATTTTAAAAAATTCTCTAAATCACTAACGATTAGAGGAATGCAAATAAAAACAGCTCTGAGGTACCATTGACCAGAATATCTAACATAACAGAAAAGGAAAATGATAAATGTTAGAGAAACTATGGGAAAACTGGGACGCTAATATACTTTTGGTGGAATTGTAAACTGACCCACCCATTCTGGAGAGCAATTTGGAAATAAGTCCAAAGGGGAATCAAACTGCACATAATTTTTGATCCAGTAATACCATTCCTAGGTCTATATCTCAAAGAGATTATAAAAATGGGAAAAGGATCTACATGTGCAAAAAAAAATTTATAGCAACTATTTTTGTACTTGCAAAGAACTGGAAATTGAGAGAATGTCCTTCAGTTTGGGAGTGACTGAAAAGTTATAGTTTGCGAGTGTAATAAGACACTATTGTGCTATAAGAAATGTCAATCAGTGAGAAGATGTTCATCTCAATATTAGGGTAGTTGGACGGATTGTATACACATAGACAGGGTGAGTTGATTATGAAGGGACAGTATCCAAAACAATAAAATTAAGAGATCAGAGATGAATATATTGGGGGAAGGAGAAAGGAAGAGATAGAATAGGTAAATTATGTCTCACATAAAAGAGGCAAGAAAAAGATTTTTCAATGGAGGAGGAGAGGGTGGAGGTGGGAGTGAAAGAGTAAACCCTACTTTCATCAGATTTGGCTTAAGAAGGGAGTAACATGCATGCTCAATTTGGTATGAAAATCTATCTTACACTACAGGAAAGTAAGAGGGAAAGTGATAAGTGGTAATGGGGGCATGATGGAAGGGAGGGCAAATGGGAGGAGGGGGCAATTATAAGTAAACACTTTTGAGGAGGGACAGGGTCAAAAGAGAGATTAGAATAAATGGGGGGCAGGGTTGAACGGAAGAAAACATACTTAGTCTTTCACAACATGAATGCTATTGAAGTGTTTTGCATGACTACAATTAGGTAACCAATATCAAATTGTTTGCCTTCTCAATGGGGATGGGTGGGGAGATGGGAACAGAGAGAAACTGGAATTCAAAGCTGTAAAAATTAATATTAATTTTGTTTACATGGAACTGGAAAATGAGACATACAAGCAATGGGATGTAGAAATCTATCTTGCCCTACAAGAAAATAAAAAGGAAGGGGATAAGAGAAAAGAGGGGTGTGATAGAAAGGAGGAAAGATTGGAGGAAGGGGTAATCAAAATGCATAATGTCTTGGGGTGGGAGGAGGGGAAAGATGGGGAGAAAATTTGGAACTCATTATCTTGTAGAGGGGAATTTAGAAAACTAAAAATAAATTAATTAATTTAAAAATTTTTGAATTCCAAATTCTCTCCCTTCCTCCTTCTCCACCTCTCTCATTTGAGTAGGCAAGTAATTCCATGTGGATTAAAAAAACACTCAGGAAAAATAAAGAAAGTTGAAAAAAAAGAAAGTTTCTTCAATCTGTATTTAATACCACCAGCTCTTTCTCTGAAGCTGGTTAGTATTTTTCATCCTAAGTCCTTCATAGTTGTCCTGGCCCATTGTATTGTCGAGAAAAGCTAATTCATTCATAGCTGATCATCTTACAATATTGCTGTTACTTTCTTTCCATGACATTTCACTTTGCTTCAACCCATGTAAGTCTTTCTAGATTTTCTGCTCATTTCTTATAGTATAAGAGTATTCCATCACTCTTACATAATACAACTTATTCAGTCATTCCCTAGTTGATGTGTATCCCTTCAATTTCTAATTGTTTACTACCAGAAAGGAGCTGCTATACTTGTACATATAGGTCCTTTTCCTGTTTTAAATCTCTTTTGTGATACAGACCTAGTAGTGGTATTGCTATGTCAAAGCGTATGCATGGTTTGAGCATAGTTCCTTTGGGCATAGTTCCAAATTGCCCTATAGAGTGGATTAATCAATTCTCAACTCCCACAACAGTGCATCAATGTCTGATTTTTCCCACATGCACTCCAACATTTATCATTTATCTTTTCTGTCCTATATCTAATCTAATAGGTATGAGGTAGTAGCTCAGAATTGTTTTAACTTACATTTCTTCAGTCAATAGTGAGATATAATCTTTTTTCATATGGCTATAGGTAGCTTTAATTACTTCACCTGAAAATTATTCGTATCTATTGGGCATTTATAAATGGTGAATTGCTCTTATTTTTATAAATTTGACACAGTTCTCTATATGATAGCAAAATGAGGCTTTTATCAGAAAAGCTTGCTTCAAGTTTTTTTTTTTCAGTTTCCGTTCCTAACTGTAGTTCATGCCATCCCATTCTCCCTATCCCTGCTTATTATATTCTCTCACTTGTCTCACCTTGTCCCTCCTGAAAAATGTTTTGCTTCTAATTACTCCTTCCCCCATTCTACCTTCCCTTCTATCAAGCTCTCCCTTTCTCTTATCCCCTTTCCTATATATTTTCTTGTGGGGTAAGATAGATTTCTATATTCTACTGCTTGTTTTTCTTATTTCCCAGTTACACGTAAAACAGTTTTTAACATTTGTTTTTATAATTTTGAGTTCCAAATTCTTTCTCTTCTTCCCTCATTATCCACCTCACTGAGTGGACAGGCCATTTGTTATAGGTCATACATGTGGAATCACAGTAGTCATATTGTTTTGTTTCATCCTATCCCTCCTCAAAAGTATTTGCTTCTGATTACCACCTGTCCCAATCTGCCCTCAAGTCTTTCACTCCCTATCTCTTCTTTCATTCCTCCCTAATATCCTGCAAGATAAGATAGAGTTCCAATCCAAATTGAGTGTGTATGTTATTCCCTTCTTAAGTCATTTCTGTTAACTTTTGCACCTCCTTTTCCATCTGCCCAATTATTTTTTTAAAGGAATTATTTTCTCCAGTTAGGTTTTGTGCTTCCTTTTCCATTTGTCCAATTTTCCCAGTTAGGTTTTGTGCTTCCTTTTGTTCAATTTTTCTTTTTTTTTTTAAAGGCTGTTCTCTTCAGTGAATTCTTTTTTCATACTTTTAAAGTCATTGGCCATTTATTCTTCTATTTCCTTCTTCAGCTGTTCCAGGAGTGCTCTTTGTGCATGCAAGCAATTCATAATCACTTGTGAAGTTTCAGATGGGAGTACAGTCTCAATACTGACTTCTTTGGTATTTGTGTTTTGGTCCTGGTCCCCATAGAAAGGTCTTTTCTTGGTCTTTTCCTTCCTCCTTTGCTTCTTGCTCATGCTGGTGAGGCTTTGTGTGTTGTGGCCTCTGGTTCTTTCAGATAGAAGCTAAAGAAACTGGTGCTGAGCTGACTGGTGTGAGAAAGCAAAGGTGAGTTCTGTTTTTGTTTCCCCAGGATAAGCTAGCTTGTTAAGTGTAGGGGAGGGGTGGTCTGGTCACAGGAGATCTTCTCAGCTGAGCTAGAGCAAAGGGAAGATCAGGGCTTGGTGATATCAGGCTGCTTTAGTGTCTTCCCATTTTCTCTGGAGCACTGAGGCACTTGGGTCCTGGCACTGGTTGTGAGGCTCCACTCCCCTGGAGCTCCAGTCCTCTGCCACACTAGGAGGAATCCCCTTTAGCTATTTTCCTAGCCTCAGGTGCTACAAGACTGTTTGCCCTTTCTGCTCATTCCACTGATTCAGGATGTTTCTGGGGAAATATTTTATGGTTCTTTTAAGGTCAACAAGAGGAGGGGGAGAAAGCATTTACCAATCATTCCACCATTTTCACTCCCAGAAGTTTAAGCAGGTGACTTACAGACATTTAATCTGCAGGTTGAAAGTCTCAGGCACAGCTGCTGCAGATAGCGGGCTTCCTTCTGCAGCTCTCACTCACTTGGCTCTGCTTCACTCTCACCATGGACTGCTATCCCACCATGCTACCACTTCTTGAGATCACTCTGGGGCTTTTCTGCTTGGCCCTGCTGGGGCAGGGATGCTGTCCTGTGCTTTGTATGCTCCTCCACCCCCATGAAACAGATCCTTCCCTTCTACCTTCCAGTCTGTCCTGGGCTGTGAATCTGCCACAGTCTGTCTCCTATTGGATTCTGCACCTCCAAAATTTGGTCAGATTCTCTTTTTAGAAGTATCTGAGAGAGTTTGTCTAAGAGTTTAGGTGAGTAGTTGCTCTCACTCTGCCATCTTGACTCTGCCTCGCTTAGGTCACTTTTGATGCGACTAAGGTTCATATATTCCTTCTCCCCTCTTTCCTCTTCCCATCCACCATAAAAACTTTTTTCTTGACTCTTTTATGTGAGATAATTTATGCCATTCTACCTCTACTTTTCTCCTTCTGCCCATAAATTCCTCTCTTTCACTCCATAATTTTATTTTTTAAATATCATCCCATCATTTTCAACTTCTTCTGTACCTTCTGTCTATATATAGATATGTATCTATCACATACATATATACACATACATAGATATATGTATATACATACACATATACACATACACACATACATATTCACATATAAATGTACATGTATATATGGAAAAGTATGTATGTATATACGTATGTATGTGTATATATGTATATGTATATGTGTATATGTATATATTTCCTTCCCTTCAACTACCCTAATACTGAGAAAGGTCTACTTGTGAGTAGTTACAAATATGAATCAAAAATGTCATCTTCCATGTTGGAATGTAAAAACTTCAGTAAGAACTGTATTTTTTTTTCTTAAGAATGCATTAAATTCCCTTATGTCATTGAGTATCATCTTTCCCTTCATTAAGTACACTCTGTTTTGCTGGATAGATGATTCTTGGTTTTAATTCCAAACTCCTTTGAGCCCAGACATATCATATCCCATGCCCTTTGATTCTTTTATATAGAAGCTGCTAAATCTTGTGTTATCCTGATTGAGGTTCCACAGTGCTTGAATTGTTTCTTTCTGGATGACTACAATGACCTGCTGTAATGTTAATGTAAGGTTAATGGTGGATAGGAGGACGAGTTAATTTCTTCCCCACCTATAAATAAGCATCAAATAACTTTTGTTAGTTTCTAATGGGATCATGTCCTCCACCTCTGAAAAGTGTATATACATATACACAGACAACCTTACCTCAGCAAACCAGGAGGAGATCCTGAGGTCCAGGGAGGTGAAGCCTGCAACCACAAACATTAAGACACAAGGCATGCTTCAGCACCCCACAGGAATCAGGAAACCTCTAGTGCAGACAAGATCACCAACCACTGAGGTTTCCTGTTCTTTAGCTCAGCAGAGAAGACCTGCCATAGTCAGACCAACCCTCCCTCACACTTAACACAGCTAGCTCCAGGGCAACTCTGGGGAAATTCAGAAAGACTTCGCCTGGTCTCTGCTTTCTCACATCAGCCAGCTCAGCACCAGGTAAACTGCAGGATTTTAGCTACAAGCTGAAAGAATCAGAGGCCACAACATACAAAGACTCAAGTACAAGGCACAAAGAACAGAAGCCTTTTTGCCTTAGAAGTAGAGATTGACTTTAAAAGTCAGGAAAAAGGTGATCATCATGAATAAGAAGCAAAGCAGAAAAGAAAAGACTATAGAATCTTTCCATGGGGACAGGGACCAAAACACAAATAACAAAGAGGTCATCATTGAGATTATATTCTCATCTATAGCTTCAAAAAGGAAAACAAACTGGTTTCAAAAACAAAGAGCATTCTTGGAACACCTGAAAAAAGATTTTAAAAGCCAAATCAGAGAAGTAGAAGAACAATTAGCCAATGACTGTAAAAATATGAAAAAAAAATAATTGAAGAATTTAAAAGGAAAATTGAACAAATGGAAAAGGAAGCACAAAAACTAATGGGGGAAAATAACTCCTTAAAAGGAACAATTGGACAGATGGAAAATGAAATGCAAAAGTTAACTGAAGAAAGCAATTTGATAAAATTTGGTATTGGGCAACTAGAAGCTAATGACTTTATGAGACATAACGAGTCAGTCAAATAGAATCTAAAGAATGAAACGATAAAAGAAAATGTAAAATATCTCGTTGGAAAAACAACTCACATGTTAAATAGATCCAGCAGAGAAAATCTAAGAATTATTGATGTACAAGAAAGTCATAATGAAAAAAAGAGCCTGGACAATATCTTCCAAGAAATCATCAAGTAAAATTGCCCAGAAATCCTACATCCACAGGGCTAAATAGTCATCAAAAGAATTCACCATTCACCTCCTGAAAGGGATCACAAACTAAAAATACCAAGGAATATGTTGCCAAATTCCAAAACTATCAAGTAACAGAGAAAATACTACAGGCATCCAGAACGATATTATTCAAATATCAAGAAACTACAGTCAGCATTACAGTGGACATTGCAGCTTCTACATAAAAAGACTGAAGAAATTGAAATATGATATTCCCTAACGCAAAGGAGCTGACACTACAACTAAGGATCAATTACCTAGCAAAGTTGAGTATAAGATTTCAGGCAAGGAGATGGACATTCAATAAAATAAGGAATTTGCAGACCATCCTGATGAAAACACCAGAGTTCAATAGAAAATTCAATCTTCAAACACAAGTATCAAGAGATTCATAAAAAAGTAAAGAGGGGTAAAACACTTATTATTCAATATGGGCATACTGTTTCATCCCTATAAGTGAAGAAGACATTTGTTAATCTTAATAACTGTATATTTATCATGATATATAGCAGGGATATACATAGATAGAGGAAGCAGGTATAAATCAAATGATGTGATGTTAAAAATGTGACTTTAAGGCACAAAAGGATGATAATAGGAGATATGAAAAGGAGGAGCCAGAAAATGACAAATTACATGACAGGAAGAGGCACAAAATTATATTACAGTAGAGGGAAAGAGGGTAAGTAGATGACCATTGTTTGATATTTAATCTTATCTGATTTGGAACAACAAAATCAGTTAAGTATAGAAATCTAACTAACTCTATAGTCAGTAGGAGGGGAAGGGAGAAAGAGAAGGGATGGGAGGCTAAAAGGAAAGAAAGAAGTAGTAAGGGTAAAGGACAGTAAAAGGGAAGGGAGCTGAAAAAAAGGGTGGAAAGTCTGATGGAGAAACTGGTCAAAAATTAAAACTCTATTGTGTAGGGGAAGGCAGAAGGGAGAACTAAAAACACAAACTGAGGGAAAGCCAACGATGGGAAAGACACAGATAGCAATCAAAACTGTGAATGTGTATGGGATGAACTCTCCCATAAAATGGAGATGGATGGCAGAATGGATTAAAACCATTATCCAAGAAATATGTTGTTTACAAGAAACATATTTGAAATGGGGGCATACATACAGGGTAAAGCAAAAGGTTGAAATAGAATTTTTTGTACTTCAGCTGATATAAAAAAGCAGGGGTATCAATCCCAATCTCAGACAAAGCAGAAGCAGAAATAGATATAATCAAAAGAGACAAGGAAGGAAACTACATCCTGCTAGAAGGCACAATAGACAATGAATCAGTATCATTAGTAAACACATAGGCTTCAAGTGATTTAACATCCAAATTATTAGATGAGAAGATAAAGGCATTACAGGAAGAAGTAAGCAGCAAAACTGTACTAGCGGGGGACCTCAACACCCCCCCTCTCTGAACTTGATAAATCTAACATCAAAATAAACAAGAAAGAAGTTAAGAAGGTGAAGAAAACTCTAGATAAGATCTCTGGAGAAAACTGAATAGGTATAGAAAGGAATATACCTGTTTCTCAGTGGTACATGGCTCATATACAAAAACTGACCATGCACTAGGGCATAAAAACCTCAAAATCCAGTGCAGAAAGGCATGGATAGTCAATGTATCCTTCTCAGACCATAATGCAATAATAACAATATGTAATAAAAGACCATGGAAAGATCGACCAAAATTATTTGGAAATTAAATAATCTAATCCTAAATAAGGAGTGTGTTATGGGAGGCAGAGTCAAGATGGCAAACTAGAAAGATGCATACACTCTAGCACTTCCTCCACCGCCCAAAAAATACTTGTAAAAAATGACTCTCGAAAAATTCTAGAGCAGCAGAAGACACAGAACAACAGAGTGAAAGGGATTTCCAGGCAAAGGTAACCTGGATGGCTGATAGGAAAGATTTATCCCATGGGAGACTGAGTGGATCAGAGCCTACCCCAGGCTGTGCAACACAAGTAGGAACAGGACCAGATCAGGCCTCCAGGGCAGAATCCCCAGCAGGGAGGGTCCCAGATGCATCAACCCATAAGCCACAAAAAAACTTCAAAGGTAAGTATAGGAGGGCTTTCATAGCTGGGCAAGAGGGAAGCAGGGTAACCTCAGCACTGGCCTCAGGAAGCAGCAGCAGCAGGGTGATGGGCAAGTACAGTAGCTGCAGAAGCACCCTGGGTTCATTACCTGAGTGGCTCATCTTAAAGTCTTTTGGGGAATTGAGCAGGGGATCTGAACCTCAGTCCTTAGTGGTGGCTCCTCCCATAGCCAAAGATCCTGGGGTAATTGAGCAGCTGATTCAAATCTCAGCCCTGAGCACTGTCTTGCATGTAGAAGGAGCACTGGGACCCTCCTCTTGACATAGGATTCAAAAGTCAAGGAACTGGCTGGGAAAATGTCCAAAATAGGGAGAAAAATAAAACCATAGAAGGTTACATTCTTGGTAAACAGGTATCTCCTTCCATACTTTTGGATGAGGAAAACAATGCATATTGTAAGAGGAAGTCAAGACTTCAGCCTCCAGTACCTCAAAATGAATATGAAATGGGATAAGGCCATAAAAGAGCTTGAAAAGTAAGGCAGCAGCTTGCTAAAGGGGAACCAAAAACATACTGAGGGAAATAAAACCTTTAAAAATAGGCTAACTCAATTGAAAAAAGATGTCCAAAATGCCAATGAGGAGAAGGCTTTAAAAAGCAGAATTAGTCAAATGGAAAAGAAAGTTCAAAAGCTCACTGAACAAAATAGTTCTTTAAAAATGAAAGTGAAGTTCAGGAAACCTAATGGCTAAACGATAAACCAAGAAATTACACACACACACACACAAAAAAAAAAAAACAAAACCAAAAGACTGAGAAAATAGAAGATAATGTGAAACATCTCATTGGAAAAGCAAGCGACTTAGAAAATAGATCCAGGAGATACAATTTAAAAATTATGGGACTACCTGAAAGTCATGATGAAAAAAGAGCTTGAATATTAGCTCTCATGAAATTATCAAGGAAAACTGTCCTGATATTCTAGAATCAGAGAGAAAATAAATATTGAAAAAATCGACTGATCACCTCCTGAAAGAGACCTGAAAAGAGAAACTCCTAGTAATGTTGTGGCCAAATTTCAGAGTTCCCAGGTCAAGGAGAAAACATTGAAAGCTGTTAGAAAGAAACAATTTGAGCATTGTAGAAATACAATCAGGATAACACAGGATCTGACAGCTTCTACATTAAGGGATAGAAGGGCTTGGAATAGTATATTCCAGAAGCCAAAGGAACTAGGACTAAAACCAAGAATCACCTACCCAGCAAAACTGAGTATAATACTTCAAGGGAAAAAAAATAGCATTTCAATGAAATAGAGGACGTTCAAGCATTCTTGATGAAAAGACCAGAACTGAAAAGAAAATTTGATTTTCAAACACAAGAATCAAGAGAAGCATGAAAAGGTAAACAGGAAAGAAAAATCATAAAGGATTTTCTAAAACTGAAATGTTTACATTCCTACACGGAAAGATAATACTTATAACTTTGGAGACTTTTCTCAGTATTTGGCTGGTGGAGGGAGTACACATGCACACTCACACACACACACACACACACACATATAGACAGAGAGTACAGGCTGAGCTGAATCAGAAAAGATGATATCCATAAAAAATAAAATAAAATTAAGGGGTGAGAGAAGAAAATATTGGGAGGAGAATGGGAGAAATGGAACAGGGCAGACTATCACTCATAAAAGATATAAGATAAATCTTTTTCAATAGAGGAGAAAAGGGAGGAGATGAGAGCGGAAAAATGAAACTCTCTTCACATGTAGCTTAAGGAGGGAATAGCATGCTCACTAAATTTGGCATGAAAATCTGTCTTACACTAGAGTAAAGGAGGGGAGGAGATGACAAATGAGGTAAGGGGTATGGTAGAAGGGAGGGCAAATGAGAGAAGGAAGTAACTAGAAGTAAATGCTTTGGGGAAGGGACAAGGTAAAATGAGAGAATAGAAATAAATGGGGGGACAGGGAAGGATGGAGGGCAATTTAATTAGTCTCACACAGCATGACTATTGTGGAAGGCTTTTGCAAAACAACACATGTATAGCCTGTATTGAGCTGCTTGCCTTCTCAGGGGTGATGGATGAGGAGGGAGAGAGGGAGGAAGGGAAGGAGAGAAGTTGGAATTCAAAGTATTAGAAATGAATGTTGAGAATTGTTATTGCATATAACTGAGAAATAAGAAATACAGGTAATG
Organism: Notamacropus eugenii; assembly: GCF_028372415.1. NCBI lineage: Eukaryota > Metazoa > Chordata > Mammalia > Diprotodontia > Macropodidae > Notamacropus > Notamacropus eugenii. The sequence goes on along the minus strand of NC_092876.1, from coordinate 168,331,578 downwards.
AGGTATAGAAATTTATCTTGCCCTACACGAAAAGAGAGAAGATGGTGATAAGGGAAGGGTGAGGTGTGATAGAAGAGAGGGCATATTGAGGGAAGGGGCAATCAGAATGCAAGGTGATTTGCGGTGTGGGGAGGGAAGAGATAGCGAGAAAAGTTGAAACTCAAAATTTTGTGGAAATGAATGTTGAAATCTAAAAAAAATAAATAAAACAAAAAAGGATGAATGTGTCAAACAACAAATCATAAATAATGAATAACAATACAGAGATAACCTACCACATCTTATGGAATACTGCAAAAGCAGTTCTTAGGGGAAGTTTTATATCTTTTAATGTCTACATGAATAAAATAGAGAAAGAGGAGATCAGTGAATTGGGAATGCAGCTGAGAAAAGCTAGAAAAGGAACAAATTGAAAATCCCCAAGTAAATATCAAATTAGAAATATTGAAAGATTAATAAAATTGAAATTAAGGAAACTATTGAACTAATAAATAAAACTAAGAGTTTGTTTTATGAAAAAACAAATAAACTTGATAAACCTTTGGTCAATTTGATCAAAAAAAAGAAAGAGGAAAACCAAATTACCAGCATCAAAAATGAAAAGGATGAACTCACCTCCAGTGAGGAGGAAATTAAAACAATAGTTAGAAATTTCTTTGCCCAATGGTGTCCCCATAAATTTGACAACCTAAAAGGGATGGATGATTACTTTAAAATATGGAAATTGCCTAGATTAACAGAAGAGAAATTTGAATACTTAAATAACTCCATCTCAGAAAAAGAAGTTGAACAAGCCATCAATGAACTCCGTAGGAAAAAAAAAATCTCCAGGGCCAGATGGATTTACAAGTTGATTCTATCAAACACTTAAAGAACAGTTCATTCTAATCTTATATAGACTATTTGGCAAAAATGCAGAAGAAGGAGTCCTACCAAATTCCTTTTATGACACACATATGGTTCTGATACCTAAACCTGGAAGAGTCAAAACAGAGAAAGAAAGTTATAGACCAATTTCTCTAATGAATACAGATGCAAAAATTTTAAATAAGATTTTAGCAAGAAGAATACAGCAACTTATTCCCAGAAGAATACATTATGATCATGTAGAATATATATCAAGAATGGAAGGTTGGTTCAATATTAGGAAAACTATTAGCATCATTCATTACATCAAGAAGAAAACTAATAGACAACACATGATTATCCCAATAGATGCAGAAACAACTTATGACAAAATGCAACACCCATTACTTTTGAAAATACTGGAGAGCATAAGAATAAAGGGAACTTTCCATAAAGTAATCAGCAGAATCTACCTAAAACCTTCAGCAAGCATTATATGAAATGAGGATAAGCTAGATGTATTTCCACTAAGACCATAGGTGAAAAAAGGATGCCCATTATAACCACTATTTTTCAGTATAGTACTACAAATTGTAAACCATAGCAATAAGAGAAGAAAAAGAAATTGAAAGAATTTGAAGGGCAAAGAAGAAATTAAGTTATCATCTTTGTACATGACATGAAGATATACTTAGAGAATCCCAGAAAATTAAGTAAAAAACTACTTGAAATAATAAAGAACTTTGGCAAAATTACAGGTTACAAAACAAAACCACACACATCTTCAGCATTTCTATATATTCCTAACAAAGCCCAACAACAAGAGATAGAAAGAGAAATCCCACTTAAAGCTAAGGTGGGCACTGTAAAATATTTGGGAGTCTACCTGCCAACACAAATCCAAAGACTATATGAACACAATTACAAAACATTTTTCACACAAATAAAGCCAGTTCTAAGTAAGTGGGAAAACATCTGTTGTTTGTGTGTAGACAAGACAGTACAATAAAAATGGCAGTTCTACCTAAATTAATTGACTTGTTCAGTCCCATACCAATCAAGCTATCAGATAATTATTTTGGAGAGCTAGAAAAAATAATATCAAAATTCATCTGGAAGAACAAAAGGTCCAGAATATTAAGGGAACTAGTGAAAAGAAATGCTAGGGAAGGTGGCCTAGCCCTACTAGATCTCAAATTGTATTATAAAGCTGTAATTATCAAAACCACATGACACTGACTGAGAAATAGCAGGGTAGACCAGGGGAATAGCTTAGGTACTCAAGACACAATTGTCAATGAATATAGCAATCTACTGTTTGAAAAACCCGAGGATCCCAGCTTCTAGGATAAGTACTCACTGTTTGACAAACATTGCTGGGAAAACCGGATAACAGTGTGGTGCAAACTGGCAATAGACCAGTGCCTGATATGGTACACAAGAATGGAGTCCAAATGGATACATGATCTAGGTATATTGACTGATACTCTAAAAAAATTAGGGGAGCAGGAAACAGCGTATTTGTCAGATTTATGGAGAATGGAGAAATTTTTGACAGAACAGGAGATATAAAACTTTATGAAGTGCAAAACAGATAATTCTGATTACATTAAATTGAGAAGTTTTTGGACAAACAAACCCAATCCAAACAAGATTATGAGGGAAGCAGAAAACTGGGAAAGAATTTTTGCAGCTAGTGTCTGTGATAATGGCCTTACTTCTTATATGTGTATAGAATGGGAACAAATGTACAAGAATATAAGACTTTCCCCAATTGATAATTGTGAAAGGTGATGAACAGGTCATTTTCAGAGGAAGAAATTGAAGTTGTCTATAATCATATGAAAAAAAATCACTATTGATTAGAGAGATGCAAATCAAAACAACTTTGAGGTACCACATTGCACCTATCACATTGGCTAACATGACAAAACAGGAAGATGATAAATGTTGGAGAAGATGTGGGAGAATTGGAACACTAATTCCTTGTTGGTGCAGCTGTGAGTTGATCCAACCATTCCAGAGAGCAATTTGGAAATATGCTCAAAGGGCTACAAAAATATGCATACCCTTTGACTCAGCAACACTGCTTCTAGAACTGCATCCCCAAGAGGTCATGAAAATGGGAAAGGGGCCCACATGTGCAAAAATATTTATAGCAGCTCTCTTTGTGGTGGCTAAAAGTTGGAAATCAAGAAGATGTCCATCAATTGGGGAATGATTCAATAAATTGTGGTATATGAATGTGAAGGAATACTATTATGCAGTAAAAAATGATGAACAAGAAGATTTCAGAGAGGCCTGGGAAACCTTATATGAACTTATACTGAGTGAAAGGAGCAAAAACAGGAGAACTTTGTACACAGCAACAACCACAGTGTGAGAGGAATTTTTCTGGTAGACTTAGTACTTCATTGCAATGCAAGGACTTAAAAAATTCCAAATGTACTCTTGAAGCAAAATGTGTTCCACATCCAGAGAAAAATCTATAGAATTTGTTTGCAGAACGAAGCAGACTATTTTCTTTTATATTGTGTTTTGTTTTGTTTTATGATTTCTCCCATTGATTTTAATTCTTCTATGCAACATGATTAAGGTGAGAATGTATTTAATAGCAATATATGTGTAGACCTATATAAAATTGCATGCTGTCCCAGGGACGGAGTGAGGAGGGATGGGGAAACAGGGGTAGGAAGGAGAATAAGTGTAACATGTATGGAAGTGATTGTAGAACAGTGAAAACAAATAAAATAATTTAATAAAAAAATACAGGTATTGGTGCTTTTCTCTCTGGTGATAATGTATGTATTATCTGTGGTCAGGCAATTTTATACCTTGTCCCTTGTTCTTTCTGGTTGTAATTTCTGCTTGTAATTTCTATTTGTATTTTCTCTGAAGTTCAGGGTGTTGACTCTTTCTTTTGACCTAAGTGAATCATACATGGCTTTATTAAAGTAGATTGTTGACCCTCTCAAATATTGCTTTACTTTTAGGAAAACAGATCTAAGAACTTGTACAGCAGACTCTCCTGTGTATGCCAGAGTCCTTGCTGTTACGCTGTGACCTCTGGAATTTGGTTATAATATTCCTGGGAGTTTTCCTTTCAGATTCTTTTCAAGGAGGTGATTCATGGATTCTTTCAATTTCTATTTTACTCTCTGTTTCTAGAATATCAATGAAGTTTGCCTTGATAATTTCTTGAGAGATGATGTCTAGCTTTATTTTTTATATCATGGCCTTCAGGTCATCCTATAGTTTTTAAATTTGCTATCCTACAACTCTTTTCCATGTCAGTTGTTTTTCCAATGAGATAGTTTGCGTTGTATTCTTTTTTTTTTTTCATTTCTTTGGTTTTGTTCCATAACTTCTTGATTTCTCATAAATTCCCTAGCTTCCATTTGCTCCATTGTAATATTTAAGGAATTCTTTTCTTCAGGGAGTTTTGGGAGCTACTTTTCCATTTGGGAAGTTGTGCTTTTTAAAACATTCTTCTCCTCATTGGCCTTTGGGTTGTCTTTTTCCATTTGGTCTGGTCTATTTATTTAAGATGTTATTTTCTTCAGTATTTGGAGGGAGGCAATCTCCTTTAGTAAGCTGCTGATTCATTTTTCATTATTTTCTTTCCTCACTTTCATTTCTTTTCTCAGTCTTTCCTCTACTTCTCTTACTTGATTTTCAAAATCCTTTTTCACCTCTTTCATGTCCTGAAACCAATTTATATTTTTCTTGGAGGCTTTGGAAGTAGGATTTTTGACTTAGTCATCTCTTTGAGTGTATGTTTTAATATTCCTTGTCACAAATGTTTCTTTCTAATGTTTTACCTGCTGTTTGCTCATTTGCCCAGCCAATTACTTGACCTTTTACATTCTTTTTTGAGGTAGGGCTCTGCTTTCAATGTGAAGGTCACACTGTCCCAAGCTTTATGGGTTTTGTGCAGCTGTTTTCAGAGATATTTATAGGGACCCATATGCTTTCAGTTCTACCTATATGTTATGATATAAGGAGAAGTGTTTACTCTTCTCCTGGTCTGTGAGTAACCACATACACTCTTTTCTGTCCTGGCACTGCAAGGCAGGTTCCCTCTCCATGACTGCCATAAGCTCTGCTATGCAAGTGCTCCTCCTTGCCCCAACACTGCCACCCAGGACTGCAAACCAGATCCAACTATGGCCAAAGCAACAGAATTCTACCTCAATGTCAGCAAAGAGACACTTGTAATCTCCTTCTGACCAGTTCAATCCCCTTACTGTCTGTGGGCTGAGAGCTCAGAAACAGACTCTGCCATTGCCATTGCTACCACTGCTGATTCAGTCACTCCCAAGCCCTGACCTTGGTGTGTTTGAGCTGGACTATGCTCCTCTTTCCCAGGTCCGACAGCCATTTCCTACTGACCTTCTAAGTCATTTCTTGGCTTTTGTGGGTTGAGAAGTCTGGAAAATGCCACAGCTACCAGTGATTTAGTCACCTTAGGCTTGCTCCGGGTTTGCTGGGATCCAGTCTGTGCTGGCCTAGCCTGTGCTGGACTGTGCAATGGACTTTTCCTGTCAACCTTTCAGGTTGTCTTGTGCTGGAGATTTGTTTCACTCTGCCTCTTTGTGTGTTCTGCTGCTCTACAATTTGCTTAGAGTAATTTTTTGCAGGTATTCAGAGGGATTTAGGGAAGAGCTCTGGCAAGTGTTTTACTAGTTTTTACATTGCCACCTTGGCTCTATCCCTCACATCTTGCTTTCTTACTTTTATTTTGTGAGCACTTTGGACAGTGTCTTGGAGCTAACAAATACTTGGTATATACTCTATTTCTATCTATTTATTGATATATCTATCTCTGTCTATTTATAACTAGTTGTGACTTGCCATCAAGGCAAACTCCTTTGTTTTACATATGAAGAAATTGAGTCTCAGTGAAATTGAATGAATTGTCCAGAATCACATAGCTAGGAAATATAATAGACTAGATTTGAACTTAGGTTTTCCTTTCTCTAAGATCCATGGCCTATTCACTATATCATATGACCTCTCTTGGGTAGTAAGATTATGACAGTTCAAGGACACCACTTTTTTCGTTGATGAGAATGAAAGTACTAAAACACCAGATCTGTTCCATCTCATAACTTTTTTGTTATCCTTCTATTCATTTGCTTTCTTTCTTCTAATTCCATCCTCTTGATTGCTCTTTGAATGATCTGTCAGCTGCATTTCAACAAAAACAACAACTTTAAAGTTGTATTTTCTCTTCAGCTGTTTCTTTTTATGTTGTGAAGCTATATTGCTTTAATCTTCAATTGTTTTCTTGGGTAATTTTATGCAAGTTAATTCACCATGTCATTTTGTTTTGTTTTGCTTTGTTTTTTGCTTGACTTGTGGATATATTATTTTATAGCATGGCTTATAGCTAGGCTTTTTCAGTCTTCACACTGTGGAAATTATCTTGAATTCATTTAAATTCCAAAAACATTTACCCTTTATCTGTCCTGTGTGAGACACTTCCTAAGAAGTGGTGAAAAGAGAGAATCAAAATTGTTCTTGTCCTCAAGGCATTAGCGTTCTAATTAGGGAGGGGGAAATATACTATACACATAAGAATGCAAATACAAATTATACACAAAACAATACTAAAGGATTTTTAAAAGTAGAGAAGTTCTAGTAAGGGTTCATGTAGGAAATAGCAGTTGAGTTTCCTATTCTGATATCCCTTATTCATATAAATATTTTATTTCCTGAAAGGGACAGAAGGCAACTAGAAACTAGCCAGAAGAAAACTAGAAATTCAGAATAGAGATGAGAGGGAAGTACATGCCATACACAGGGGATCACTTTTACATTATTTGAATTTTCCTATGAAATAACCATAATCAAAAACAATGTCTTCAAATTTTTCTCTTTTCATTTTTTTCATTAACATCTAGTTTAAACAAATCCTATTTAGTAATATTATAGGTGGACAGCGTCTTTTACTTATCTTTATCCTTTCTTCTAATTCAGTCTTAATTTGGACCTTGGCTCTAACTGGCCATGCACAGGCAGCAGGTTTTGAAATAACTTGCAAATCAATAGCTAGTTGCTTTTAACATCATTTACATATAGTGAATTTTTATTATGTTTGCAGATGGTTACATTCAATGACTTCTTACTCTCTTCTTGAAGAAGGAATTCATGAAACATATCTGAAGTTTTTGGTTAGCTTACAACACTTCTGAGGTGTTTATATTTTAATAATTTAATCAATTTTAAATTTCAAACTGTTTTCTAAGAGAATTACAACATTCTCTTGTACTCACTTTCTCAATCATGACACTGCCCCCCCACACATATATACACACATATATACATATATGTATACATATGTGTGTATATATATATATGTTGAAGAATCTTATCTAATTTTTTATAAAATTTTTCTATTTCATTCTTTACCACAGACATGAATATATAATCTTTAATTCACAATAGGCTGTTTTTATTTGCTTATTGGTGACCTTGCAAGACAAATAATTTATAATACCTTGGCGTATTTCTTATTGCCTCTTGGCATATGAAGCAAACAACTCTTCCTGTGTGCTCATTCCTCTTTGTAATGATGTGCTACCACTCTTTTACAGGTCTTCTCTGTGCTCTGGTCACCTACCTTAAAGATTTGTTGTGCTTTTTTTGATGGCTCTTTGATATGCCATCCTTTAAGAACTCATGTTTCACATGTTTCCATACTTGAAACTTTTCTTTTCTCACTTAATAATCTGTAAGTTATCTCACTATATCCCATGGATTCATACATCCCCTTTATAAATACATCTTCATACTGATTTAATTTCTAAATCTATGTAACCTGTACATTTCTCTGTTTCTGTTGTGAATATCATCATCCTTGTAGTGATACAGGCTTGTAGCCTCAGAGTCAAATCCAACTGTTCCCTATACTTGAGGAACAAATATAATTAGTTGGAAAATCTTATTTTGGCTTCCAATAGCCTTTCAATTAGACTTCCTGTCTCTAGTGTCTCCCTGTAGTAATCCATACTCATAACAAGGTGTTAATGGATATGCTGATATCCTCAAAAGAGAAAAGAGCTGGCCAACCAAAGGTGCATCACTTACAAGTAATCTCATCATATTGATCATAGAATTACCTTACTTTCACACACAGGTATTAATTATTCCTTCTAAATCAGCATTCTTCAGGATAATTCCCGAAATTCATATCATATTTTTTTCCTCAAGGAGTTCAAAGTAGTTCCCAAATATTAACCCATTTCACTATCTAATAACAAATTGAGGTGAGAATAGCCTTGTGTTAGTCTTCTATTAAAACTAGAGTAACAGAGGTACCATGTGATGCCTTGCTTCCAAAACATATCTGCTTAGTTTCACTATCAAAGTGTAATCACATTAAGTACAGCCAGCAAAATCTATGCATTTGTCAAAATTTGATCTAGAATATAGAGTATTTTGTTTTTCATATTTCTTATTTAGGTCATCCTCTGAATAACTAAAAATAAATAAAATCTCTTTCCAGAAATGGAATCTATTATTGGTGAGCTTTTTCCTCAAAGTTTGATGATTCTTTCTTTAGTCCCCAAATTCTGAGATGACTCTGTCCTACCCCTTACCTCCCATAAAACTGGAATCTCAGGTGTCCAGTTGCCCATGACATTATCCATTGATTCATCTAATCCTATTAGGTTATGTGTTTCTACTTGAAGGATAAATAGATCTGATTTTAGCTCTAACAAGGGGATCTGATGAATTAAGGTGGAAAAGAAATCTCAGGAGAAAAAGGCTGATTCATTATGAAATCATTCATTCCATTTTTTCCTAAGAAAAATTCTAGGACTAATGGAATAAAAGAAAGTAAGGAATTTATAGAGAAATGGGAGGGAAACGACTGAATAAAAATCATCTAATTTGCTAACATAGCAATTACTGAGGAGAAATACTCAAATTTTTATAATGTCCATGCAAAACTACTTAAAGTAAGGTTACAAGAGGTAACAGTTCATAGTATAATACTATCACAGAGCAATTCCCAAATGCTCCTGGAGGAAGAATTTGGATAAAGTGGAAACTAAAAACAGAAACCAACAAGATGAATTTGAACAAGTATAAAGACACTACAAAAATCTTATTCTGATGTGTCATCAGTGCTTAGAAATGACCTGGAAGTTTTAAGACATGAAGTTCAAATTTTTTTAAAATTTTTTTTCATCACTGAAACAAATTGTGGCATTTTTACTTAAGTGAAAGAAAAAAATATCCCATTTAAAATGATGGACATATGCTATATGGTGATGATGATGATGATGGGAATGAAGATGATGATGCAATCAATTTATTAGACCATACAAGAAAACATCTGTTGTGCAGGTAATAGTACCTATACTGATTCCAGGAAACTGAATTGTCTCCACTTGAACTTAAAAAGAGTCTGAAGATAAACTGTCAAGATGAGGGACAGGACACTGAGGTCCTTTGTCAAGCTGAACTGCCAGGCATTCAAACTCCACTACAGGGAGTGCAATCCTGATGGGCTGATTACATTGTTTTAATACCAAACATATGTTGGCCTAAAAGATTATGTTGCATAGAACTCACACAATGTAAGCACTGACATGGAGTTCAGAAGAAACAATACAAGAATATCCCCAAGATCTTTCTGAAGAGCTTGGGAATCAATTGTGAGATATGGGAAACACTGGCACAGGATTGCCCATTATGGTGTGCCCACAACAGACAAGACTCTGTGCTCTATAAGCAAAGCACAATTGCAACAGCTCAAAAGAAACATAGGATGTGTAAATATAAAGACATCTCCATTCCAAATATTCATATGGAGTATTTGCACTTGTCCTATAGTAGAGCTTTCTGCAATTGTATTACTCTGATCAACCACTGTCAGACATACTGTACCTTGACCCTGAGATAATGATGTCATTTTGCTCCTCTTCAGGCATGAAGGATAAACAACCAGCCAATAAACTATACAGATGAAATCATGATTCTTTGAGATACTAAAATACAGATCTAGAGCTCAAGAGAATTTTAGAGATTATTCACTCCACTCTCTCATCTCACAGATGTGAAAATTGAAATGATTTAGTTGGTAGGTGGCAAAGATAGCATTCAACTCAGACCTTCTCAATCCATATCCAGTATTTTTCTACTATACCATGAAAAGCACCTGGATTATTAAACCATTTCTGTCACCAAGTGTAAGATGTTAAGAAACCATATTAAAAAAATAACACTTGAAGTGAATGTTTGGGGCATTTTTCCAGACAGTTACTTGAATTGGCACAATCAAGGGAGAGGAGTTTACTCCTCTCTTAGCCTCAACTCTGGTCTGTGAGCCACCACAAGCACTCTTTTTCTACCCAGGATCCCCCCAAAACGGGGGGAAAATAAGACTCTAGAAGGTTACTTTCTTAGTGAAAAGGTATTTTCTTCCTTCTTTTCAGATGAGGAAGAACAAAGCATATCATCAGAGAAAGACATCAAAGTCAAGGTTTCTAGATTCAAAACCTCCTAAAATATGTACAATTGTTTCAGGCCATGAAAGGACTCAAAAAGGATTTTGAAAATCAAGTAAAAGAGGTGGAAGGAAAATTAGGAAGAGAAATGAGAGCAATGCAAGAAAATTATGGAAAGTGAGTCAACACTTGCTAAAGGAGACCCCAAAAATGCTGAAGAAAATAACCTTTAAAAATAGACCAACTCAAATGGCAAAAGAGGTCCAAAAAGGCAATGCAGAGAAGAATGCTTTAAACAATAGAATGGACCAAATGGAAAGGGAGGTTCAAAAGCTCACTGAAGAAAAAAGTTCTTTAAAAATTAGAATGGATTAGATGGAAGTTAATGACTTTATGAGAAATCAAGAAATTATAAAACCAAACCAAAAGAATAAAAAAATAGAAGACAATGTAAAATATCTCACTGGAGAAACAACAGACCTGGAAAATAGATCCAGCAGAGATAATTTAAAAATTATTGGTCTACCTGAAAGCCATAATCAAAAAAAGAGCCTAGATATCATCTTCTAAAAAATTGTCAAGGAAAACTGCCCTGACATTCTAGAACCAAAGGGTAAAATAGAAATGGAAAGAATTCACTGATCACCTCCTGAAAGAGATCCCTAAAGTAAAACTCATAGGAATATTGTAGTCAAATTCCAGAGTTCCTGGGTCCAGGAAAAAATATTACAACCATTTGGAAAGAAACAATTCGAGTATTGTAGAAATACAATCAGAACAACACAGGATTTAGCAGCTTCTACACTAATGACTTGGATGGCTTGGAATATGATATTCCAGAGATCGAAGGAGATAGGATTAAAACTAAAAATCACTTATGCAGCAAAACTGAGCATAATGTTTCAGGGAAAAAATGGAATTTCAATGAAATAGAGAAATTCCAAGCATTCTTTTTGAAAAGACCAGAGCTGAATAGAAAATTTGACTTTCAAATACAAGAATCAAGAGAAGCATGAAAAAGTAAACAGAAAAGAGAAGCCTTAAGGAACTCATTAAAATTGAACTGTTTACATGTCTACATGGCAAGATGTTATTTGTGACTCATGATGCCTTTTGCAGTATTAGGGTAGATAGAGGGAATATATATATACATATATATATATATATACATATATACGTAGGTGGGAATAGATATGTATATATATATATATGTATATTATATATGCATAGGTATGTATATGTACATGGACATATGTGTGTATACACATACTCACACACACAGACAGAGGGCATGGCATGAGGTGAATATGAAGGGAGAAAACCCCCCCTAAAATTAAATTTACTGATGAATGGAATGTACTAGGAGTAAGAGAAAGGAAAAGGTAGAATGTAGCAAATCATCTCACATACAAGAGGGAAGAAAGAGCTTTTACAATGGAGGGGAAGAGGGGAGAGATGAAAGGAAATAATTGAGCCTTACTCTCAAGGGATTTGGCTTAAGGGGGGAATAACACACGCTCAATCGAATATGGAAATTTATTTTACCCTGTAGGAAGGCAAGGGAAAGGGGATAGGAAAAGTAAGATAATAGAATGGACAGCATACTGGTGAAAGAGATAATCAGACGCAAACATAACTGTGGGACAACAGACCACAGGAGAGAATGGAACAAGTGAAGGACAGGATAGGACAGAGGGAAATGTTGTTAGTCTTTTATAACATAACTATTACAGAAGTACTTTGCATTGTTACACATGTATGACCTATATTGAATTGCTCTTTTTCTCATTGAGGTAGGGAGGGAGGGAGACAATATGGAACTCAAAACTTTATAAATGAGCGTTAAAAATTGTTTTACTATGTAATTTAGAAATTAAGCTATACAGTCAATGGAATATAGAAATCTATTTTGGCCTACAGGAAAATAGAGGGGAAGGGGGATAAAAGAAGGGTGGATAATAGAAAGGAGGACAGACTGGAGGAAGGGGTGCATGGGCTGCATGCTGTCCTGAGGTAGGGAGAGATGAGGAGAAAATTTTGAATTTAAATTCCTGTGGAAGCAAATGCTGGGAACTAAAAAAATAAATAAATTATATATTAAATCATAATAATAATTTTGCTATTTTTTTTATTGCTATCAGCAATGGAGTAGAACATTTCTGGTTGATGTGATTACAGAAGGCTTATATGCAGAAAGTAAAATTTCACCTGAGCCATGTTATATGACTTGAATTTGAGGAACTGGTCACAAAAGGGAAGGATACTTCCATTAGGGAGTTAGGGATAGGGAAGGGATGAGAGGGTAAAAGTCTTATTAAGAAAGGGTGAATAAATTAATTTGGTCTGAATTGTTTCTCTATGTGTTTTTTTTATCTTTCGCTGAAAAGAACAGAAAAATTGTGCAATGGAAATTACATAAATGTGCTACTGTGGGAAGACCACTAGCTTTTTGATATCAGAAGACTTAAGTTCAAACCACTTTCTTTTTGGTCCTAAGGTTCCTCATCTTTATAATGAGGGTATTGACTAGGTGATAACTGAGATTTCTTCTAGATCTAAATGTATAATATTATTAATTCAATGAAAGGAAACATGCATTGTCCAGAAAATTATAATATCAAGTATTGTCATGTCAATTATATTCTCTTTCCTTTCTTCATTGAATAATCCACTAAGCATTGTTGCATGAAATAAGGCTTATAACTGTAACATGCCTATAAAGGGAATTATGAGAATTTAGCTAATATTCACAGAATTTTCTTTAACTCAATTGTTATATTATAGCTGTATTAATAAGAGTCAGTGTGGCTCAGTAGAGAATAACTGACTTTGAGTCAGAAAACTTGGGTTTAAATTCAGGTTTAGATACATGCTGGATTCATGGGCCAGTCACTTTAGCTCTCAGTTTTGTTATGCCTTCTGGGACAATGATTTCCTTCACCGTCTTTTCCTCAAATTCTGTAGGCCAAACATGATTTGTGGGAATGCATCAGGGATCCCTTTGACAAACTGGCAAATCTACTGCATAATTATTTTCATTACTGTGATGCATGTGTATATTTAGGGGTGTGTGTGTGTGTGTGTGTGTGTGTGTGTGTGTGTGTGTGTGTGTGTGTGTGTGTGTGTGTGTGTAAATAAGAATTAGTGATTTGTATCAGGAAAGTAGGATTCCTCATGGGGAGTTCCCCACCCTGGAAAAACACAAGTGCAGTCACTCACAGACCACTGACCACAAACAACTTTGACAAAACAAAACAAAACAAAAAACCCATCATTGACATTTTTAACTGGAGAATACTCACATGTGGTGGATGAGAATATTGTCATTTGTCTTCTTTCTGGGTACTGTACTACAAATAGAATTCAACACTGAACTAAAATAAAGGGAGCAAGTGCTATATAAACCTTAATGACATTTCAATAGAGTTTTCAGTTTCTTCCCATCACAGATGAAAGTGGACTTAATGAGATAGTCCTTGAGAATACACATGGACAGGAACTGAAGAAATTTCATGGCTGAAATATGAAGACTCCTTAAACAGAATGTAGAGATTTTACAATCAGAAATTTATATATGCTCTGCAGCACCAAATACCATAAAATTAAAGATTAACCAGCAGGCTCTGTAATGAAAACAGCAGTCTTTGAATAGAAATGGATTAATTAGACAGAATTCAATCAAAGAAAAAGAGTGAACAATTCAGATGCTCCCTGTGACTCCACAGAGAGAGAAACTGCCCTGAGATGTCCTAATGTAGTAGAAAGTTTTCAGACTGCAAGATCTAGAGTCAAGAAGACCTGAGTTCAAATTGAACCTACTAGCTATATAACCCTGGAAAAGTCATTTTACCTTTGGGCTGTCTTAGTTTCCTCAATGGTAAAATGGGGATAATAATAGTACCCACCTCCCATGGTTGTTGTTAGTATCAAATGAAATAATAATTATAAAATACTTAGCACATTGCTTGGCACAAACTATATAAATGTTAGTCAATATTATTATTATTTTTAAATAGCATTTGCAAGATGATAGAGCTACAAGGAATCCTATACATCATCTAATATGACCCCTAATTCTCACAAATAAAATGGTCACACAGAAATTAAGTGGCATACTCAAGATTATGATGTTAGTTAATGAGTTAGATTCAAAGCCAGTTTTGATAATCATTTACTCCTTCTATTACTTTGTGAGTTTCTTTACTGTCTATCTTAAGCTCTTGTGGGGAGAGGACTCACTGATATACTGCAGGAAATCCAAAAATTTGCATTATTATTTCTTTAAATGTTGATAACTGTATTTAATTATAATCAGTTCCTTTGTAATCCTATGTATGTTATATTATGTATTTAAAAACATGATCAAAAGGGTTTCATGGTTTCAACAGACTGCTAAAAGGGTTCTTGGACTTCAGGGAAAATGAGGGAAACCGTTGTCCCAGAAAGTATATCATAAATAATTTTGGATTGGTGATTAAATTCAATTCAATTCACTTAAATTTAATCAAATCAAACAAGAATTTATTGGTTGCCTAGCACATGTAATACACTATTCAAAGACACTAGGGATACTAACAAAAGAATGAAATATTTCCCCTCAAGAAATCTTCATCTTACAGGGAGAGAAAATGACATGAGCAAAGGTAATTAAATACACTACATGCATAAGAAATATAAAAACAACACATGGTAGGTGAACTCTACCATTAAGAACATCATTGCAGACTAGAGGTCAACCTAGGAAAAGAAAGTATAGAGGAAGGAGATGGACAGTTGTATATATAGAATTGCCAGTAGGCTAATATGGCAGAAATGTAGACCGCATGAGAAAGAGAAGATAAAAAATGGTAAGGTAGAAAAGTTACCTAAAGTGAGGGCATGATGTAGAGTTCCAAAGAAGTCCAAAGGTAGTGTAACTGGGAGAAATTGGGAGACAAACTGTGCTGAGTCTCCTCATTATATATAACCCATGATTTTGGCCCCCAGTGTGGAGGTTCATTCAGAGAAGAAGAGGGTACTGATGAAACGTGAATATCAGGAAGATTCCATCTTGCTGTAGAATGAAATTTTCCAGTAAGTTTCCTGGTGAAAAAAAGACTTAACGGATAGTTCCAAAGAAGTCCAAAAGCAGTATGAGTGGTAGAAAATGAGGAAAAATAACTGTGTTGAGCCCTCATCTTAAATAGAGTCCCAGGAGTCTATGGCCCGTTACGGTGAGGAAATCTTGGCTACTTTCTTATCCCATACAGTACTTAGAATGCTATCAAAGAGAGAGGAAATTATCAATAAATTTATGTTGCAAAGATAAATACATAAATGATTTAATCCATTCTAATCAATCAACAGGGATTATTAAGCATCCACTATGTGCCGGGCATTGTGGTAGGAACTGGGGATACAAAAACAATAAACAGTGATTTTATTGTCACTTCCCTAAATGATATTACATTTTATGGGAGGAGCCACTATGGGTTTTATAAATAAATAGATACAGAATAAATATAAGGTATTTGTTGGGGGGAAAAAGGCAATACTGACTGGTTGGTTCAGGAAAGGCTACATGTAGATAGTGGCATTTAGCCTCAGCTTCAAAAGAAACTAGGGAATCTAAGAGGTGGAGGCATTCCAGACATGAGGACAGCCAGTAAAGCAGGTTAGAGAAGAGAGACAGCATCATGTATGAGGGACAGTAAGAAGGCCATTTTTGCTAAATCTAAGAATGTCTGAATGGGAGAAATATATAACAAAGTTTTAAAGGTGGATGGCAGCAAAGTTGAGAAGAATATCAAATGCCAAATAGAGCTGTATGTACTTGATCCATTAGCTAATAAAGAGCAGAATTGGAATGATATAGTCAGACCTGTGTTTTAGGAAAGTCATTTTGGAGCTGTGTGGAGGATGGATTTTGGACAGGAGATATTTAAGATATTCAACTCTTTTCTTTATGTATATGAAAACAAAAAGTTCATTCAATTTCCCTCCAGTGGAAGATTGATTTAGCATTCGCTGAAGTACAAAGTCTTTGCTCAGGTTTTACACACACACACACACACACACACACACACACACACACACACACTTATATGTATGTATATATACATATGTATATGTGTGTATATATTTACACATACATCTTTTTTTTGAATAGATGAATTATCAGTTTTTGCAGACCAAATCTCTCTGAGGTCTCCCACCAACTAATATGACTCAAGAGCTCTATTTACACCAAGACTGGTGAAACATAAATCATTTGCCAGATACAGGTATTGCTTGACAGCCTGAGGACACAATTGGGATCAGTCACTGTACTTGAAGGCAGCATGACTATTTCTGTATAAGCCTTTTAAGATCAAAGTGTCACAAATCCCAGTTTCAGGCTCAACACCTAAAGACCCTCTCTTACAATTAGAGGATTCTCACTCCATCCCCACATGAGTTTCACATTGTGCCTCAGAAGCAGACATCTAAATAGTTTCTTAAGACTTTAAGACTTCATTATTCCCAAATACTTTTCTGTCTTTGCTGTCTGCCTCTCCAGGCAAATTCAGGAAAACAAAAAATCTTTTGTGCCTCAAAATAATCAGAAACCTAAGAAAAGAACCAACTACTTTCAAGTAGATATTAATGTCCTGCAATCACTGTCCCTGTTATCATCCTCCAAAGTACTTGATCATGGTATTCAAGGTCCCTTTAGACCACTCTTCTTGTAGGTGAAGATTTCCTAAGATACGTATCTCTCTCAGAGCGAGCATGACATTGTTCCGGTTACCAGGAATGACTTTGAAATGCACTTTAAGATGAATAAAACATAAAGGATTGGGCAGACACACACTTATACGTACATGCATGTATGTGTGTGCAGACATTTATGTATGTATACACACATGTATATACATACATGTATGTATATGTGTGCATGTGTGTATATATGTGTAGAGAGAATATCAGTACATAGAACATTCTCTGTGGATACATGAATGCATTTGTATACACACTGGTATATTGCATTTGTATACACACTGGTATATATATGTGTGTATATATACACACACATAGATATGTGTGTATATATGTGTGTGTACATATATATATATATATATATATATATATATATATATATATATATATATGTACACACACACACACACACACACATATTATAATATTCCAAGCACAGGGCTAAGTGATTTCCAAAGGTAGATAGCAATATGTATCCCAGGCTGCATTATGGCAACGGCTGTGGTTGCTGAGAAATGACACCATCTTTGGAGTACCATCATGCTTTTGTTTCTTGGACATCCAATATGCTTACAAACCAAATGTTGTTAATAATGCTGGAGGCAGTCAGTAATTACAGGCAGCTGCAGCATCTGTAATAAAATAAAAAAGCAGGTTCTGTCATTAGCTACCATAAAATGCTTGAGCTCCCCTGCCACAATCTTTAAACTATCTTCCCTCACCTTGACAAATTAAACCAGGGCCCAATAGGCACTACTGTGATCAATGGGATAGGAACGAATGGCACTCAATCACACCCTGTATTATTTTATGCACATTTTAATAAGATGAATGATGGCCTTGAAGCACTGGCAAGATACAAGGGATCATCTATTTGCTCCAAATCATCAGTTTTTCATGAGGAGAGAGGTTTAAACCTCACCTCCCTCCTCTGTTATAGTTAAATCAATCTGCCATTCACTTAATCTGAGAATCCTGGAAATGCTTTCGTCTTGATACACCTAAAGACCAAGAGGGCAGATTTTGATTCATAGAAGAGAACTCCTTTTGCACTATGGGGCATGAAAAAAATATGATACAACAGAGGGGACATCCTGATCCAAATTTAATGGAAATACAGATTGGTAATAGGAATTGTTTCGAATCAATTCACCTGTATGTATATACACCATGACTATTATATTCCAGGAAACCTCAGACAAGTATTCTACTTCTCTGACCTTTGAGTTTGTACATCTGTGAAGCAGTTTAATAAATGTATGGCGTAATTTGGAGAGAAGCTGTAAGTATTATACAACATAGTAAATGTGAAATACATTGAAAGGAAAAGATTACATATGTACATATATTTATGCATATATAAATGCACATGTATACACATGCATGCATGCATACACACATGTAATGCCTGAGGCCAGATTTGAACCGACAATGATGAATCTTCCTGACTCCAGGACCAAACACTCCAAACTCCAGACATTCCATCCACTGCACCACTTATCTGCCTCTGCAGTAGCTATGTTCAGATTCCAGCTCTGCCTGTTTATGAGCTCTGTGATCTTGGGCAAGATGTTTAAATTTTTTAGGTTTCAGATTACTCATAAGTCATTTGAGCTGTTTGAATTAAGTGCCATTTTGGGTCCTGTACAGTAAAAATCTGATTTTAAAGTGTTTTCTGGATGTGTTGGTCAGACAAAGAAGTGAGGCTAAATGAAGAAAGAGCGGCTTAGGAACAAAGCATCATTTCATTCATCTTTCAAACTGAGGAGACACTTATCAGATGCACCATCTCACAACCCAAATTACATTTGTTTTCTTCATTCTTCAGATTCAGATAAGGTACCTGTAGTTTCTTCTCTCCCTCATTTTTATATTTATAAGAATTAATTTTATTTTCTCAGATAGAAAAGAATAATAGTTCAGAAAAATAAAATTATACTTGGGAACTATTTGATTGCTTTAACATCCTTTGTTTTGTTGGGGAAGTAGGTTCAGGAAGTCTTTTCTTTGTAAGTCTAGTTACTCAGAAGCTCCACATATTGCTTTGCCTGGTTTAAAATTCTGATAATGTCCCTATACAGATTTTGTCTGTAGGCACTTAGTTAGTTCCAAGAGTCTTTCCAATAAAATTTAGGGAACACAGCTTGGAATAAATGAAGATGCAAATCAAATAAAATTCTATTAATTAGGGTAAAATAATCATGATGAAGTTCAGAGTTTATAGCAGGGCAAGAAGTCTGAGTGAACTTTGCTGGCTCTGCAGATTGGCTGCAGATGGTGAGTAAAGTTGTCCAGAATTGGGAGCTCAACTCATCATGTTTAAATGCTATTAGTCACAAATAAGATTGTTCTCCCAGTTCATGGTTTTCAGTGTGAAACCCTGTCATATGGACCATCCTTTGGAACTTTGAAAGCCCTCCAATTACATAGAATGCAGGAGTCATAGCAGCAGGAGAACTGCACAACATCATTATCACCTGGTGATGAGAGATGTTGATGGATTCCCAAGGCAGATGAATTTATCTAGAAGGCATTCTTTGTGTGTGAAAACAATAGCTTTAAGGACCACAGTACTACTTCTGGTGTCATAGCAAGCTACTTGAGGTTTAAAGAACAACCCTCTTGAGCAAAATCAAGATCATTAAGAAAACTAGAGAAAAATCAGCCTATTCACTTCACACTGAATGTTCCAGAAAATTCTTACCATTATTTAGTAGTTTGGAAAAGTTTCTTGAATCAGGCATTGATGTAATATTAAGGACAATTCCACTTGCTCCCACCTCAATTACTGACGCTATAAAGAACTAAATGTATAATAAGGATCTGGGTATGGTACTGCCTGAGTATGATGAATTCCACCAAAGTTTGCATTTATAGACAACTTCCAATAGCATAAAAATGGTTGAAGTACAGTCCAGCAAGCTGTATATTAAATAAGAGCTCAAACTGAAGCAATCTCCCCTGCCATGTCAATTTATATGAAATTAACTAGAGCCCTGGGCTCATGCCCAATCCCACCACCACATCCTAATTCCATCCCAGGAGTGATTTAAAAAAAAATCATATCAAGACACATATCCTTTGACTAATAATAAACCAGGGTTACCAATATAGGCAGTGGCATTTCAACCATGTGAGGGTATATAGCATTTATACTATGAAGATGACAATTACATTCAGACAAAGATGTTTCTCTGTCTTTGCATGTGTAGTGAAGGTGGTAATGGAAGAATTGTTGCCATAATTCTCCCAGGGTACTATCTCTTCTCTAGTTAATTCCTTTTGGAAGAAGAGTAACTTTAATGTTGTGGGTTCTCCAAGTTAATCCAAATTCTTCCCAGTGTCCTGAAAAATTTTTGATCTGGTATAAGACAATATCCATACAATTGATAAAATGTTAATTACAGTAAGAGCAACAGCAAGATATTTAAACATTGTGCAATTATAATGGCCAAGTGTGATTCCCAAAGAAAAGTGAAAATGTCCCCCCCTCTGCCCTTTCTTTGCAGAGGTAAGAGAGTAGATGCACAACATTGCATCTTCTTTAAGACAGTTAATATTTTGGTCAGTTTTGTTGAACTGATTTTTACAACATATATATATATATATATATATATATATATATATATATATATATATATATATATATATATATATATATATATATATATATATATATATATATATATATATATACATATATATATATAACAAAGAGTAACATTAAGAAAGGGGGATAAATATGGACAACAAGATAATGTAAAAACAAATCAAGAATTAAAAAATAAATGACCATCTCTGTGTCCCAATCTAAACTGAACTAAATTTTTAGATTGGGGTTGAATTTTATGACTTTTGAAGTGCTGCCAATTCTGTGATTGTATGATTTTTATGACTTGTGAAAGAAGATAGTATTTAACATAACAGTTTTCATGAAAGGAGCTTAGAGTACTTCATCGAAAACATCTCAGTAACAATCACAATGGCAGTAGGTGTTAATTGAACAATATGAGGACTTCTTTTTTTTCAGGTCAAAAATCATAACAGTAAGATGAAGTGGTGACAGATTGACAGGGTGACATTCTTAAGACCTTTATTGACACTTGCTAAGTTTTTTTAATGGATTGATGACAATAAATTAATATTTTTGTCACTCTTTAAAGTTTAATTTTTTTTTTCATTTAACTCATTTGACCCTTGGAAAACACTGTAAGAGAGGTACAACAGATTTTAGCATCATTTTCTTGTGGGTGAAAAAACTGAGGTACAAAGAATCTAATAGATTTTCCAAAGAATCTAATAGATTTTCCAAAGAATCTAATAGGTTTAATGCTAGGAAACTAGGATCTAAGGTGGGATTCAACCCCAGATCTTCCTAACTCCATATAAATCCAAACACTATGTCTGTTTATGCCAAACTGCTTGAGGTGAGAAAACTTAATGGGAAAAATGGGCTTGTGTGTCAATGTATCTGTATGTAAGCATGGAATGTGTGTATGTATCTCTATTTGTTCATGCTTGCATGTGCATTTATATATACATATATATCTATATGCAGGGTATATATGCACATATAGATATATACATACACATACACACATAAACATATATACATATATAATACACAGAAACAAATACAAATGTCCATACATACATACATACATACATGCACACACATATTGTAAAATTCCATCATTGAGGATGGACACAGCATCAAGGCCAGCTACTTCAATGATGGTAAATTCTTCAACCTGAAAAGACTGCAAGTCAGAAGAGGTGGAGCTAAGATGGAGGAATGAGAGTAACTACTCCCCTAAGCTCTTAGACAAACTCCTTCAGATACCTCTAAAAAGAGAATCTGACCAAATTTTGGAGGTGCAGAATCCAATAGCAGACAGACTGTGGCAGATTCACAGCCCAGGACAGACTGGAACGTCATTGAGAAGGATCTGATGCTCTAGGAGGCTGGAGAACACACAGAACACAGCACACGATGCACAGGCTATACCAGCACGTTCCTACTGTGACAGGGCCAAGCAGGAAGCCCTGGGTAGTCTCAGGCAGCAGCCAAACTGCAGAATCTTGAGCATATCAGCCCAGAATGGGAGCCCAGTGGAACTGAGCTGGTGAGAGCCACAAAACCCAAGGTATCTTCAATGGATGTTCCTGAGACTATCAGCCCACAGATTAAAAGTCTGTAAGTCACCTACATGAACTTCTGGGAGCCAAGATGGCAAAGTGATCAGTAAATGATCTCTGTCTCCTCTTGCTGACCTTGAAAGACCCATAAAATATTTCCCCCAAAAAATCCTGGAACAGTGGGATCAGGCAAAGGGGCAAATAGTGTCTTAGTATGTGAGTCTAGGAAAATCTCTTAAGGAAGGTCCCTCTTGCTGTGGCTGAAGGGAACCAGTGCAGGATTAGAGCTTCCCCAGATGGCCACACCTCAGCAAATGTGGAGGAGATCCTGAGCTCCAGGGGAGTGACGTCAATAACTGGCAAAGCCAGGATCCCAGGTGTGCCTCAGCATCCCAGAGGAATTGGGAAGACAGTAGCGCAGATGGGATCATCAGCTGCTGAGTTTGCCTATGCTCTAGCTCAACAGAGGAGAGCTGCTATAGTCAGACCACCCTTCTCCCACACTTAACATCCTAGCTCCATGGCAGCTCCAGGGAAACCCAGAAAGTCTTCGTTTGTCCTCTGCTTCCTCACACCAGCCAGATCAACAGCAGATAAGCTGCAATATTTTATATTCTATCTGAAAGAACCAGAAGCCACAACACACAAAGACTAAAGTGCAAGGCACAAGAACCGTGGAACAGAGCCCCTTGTGTCCCAGAAGGACGTATCTACTATAAAAGCCAGGAAAAGGGTAATCATCATGAGTAAGAAGCAAAGGATAAAAGAAAAGACCATATTTTCTCCAGTTACTTTTTGTAATTCCTTTTCCATTTGTCCAATTTTTCCAGTGAGACAGCAAATCTATACTAGTGGGTAACCTCAAACTACCCGTCTCTGAATTTGATATATATAACCTCAAAATAAATAAGAAAAAAGTTAAGGAGGTGAATATAAGGTAGATATGATAGATCTCTGGAGAAAACTGAATGGGGATAGAAAGGAATATACCTTTTTCTTTGTGTTAAATGGCACACAAACTAAAATTGGCCATGCACTAGGGTATAAAAACCTCACAGTTCAGTGCAGAAAGGCAGAGATAGTCAATGCATCCTTCTCAGATGATAATGCAACAAAAATTATATAAAATAATAGTCCATGGAAAGACAGACCAAAAATTAGCAAAAATAATACAGCAACTTATCACAAGAATAATACATTATAATTAGGTAGAATATATATCAAGAATGGAATGCTGATTAAATATTAGGAAAACCATTTGCATCATTGATCATATCAACAAGAAAACTAACAGAAACCACATGATTATCTCAATAGATGTAGAAAAAGTTTTTTAAGAGAAGAAAAATAAATTGAGGGATTTAGAAAAGGCAAAGAAGAAGCTAAGTTATCAATTTTTGCACATGATATGATGATATACATAGAGAATCCAAGAGAATCAAGTAAAAAATTACTTGAAATACTCAACAACTTTGGCAAAGTTGAAGGTTACAAAATAAACCCACACAAATCATCTGCATTCCTATTTATTATTAACAAAGCCCAACAGCAAGACATAGAAAGAGAAATCCCATGTAAAGACACTTTATCCTACTTATCTAGGACTCTATCTGCCAAAAGCTACCTAGGAACTATATGAATGCAATTACAAAACACTTTTTGTCCAAAAAAGTCAGACCTAAGTAAGTAGAAAGGTATTAGTTGCTTGTGGGTAGGTCGAGCCAATACAGTAAAACTGACAATTCTGCGTAATTTAGTTTACTTATCCAGGGCCATACCAATCAAACTATCATATAATTATTTTCTAGAGCTAGAAAAAATAATATCAAAATTCATCTGGAATAATAAAAAATTCAAAATATCAAAAGATCTAATAAAAAGAAATGCTAGGAAAGGTGGCCTAGACCTCCCAGATCTCAAATTGTATTATAAAGCAGCAATTATCAAAACCACTTGGTACTGGGTGAGAAACAGAGGGATAGACCAGTAAAAGAGGTTAGGCAATCAATACATGGTAGTCAACAAATACAGCAATCTACTGTTTGAAAAACCCAAGGGTCCCAACTTCTGTAAGCCCCCAGTAAAACTCACAGTTCTACAAAAATTGCTGGGAGAACTGCATAGCAGTGTTGCAGAAACTGGACATAGACCAATGCCTGACATGGTACACAAGAATAAATCCAAATGGGTACATGATCTAGGTATAAAGGTTGATACTATAAACAAATTAGTGGAGCAAGGAATATTGTATTTATCAGAGTTATGGAGAATGGAGAAATTTTTGACTAAACAAGAGATACAAAGTATTATGAAGTGGAAAATGGATAGTTTTGATTACATTAACATGAAAAGATTTTGCACAAACAAACCCAATGCAACCAAGATTAGGAGGGAAGGAGAAAACTGATAAAGAACTTTTGCAACTAGTGTCTATGATAAAGGTCTGATTTCTAAAACATGTAGAGAAGTGACTGAAATGTACAAGAATACAAGTCATTCTTCAATTGATAAATGGTCAAAGGATATGAACAGGCAGTTTTCAGAGGAAGAAATTAACACTATCGATAGTCCTATGAAAAATACTCTAAATGACTATTGATTAAAGAGAGGCAAATCAAAACAACTCTGAGGTACCAAATTATACCTGTCACGTTGGCTAACATGACAAAACAGGAAGATGATAAATGTTCTAGAAGATGTGGGAGAGCTGGAACACTAATTCCTTGTTGGTGCAGCTACGAATTTATCCAACCATTCTAGAGTGCAATTTGGAACTCTGCCCAAAAGGCTATAAAAATGTGCATACCCTTTGACTCAACAATATCACTTCTATGACTGTATCCCCAAGAGATCATAGAAATGGGAAAGGGTCCCACATGTACAAAAATATTTACAGCAGCTCTCTTTGTAGTGGCCAAAAACTGGAAATCAAAGGGATGCCCATGAAATGGCGAATGGCTGAATAAATTGTGGTATAAAATGATGAATAGGAAAACTTCAGAGAGACCTGGAAAGACTTATATGAACTGATGCTGAGTGAAAGGAGCAGAACCAGGAGAACTTTGTACACAGCAACAACCACAATGTGCGAGGAATTATTCTGAATGACTTAGTGCTTCATTGCAATGTAAGGACTTAAAAAATTCTAAATGAACTTGCAAAATGTCTTCCACATTCAGAGAAAGAGTTGTGGAATTTGATCACAGATTGAAGCATACCCTTTTCTTTTGTATTGTTTTGTTTTGTTTTGTGATTTCTACCATTCATTTTAATCCTTCTATGCAGCATGACTAAGGTAAAGATGTATTCAATGGGAATATATGTGTAGAACTTATATAAAATTGTATACCATCTCAAGCAGGAAGTGGGGAGGGAGAGCATAGAAGGGGGAGGAAGAGGAAAAAATCTAAGATACAAGGAAGTGATCGTAGATCATGAAAACAAATAAAATAATTTAATTTAAAAAAAGAAAGACGAAAAAAGGCTACAAGTCAAGACCAAAGTGGAAGAAGTATTAGTGCATGATTTTCTGTTTGCAGATGATTGTGCACTCAGTGCAGCCTCAGAAGCTGAGATGCATCAAACTTTGGATCAGTTCTCTGCTTCTTGTATCAATTTTGGCCTAACAATTAACACCAAGAAAACACAGGTGCTCCAATAACCAGTCCCACACCATCCATATGTGGAAGCATCAGTTACACCAATTGTAGAAGTTTTGAATGCACATTTTCACTTCCCTTGGTAGTATACTTTATATGTGTGTGTGTATATATGCATGTATGTGTACATGCATGTGTATATATGCACACATATACACATATTCATATATGCGTAGATACATGTGTACACATTGATAACGAGATTGATGCACACATTTCTAGAACTAGCTCAGTGTTTAGAAAGCTCGAAAGAAGAAATATTCTCGGAAGAGAAATATTAGACTGACTACTAAACTGAAGGTCTTCAGAGCCATTGTGCTGATCTCATTGTTGTATGCCTGTGAAACCTGAACAGTATACCAGCATCATACCAGGAAACTGAATCTCTTCCATTTAAATTGTCTTAGGAAGATTCTGAAAATCACCTGGCAGGATACGATACCAGACATTGAGGTCTTTTCCCAAACTAAATTGCCAAGCATTCAAACTCCTACAGAAAGTGCAGCTCCTATAAGCTGGCCAGTTGTTTGGGTGCAAAACATACCCTTGCTAAACTGACTATTTCATGGAGAATTTACACAGGATGAGAATTTACGCAGGACAAGAATTTACCTGATTATCAGAAAAAGTGATACAAGGACATTCTCAAGGCCTCTCTTAAGTACTTTGGGATTGATTATGTGACATGTGAGACACTGGCACAAGACTACTCAGCCTGGCATGCCCACATCTGAAAAGGTGCTGTGCTCTATGAGCAAAGTAGAAGTGAAGGAGCTCAGAAGCAATGTAGATGCACAAATTTAGAGAATCTGCTCCAAATGTTCACATGGACTATTTATGTCTGATGTGTGGAAGAACATTCTGAACTTATATCGATCTGATCAGCCACAGTCAGACACATGGTAACTTGACTAGCATAGCAATGTCACTTTGGTCCTGTTTGAAAACAAAGGAGAACAACCAATCTATTCCCCTTCTATAAAATCCAAATTCAGTCACCAGTGTTTCTAGTGTTCATCAATAGGCCTATCGACAATATTCATTCATGATTCACTTTCCCTAAAGTGAGATGGGAAAACAAGTGGGAACTAGAAAGTAAACTTCTTAGTAGCAAGATTTATTTCCTTGTGGTTTGTGTTGTGCATAGCCTCCCTTGCACATCTTACCTCAAATTCTGATGACTTCAGTTCCTATGGAACTCCTAGTAGCTGTTTCTTCATTACTAAATCTTGTTCTGCTCTTTTAATAACTATAAATTATGGCATTGTATCACAGACATAGATTTAGAGACAGAAGGGACTTTAGAAGTCTTTGAATCTAACTTCCTTCCTCTTTTAGTCTTCTTGTATTGTATTGCAATATCTTTGACGTTTTGATTTTCATTTGTTCAGCTGACCTCTTTACCATGACCATTGTGCTTTGCTTTTGTGGGAACTAAGACAACATTTCATTTGTTTCCCTTGACTTGAAGTTATTCATGACCTGGCAAAACAATATTTATGTTACTTAATCCATTACAGAGCCACTCAAGGAAGAGGGGCTTAACTACAGAATGTAGGCAGCTATTTACTTGTAATCATGTGATTTAAGGTTACAAGGGACCTTGCCAGTCATCTGGTAATATAGTGTCATTCTCTTGTTTCATTGTATTTCATTTGCCATGTTTACCTGAGTTTACTCCTGGACTGTTTTATATATATATACACAGAGAGAGAGAGACAGAGAGACAGAGACAGAGACAGAGAGAGACAGAGAGACAGACAGAGATAGAGACACAGAGACACAGTGACAGAGAGATAACAGAGAGACAAAGAAACAGAGAGAGAACTGAGTTTAGATTCAGTCAAGAAGCTCTGGATTCAAATTCTCTCCTAAATATTTATTGGATAATGCTGGGATACATGAACTCTAAATGTCCCGTGTAACTCTCTGAGAGAATACATTAGAGAAAAGTTATCAGTACCCACCAGCCAAATGGGTGTCCATAGAGAAGAAATCAGATATCAAAAGCAAAATTGGCATAATTTTTAAGTGGCCAGGAATGGTGGTCAATAAGTACACACACACACACACACACACAGAAACACATACACATACTACATAAGTATGTATATATATGTGTGTATATATATGTATATACATATATGTATATAATGCAATGCTTTTTTGACATTAGTCATGTTGTGAAAAAAATCAAGAAAAAATGTACTTCAGTCTGCACTCTGTGTCTATCAGCTATTTATTTAGAGATAGATGGCATTTTTCATCATTCCTGTGGAATTGTTGTGGATCATTGTATTTAAAAATGTTATTAATCTTCATCATTTCTTATAATACTATTTGTCGAACACAATTTGATTAACTTTTCAGTTTTCAATTCTTTGCCACCACAAAAATATCTTCTATGAATATTTTGAACATTTATGTCCTCTTCCTTTTTCTTTTGTCTCTTTAAGGTGCAGACCTAAAAGTAGCACTTCTGGGTCAAAGAATATACAGTTTTGTAGACCTCCAGGCATAGTTCCAAAATATTGTCTGGAATGGTCAGATCACATTGCAGCTACAACTAGAGTAAAATTGTGTACCTATCTTCCTATATTTTCCAGAATTTGTCAATTTCCTTTTCTGTTATCTTTACCATCCTTATGGATATGAGGAGGTATCTCAGAGCTGATTTAATTTGCATTTCTCTAATTATTAATGATTTAGAGCAATTTGTCATATGATTATTGATGGCATTGATTTCTTACTCTAAAAACTGCTTATTCATATCCTTTGACCATTCATTAATTAGGGAATGAATCTTTATAAATCTGGCCCAGTTCCCTATATATTAGAGAAATTTACTTTTTAAAACAATAATTAAATTATTTGTTTTCAATTTTCAACAATCATTTCCATATGTCTTAAATTTTCTCCCCCTTCCTTTCCCTTCCCTCTCCAAGATAGCTTGCAATCTTATATGGGTTCTACACATACATTCTTATTAAACACATTTTGACATTAGTCATACTGCAAAGAAGAATTAAAATGAATGCGAGAAACCTGAGAAAAACCAAAACAAAACAAAACACAAGAGAAAATAGTCTGCTTCATTAGACATTCTGATTCCGTAGTTCTTTCTCTGGATGTGGATAACATTTTGCCTCAAGAGGCCCTTGGGAATATTTTAGGTATTTGTGTTGTTGTGAAGTTTATTTGAAGCTGTCCTCACACATTGAGGCCATTACTAATGTTCTCCTGGTTCTGCTCATTTCACTCATCATCAGTTCATATAAGTCTTTCCAGGTTTTTCTGAAGTCTGATTGTTACTCATTTCTTATGGCAGAATAGTATTCCATTACATTCATATACTACAACTTGTTCACCATTCCCTAATTGATGGGTCTGATTTCCCTTGATTTCTGGTTGTTGGCCAGCACAAAGAGAGCTGCTATAAATATTTTTGTACATCTGGGGCCTTTTCCCATTTTTATGATCTCTTTGGGATATAACCTAGAAGTGATATTGCTGGGTCAAAGAGGATGCACATTTTTGTAGCCCTTTGCACATAGTTCCAAATTGCTCTCCAGAATGGTTGGATAAACTCACAGCTCCACCATCAATGAATTAATGTTCCAACTCTCCCACATCTTCTCCAACATTTATTATTTTCCTGTTTTGTCATGTTAACCAATCTGACAGGTTATGTGGTACCTCAGAGTTGTTTTGATCTGCCTTTCTCTAATCAATGGTGATTTAGAGTATTTTTTCATGTGACTATAGATAGCTTTAATTTCTTCCTCTGAAAACTGCCTGTTCAGATCCTTTGACCATTTATCAATTGGCGAATGGTTCATACTCTTGTAAATTTGACTCAGTTCTGTATGTATTTTAGAAATGAGGCCTTTATCACACATACTAGCTATAAAATTTCTTTCCCAGTTTTCTGTTTCCCTCCTAATCTTGGTTGCATTGGGTTTGTTTGTACAAAAACTTCTCAATTTCATGTAGCCAAAATTATCCATTTTGCACTTCATAATGTTCTCTGTCTCTTATTTGGTCATAAATTTCTCCATTCTCCATAAATCTGACAAATATACTATTCCTTGCCCCCCCCAATTTGTTTATAGTATCTGCCTTTATAGCTAGGTCATGTATTCATTTGGGCTTTATTTTTCTATACAGCGTAAGGCATTGGTCTATTCCCAATTTCTGCCATGTTATTATCCAGTTTTCACAATAGTTTTGTCAAACAGTGAATTGTTATCCCAGAAGCTGGGGTCCTTGGGTTTCTCAAAGTAGGCTGCTATATTCATTGATACTGTATCTTGAGTACCTAACCTATTTCACTGATTTACACCCTCTATTTCTTAGCCAGTACCAAGTGGTTTTGATAATTGCTGTTTTATAATAGAATTTGAGATCTGGTATGGCTAGGCCACCTTCCCTACCTTTTCTTTTCATTAATTCCCTTGTTATTCTGGAAATTAGCTTTTTGTAAGAGAATTTTGGTGTAATTTTTTGCTTCAGTTTCCCATTTTCCTTCAAATTCAGAATACATCGATACTAATTACGCAAAAGACTTTATTTTTATTTTATATAGTCAAAATTAGCAATTTGACTCCTAGTAAACTTCTGTATCTCTTGTTCAGTCATGAACTTTTATGTTATCCAGAGATCTGATAGTTAATGTCTTTCATGTTCCCCTTAAAGGTCTGTTATATCACCCTCACACATTTTGAACTTATCATTATAGGTGACATAAATTGGTGACATATAACAAATTTCTGTCATATTACTTCCCATATTTCTCAGTAGTTTTTGTCAAATATTGAGGTCTTATCTCAATAGCTAGGGTACTTGAGTTTATGAAAGACTAGACTAATATGATTACTTGATTTTTATATTATGTATGTAATTTTAATTTTATTCAATGTCAAATTGTTTTTGACAATTTCCACTCTGTAGCACAGTTTGAGATCTAGTTCTTCTCAGCCCCATTTCTTTGTATTTTTTCATTAATTTCCTTAATCATCTTCACCTTCATTCTTAAGATGAATTTTATTGTTATTTTTTCTAGTTCTATAAAGCAATTCTTTGATAATTTAATATAAAAAAAAACTTCAGTGTATATATGGCAGTGCTACAGTTAGAATCACATGAAACCTAGCAGAGGTGGTATTAAAAGACCTTAGGTCTTGAAATATTACATATTGAAGAGCAAAAGAACTGAAACTGGTAAAAAAAACATATCATACCAGCAAAGGTAAGAATGATTCTGAATTTTAAAAAATGGATATTTAATGAATTGTCAGACTTTCAGGATATTGTTAAACATAAATTGAACTTGATGGAAGATTTGACATACAAGAGCCAAGAGAAGCACTTAACAAGGACAGACAGTTTACCTTGTATGTATGCAAAATATAAAATGGATGTTTAAGATTGTTGTTGGCAATTGGGTAGTTCACAAGAAAGGTTGGGGTAGACCTGAGCACACTATGACTTCAAAAAGTGCAGCTAATTGGGAACAGTTAAAAAGTGCGATTATCTGGTACAAATGAGGTGCAACAGGAAGAACCAATACTGAGAATTTAGAAGGGGGAGGAGAGCAGTTAGACCCAGAAACCTACTTTCATCTGGAATAGGTTCAACAGGGAACAATGCATATACATCTAAAAGAGTGTAAGTTTTCTAAATTTAGAAAGAAATAAAACACTAAGGGGATATGAAGGGAGGAGACAATGAGGGAGGGATCTTTAGAGGGAAGGGTGAGAGAATAGTTTAAAGGAGGGTATGGAAGGGTGTTTACACTAATAGGAATTGGAAGATAAGGGGGAGTAATTCCATAGATAATGTGATCAAGGCCTGTGAAACATCAGTTGCCTTGTACCAGTTCACATAGCTAATTAGTAACAGAAGTCAGATTTTATTTTCAGCCCAGTTCTCCTCCCACTAATACTTTACAAGAAAATATAAAATCTAGTTCATGAGCACCAGGTTGTGTATGACATGGAATTTGTTTTGCATTCATAAAATCAATCCACTAAAACTATATTGTTGCTGTCAGTCACTGTCATCACTTATCCAGAGTCTTGAACAATTCAAAAGCAGAAATAAACAACATAACAGGCATCATTGCTCTAATTATAAGAATTGTCAGCACACTAGTGAGATAAAAGAATAAATTTCCCCCAAGCAGTATAAACACAAGGTGCATATTATATGTGACTCTTTTTGTAGGGTTGCTTCAAACTGCTCCTTTACAATAATTAATTTATTCTTCAAGAATATAGAGTATTAATTGAAAATTAATCTTTACTTCTCCAGCTTTCCCCTCCTCAAATTGTATAGCTAATCCCTACCTCATAGCCAGAAAGAAAACTTTTTTTAATGTAGTTCTGTTTTTCCTTTGGCATCTCCTTCCATCCTCACTTTACTTCTCAGAAAAGGTATTCAGTTTCAGCA
Organism: Notamacropus eugenii; assembly: GCF_028372415.1. Classification (NCBI taxonomy): domain Eukaryota; kingdom Metazoa; phylum Chordata; class Mammalia; order Diprotodontia; family Macropodidae; genus Notamacropus; species Notamacropus eugenii. The sequence goes on along the minus strand of NC_092876.1, from coordinate 168,299,285 downwards.
AACCAGAGGATATCCTTTGGGGAGGAAAGAGAACTCTGGAAGTATACAACAGAGCATATCTGCTAAAAAGCAGAGTAGTCACAAAGGAAGGAAAAGAAACCCAGGGAAGAAATAGGTGCTAGCTGATCATAACTTTCAACATCTCCATTTCAACATGATAGGGAGAAAAGAAGAGATAGAATTTCTCAAAACTTGAAGCATCAGAAAGAAATCCTTAGCAAATGGAACATCATATTTCTAGTCTTTTATTTTTCTGAGAATCATTTTAATGTCAATTATAATTTTCAAAAGCTGAAGTCTTTTCAATTTATGATGTCACATGACATCGTTTGATATGAATGATAGAGATAGGGCCCATTAATTTCTATGACAAGTCAGCTCCTAAAATTTAAAGCTATTTGATTTTCTTTAGACTGTCTTCAAAGAAAACCTATTCCCAACAAAGTGTGCTTACATGTTGTGTGAAATGATAATAGTGTTTTTCTTTTTTTAAGTAAAGAAAGTTATAATACTCTATTACACAGGGATCTTTTGCAAAAGAAGTTTCAACTAAATTTCAGATACAAAAAAGAGTAAAACAAAAATATTTTTTTCAATATGCATATTCAAAAGAAAACACAACAAAGGATACTCAGGGCCCTTACCCTCAATTAAAATATGCTAATGCTGGTCAAACCTTGATTTTAATTTCCTGGTAACTTAAAGGGTCAGCCCATGGATGTAGTACTGTATTCTCATGTAGCTTCATTCACAGCTGTAGCATCTCTCATTTATCTGTGGGTAATACATTGCTTATCCTCTTTCTTTTTTAAGGTATCATATGCTCTCTGATTTCTCTAGAGCCCCTATGACAGGTCTCACAATTCTAAACATCTTTTTGTTCTGTTGTGACGGCATAGCTTACCGAGAGGAGCAAGTCCTATGCCTGACCAGCAGGCTGCTTGTCCTGTGGAGCTCACAAGTAAAAGAATGAGGTGGGAGAGTGGGTCATGAAGCAACTCTGATTTATTCAAGCAAGCACTGTGATTATATAGTCTCTGCCAGCCAGCCCAGTGAACCATGGTAACACACACAAACAAACCCGAAACTATAGAAATGAACACAAGCTGGAACTATAGTGACAAAAACAAACCAGGAGTGGGGCCATCCCTTCCAGCGCCATCTTGTTCACCCTTCCCTGCTCCAGAGTCAATTTACCTGATGTCCGTTAGTGTGGCATCCCAGATGGTGTGGCGGTCAGTGCCACTTACAACTCCCCCTTTTTGTTTTAGACCCAATGACTTTCACGGGTTTGTACATCTCTCAGCTTGAACTGATTTTCAGTAAGCATCTTCATTGTATCTTTTACGGTTTGTAGGGCATATTTGAGACATGCTGGTATAAGATATATAACAATCAAGATAACAATACCTCCTGACAACAATGGACCTAGCCAATTAAACAATGAGGTGGAATGACCAAAAAGTTGCATCATGTCTGAAACAAAATTTTCAGGTATTAACTTTTTTGTCCCTTGAGTATTTATATCCAATGCCAATTTTTCCAACAGTTTCATTTCACTTGAAACGTTGGCAAGTGTTAAACCATGCAACTGAGCTCTTATTTCTTCCCAATTAAATTCAGTATCATTGTACAATTTGTTCATCATGCAAAAATGATGATATCTGTAATCACATCTTAAAGCCAATTGTGTTTCTATGGCCTGCAGTTCATCCCCAATTGCTATTACATCATTTCTTAACGTTAGAATGGTCTGGTAGAATTCATGATCCATTCTCAATTGTTCCCTAAATCCCACTGATACATTATTTGTACAAACACCAAGGATAGCCCTTCCCCAGTCCTGTAAAGTTGAAATGTCTACTAATGTCCAAAGGTCCAATACTGGTCCTCAGCCTGGCTCACTGTTAGAAGCAGTAAGATGCAGCTGACTAATTTCATGGCTCAGGTGTTGTAGTTTCTTCTTCTTTCTCTGGTGGGCTCCCTGTGATTTCTTCCTGGTGCTGTATGACCCGTAGTCTTTTCACTGGTACCCAGATCTCCTTGTCTCCTGTAGAGATACAAGCATAACCCTTGCCCCAAGTTAGTATGGTATGTGTTCTAACAGTCAGTCGGAGCTGACCATGTATTTCATGGCAGACGTAAGACCTGACTCATTGAATTTTAAAAATTGATTGTGTAAAGTGCCAATTTTAATTGATCATGTGCCATGGACCTGGGTCCCGAAGCTCCCCCTTTTTGTTTTTGGACATATTGTTTTACTATGGCTTGTCCTGTGGGGTTATAGGGGATCCCAGTCACATGAGAGATTCTGAATTCTGAGAGAAATTTTTGGAAGGTCGAAGCAGTGTATGCTGGGCCATTATCAGTCTTTTATAGTCGTGGGATGCCATGGGTGGCAAAACATTGAAGCATATGACTACACACATCCTTGACTGCCTCTCTGGTGCGTAGGGTAGCCATGATGAAACCGGAGAAAGTGTCTATAGACACATGGACATATTTAAGCCTCCCAAATGAAGCTGTGTGAGTCACATCCTGTTGGGATTGGAAGCTCAATTCCGTGTGGACAGTCTCGGGCGGGTAAAGGTGGGAGCTTCTAAATCTTAGAGCTCTCACGAGACCTCCCCCAGGAAACAGCTGGGAGTCGAGGTGAACCGAGCTATCTCGAGTAATTCCGCCTCTTCCTGTGAGAAACGTGATGGGAGAGAGATCTCCCCGCCCTCGAGATTGTCCCGGATCTGGGCACACTATTGTTATGTAACATCACGGTATTCAGATGCAAACTGTGCGGCTGAAGGTTAAGTAGGATTGAGGAAGCCTGAAAGCTCTCTTAGCACGTGAGGAGCCAAGAGGACAGTAGGCTCCGCTTCTCTTCTTTCCTCTCTCCCCTCCCCCTCTCTCCCCGCTTGTACTTCTACTTCCAATCCCTTAAGATCCTAGCCTCCTTAGGAAATCTCCCCCTCTTCCTCCTAAGGAAGACCTCCCCTGCACTTGTAACTAGACCCTGAAATAAAGCTCAACCCTTGTTCGACTCTAGAACGTCCTTTCTCTCATACGAGCATCCGGTTTGGCCAACCGAAGACCTCAGGAGGTGAGGTAAGAAGACTCGGGTAGCCCACAGGCCTCTAGGCTTGGCAACATCCATTTGCCAGATATCATTAGGATGTGATCCCTTAGGTTTGTACACTCTGCATGGCATCGGTGGCTGGAAAGGAATGCATGCTGTGCATGATTTTACAATCTTTTGGGCCTCTTTCTTAGTAAGTTTATATAAATGTCTTAATGATTTTGCTGATATATGAAACTTATTGTGAGCCTGTTGAGCTTCCTCAGTGGTTTCTAGGTATACACCTCCTGACACTACTCAATCCATAACCTCATTTCCTTCTGCTACAGGCCCTGGTAGATTGGCGTGTGATCTTATATCTAAAATGTGGAATGGGAACATACGTCCTCTTATGGTGTTTTGGACTTCCGCTAACAACTGTCCAATTTCTAATTGAGTTGATATGCAGGCAGTCTCTAGGTCTGGTATAAGTGTGGCTACATATCTACTGTCAGTAATAATATTGATAGGCTCATCAATTTCTAAAGCCTTCCAAACCGCAAATAGTTTGTTCTTTTGGGTAGATGAGAACGGAGTATCATATACCTGCAACCATTTATCTTGATATACATATGTGGCTACTCTATTTAATTTTGTGGCATCAGTAAATACATTCTTTCCTATGACCGTAGTGTCATGGTGTTTCTTAGCCCATGTCCATGGTGTTTCCTGGTATATGCTTAGAGCCTTATTTATGTTCCCTGTTTTGAAGTTTTGATTAATAATGACTTGCCATTCTGGGTATTCTGTACAGCATTTCTCTACTTGTTCTATAGTGTATCTACAGTAGATGGCATCAGGATCTCTTCCTATCAGTTTCCTCACTCTCTGAATTGCCTTGTAAACCACTTGTGCAACTAGTACACAGTAAGGGACACAAGACCTGTTGTGTATTCTCTTCAAGTGTATCCTCTCTAACATCCCTTCTTCTTGGTGAAGGCATCCTGTGGGAAGTTCCACAGTGAAAATGATAGAGATATACATATTTTCTGCTGGTACATATCTCCTGGTGCTAGTCTCTACGATTTTTGTTTGAATTTTGGAGATGTATCCCAATGTTTGAGGAGTCCATTCTCATGGTGAATTTAAGTCAGGATCTCCTTTCAGCATGTCATACAATGGGTGTAATTCACCTGTAGGTATTCCTAATTGTGGTCTGATCCACTGAAGCTCTCCTATCACCTTTTGCATATGATTGAGAGTCTTGATTTTAAACACATCTATTACAGGTGATTTAATATGGATTTGATGTTCTAATATGGTGTGTCCTAAGTAATATATAGGCAGGTCTTTCTGCATCTTATCAGATGCTATTTTTAAGCCCTGTTTGAGGAATTCTCTCTCTATCATTTGTAATGTCATTTCTAAGATTTCAATGTTATCATGAGCTCCTAAGATATCATTCATATAATGGAGTATCAACACCTGGGGAAATCTCTTCCTGACTGGGTGTAATGTCTTGTCTACATACCACTGACAAATTGTGGGACTGTTTTTCATTCCTTGGGGTAGTACCTTCTATTGGTAATGATGGTATGGCTCCTGTAGATTGACACTGGGTACAGAGAATGCAAACCTTTCCTTACCCTCAGTATGAACAGGAATACTGTAAAAACAATCCTTGATGTCAATCACCCAAAGTTTATAACTGCTGGGAATTACATTGGGTGATGGCAAACCTGGCTGTAAAGCACCCATTGGCTGCATGATGTCATTGATCTTTCTCAAATCAGTCAACATTCTGTATTTTCCAGATTTCTTTTTTATGACAAATACAGGAGAGTTCAATGGACTAAAGGATTCCTCAATGTGTCCTAACTCTAACTGTTCTTGTACTAGGTCTTTCAGGGGCTGTTTCCTTTGATTATTTCATGAAAGATGATTTCTAGGCTCTTTTTTTGATCATGACTCAGATAGTCCCATGATTTTAAATTTTTTTATGCTTACTTATTTATTTTCAGCTTTCAACATTTATTTCCACAAAATTTTGAGTTGCGAATTTTCTCCCCATCTCTCCCCTTCCTCACCCTGAAACACTATGCATTCTAATTAACCCTTCCCGCAATCTTTTCCCCCCTTCTGTCACACACCTCCCTTCCCTTATCCTTATCTTCTCTCTTTTCTTGTAGGACAAGATAGATTTCTAAACCCCATTATCTGTATTTCTTATCTTCTAGTTGCATGCAGAAACAATTCTCAACATTCCTCTGAAAACTTGGAGTTCCCACTTGTCTCCTTTCCTCCATCCCAACCCATCCCCACTGAGAAGGCAAGCAGTTCAATATAGGCAATATATGTGTAGCTTTGCAAAAGACTTCCATAATAGTCATATTGTGAAAGACTAACTATATTTTCCTCCATCCTATTCTGCCATCATTTATTCTCTTCTCTCTTTTGACCTTATCTCTCCCCATAAGTGTTTACTTCTAATTACTTCTTCCTCCCATTTGCCCTCTCTTCTATCATGTCCCCACCCCACTTAACCCCTTCTCCTCTACTTTCTTGTAATGTGAGATAGATTTTCATACCACATTGAGTGTGCATGATGTTCCCTCTTTAAGCCAGATGTGATAAGAGTAAGTTTCACTTCTTCTCTCATACCTCCCCACTTTTCCCCTCTGATGAAAAAGTTTTCCTTGTCTATTTTAGGAGAGATAATTTTCCCCGTTCAATTTCTCCCTTTCTCCTTCCAATATATTCTTCTCTCATCCCTTAATTTTATTTTTTACGTATCATTCTTCCCTATTCAACTCACCCTGTGCTCTCTGTATATATATATATATATATATATATATATATATATATATATATATATATATATATATATATATATATACATATATATATATATATATATACACATATATATATACATATATATATACATATATATAATATATATATATATATATATATATATATATATATATATATATATATATATATATATGTAGGTGAATGTAAACTGTTTAGTTTTATTAAGTCCTCTGATTTTTCTTTCCTATTTACCTTTTCACACTTTTCTTGATTCTTATGTTTGAAAGTCCAATTTTCTATTTAGCTCTGGCCTTTTCATCTAGAATACTTGACAGTTCTCTATTTCATTGAATGACCATTTTTACCCCTGAAATATTATCCTCAATTTTGTTGGGTAGGCGATTCTTGGTTTTAATCCCAGTTCCTTTGACTTTTGAAATATCATATTCTAAGCCCTTTGATCCCTTAATGTAGAAGCTGGTACATCTTGTGTTATCCCGATTGTATTTCCACAATATTCAAATTGCTTTTTGCTAGCTGCTTGCAATATTTTCTCCTTGATGTGGGAGCCCTGGAATTTGACTACAATATTCCCAGGAGTTTCTCTTTTTGAATCTCTTTCAGTGGGTGATTGGTGGATTTTTCAATATTTATTTTGCCCTCTGGTTCTAGAATATCAAGGCAGTTTTCCTTGATAATTTCATGAAAGGTGATTGCTAGGCTCTTTTTTGGACCATGACTTTCAGGTAGTTCCAAAATTTTTAAATTTCTCCTGGATCTATTTTCCATGTCAGTTGTTTTTCTGATGAGATATTTCACTTTATTTTTCTATTCTTTTCTGCTCCATTCTAATTTTTAAAAACCTATTTTTTTCAGTGAGTTTTTGAACCTCCTTTTCCATTTGACTAATTCTGCTTTTTAAAGTATTCTTCTCCTCATTCACTTTTTGGATCTCTTTTGCCAATTGAGTTATCCTATTTTTAAAGATGTTATTTTCTTCAGCATTTTTTAGGTCTCCTTTAGCAAGCTGTTGACTTGCTTCTCATGATTTTCTTGCATCACTCTCATTTCTCTTCCCAATTTTTCCTCCACCTCTCTTACTTGATTTTCAAAATGCCTTTTGAGCTCTTCTATGGCCTGAGACCATAGCATATTTGTTTGAGGAGTTTTAGATGCAGAAGCATTGACTTTTATGTCTTCTTCTGATGCTATGCATTGCTCTTCTTCATCTGAAAGAATGGAAGAAAACACCTGTTCAGCACAACTGTAGCCTTCTATAGTCTTATTTTTTTCCTCTTTTTGGGGCATTTTCTTAGCCAGTTTCTTGACTTTTTGAGTCCTTTGTCAATAGGAGGGTATACTCTGGGGACCTATAAGTTCTCAGTTCCTCCAAAGTGGCACAATCAAGGGAGAGGAGTTTCCTTCTCTCTTGGTCTGCATTCTTGTCTGTGAGCAAACACAACCACTCTGTTCTACCTGAGATCTACCAGTAGGGATCACTCTCCAGAGCCTCCACCAGCTCCACTGCCAGAACTCCTCCTCACCCCAGGACCACCACTCAGGGCTGAAATTCAGATCATTGGTAAATTCCCCTAGGGTTTTTAGGCTGAGGGCTCCAAAAATGGATGCTGCTGCTCCAGTTGCTGCTGCCAGCCATGCCAGACTGTATTCTCTTCTCACCCAGGTGAAAGAATTTTCTCACTGACCTTTGAAGCTGTCTTTGACTATTGTTGGTTGAGAAATCTGAGAACCACAGCTGTTGCCATGAATTACTACCCCTGAGGCCTGCTGCAGCCCTGTTCCTATAGTGCCACGATGCCAAGGCTGAGCTGTTCTCTGCTCTGTACTCCATTTGATAGACCTTTCCTGTCAACCCTCCAGGCTGCCTTGGGCTGGAAATTTCTTTCATTCTGTTGTTTTTTCCCTTGTGCTGCTCTAGGGTATGTTTAGGGTCATGTTTTACAGGTATTTTATGGGCTATGGGAGGGAGCTTCTTCACCTCCATTTTTCTACTCTGCCATCTTTGCTCCACCCCTGCTCCATAATTTTTAAATTGTCTCTTCTGGATTTATTTCCAGGTCACTTGTTTTTTCAATGAGATATTTCACATTGCTATTTTTTCATTTCTTTGAGTTTGCTTTATAATTTCTTCATTTTCCATAAAATCAATAGCTTCCATCTGCTCCTTTCTAATTTTTAAGGAATTATTTTTTTTCAGTGGTCTATTTGATCTCCTCTTACAACTGACCAGTTCTGCTTTTTAGGGCATTCTTCTCCTCATTGGCTTTTTGGATCTCCTTTGCCCTTTAGGTTGTCTATTTTTTAAAGTGTTTCTTTCTTCAGAAATTTTTTGTGTCTCCTTTAGCAAGCAGTTGACTCATTTTTCATGACTTTCTTGCATCACTCTCATTTCTCTTTCCAATGTATGCTCTGCTTCTCTTACTTGATTTTCAAAATTCTTTTTGAGCTCTTCCATAACCTGAGTTCAATTCCTATTTTTCTTGTAGGCTTTGGATTTAGGAGCTTTTCTTTTGTTTTTTTCTATTTACATGCTTTGATCTTCTTTGTCACCAAAGTAAGATTCTATAGTCTGATTCTTTTTCCTGTTTTTGCTCATTTCCTCAGCCATTTTCTGAACTTTTGAGTTGTTTGTCAAGGTAGTGCTTTGCTTCTAGTAGAGGTGGGAGACGTACTATCAGCTGCTCAATCCCCTACAATCTGTGGGCCTAGAGGTCCATAAACAGTTGCTGAAGCTACCCCTGCTGCAGTTGTGGCTGCTGCTGTTTCCTCTGCCCCTCCCCCATCATCCACCCTGGGGCTGCGATCAGACTACTCCACTATCCTGCACTGGTCCCACAGGCTTTTCCCACAGACCTTCTAATTTATCCTCAGAGTTTTGGGGTCATGAAATATGGAAACTGCCACAGGTGTGAGAGATTCAGTTTCCCCAAAGTCTGCTCCAGTCCCCTTTGTGCACTCAAGGCCCACACTGTACTAGTTCCAATAGACACTTCCCAGTGACCTTCCAGGCTGTCTTGGGCTAGAGATTTGCATCACTCCACCATTCTGTGGGTTCTGCAGCTCCAGAATTTGTTTACAGCCATTTTTTACTGGTATTTGGCTGGGTTTGGTGGGAGCACTTCAAAAAGTCTGTGCTGTTACTCTGTCATCTTGGCTCTGCCCTTGGAGTCTATATTTCTTTGCAGGTAAAATAGATCTAGTAATACCTTATCTACCTCCCAGGGGATTTTGTAAGAATATATTCATTCAGTCATTAGGAAGTATTTATCAATAGTCCTAACAATTGTTCTTGATATTGCCTATAAAATAACAAAATTGAAACCAGCCTTGCTTTTAGGGAGCACACATTCTATTTTGGCAAATTGTGTATACATAGATAAATAAATCCAAAACATATACAAAATAATCTTGTAGAGTCCTTTAGTAAGATCTCAAATAATAGGTAAGAAAGTACTTTGTAAACCATTAAGTGCTAAAGATGTATTTTGTTATTATATCTTATTTTCCAGGGTCTGTCTATTATGACCTTCTACTTTCACAGTTCATCCTGAAAATTTATAGCCTTTTGTTTCTTCCAAATTGTGTGATCCAAGGAGAGATATGATCAATTGCCCTCCTATTCTGTACTGTGCTCTTAGGTAGGGCTCCTGATCTCATAAATTCGGGACCACTTTTCTCTACCTGGAACTGTGGCCTGGCCCTGGATTACAGAACCCCCAAACTGTCAAATAGAACTCAATCCTATGCCTAGTTCTAGTACAAGAGTTTCCTAGGTTCCCTTTCTGAAGAAGTGTTTCTTTGAGGTGCCTAGGTACTGGTTGCTCTGATGCCATAGCTGAAGTTGCTGCCTGCATCACCATACCAGTTTCTACCACATTCTTGTTCTAGGCCACTCCTCTTCCTAATGTTCATAGACTTCTTTTTTCTATCTTCATAAGCTGCCAAGGGCTGGAAAAATTACTCTTGAATTTGTCTTGGCTTTGCAACTCAAAATTCTGTTCAGTGTTTTCTGAGGACATCTTGTAAGAGACGTTTTGGCAAGATTTGGCAATTGCAACTTTTTATTCTGACATTTTCACTCTGCCATCAACATATTGAAATTGAGATAGTGGTGAGACATCTTCCTGGAGATAATTATCAGAAATATACTGATTGAGGACTGAAACCTATACTAGGTCCTTTGAGGAATACAAAGATGTCTCCTCCCATAGAGCTGACAATTTCCTTCTTGTTCTCAGTATTGCAGAACTCTAGCTTTTTTAAGATAGAAGAGATGGGGAAAGAAAATTGTTTAAATTTTCAAAGTTATTCTAGAGGAATAAGGAAAGATGTGTATGGGCAAAGTTAAAAAAAAAAAAACAACAACATACCTCAGTAATGGCCAAGGTTATAACTAGGACTAAGACATAAAGAATGTTAAGTTTAGATAGCAATGTCCAAAGTTGTTTGCTCCATTATTTATACTATTCTATCTATGACTACTGCAACCTTATCTTTGAGGTACTTACTCCCACTTTATTAGGTTAGAAACTTAGTAGAGTTCTGAGATACTTTTCAAGCCATACTCCTGGTGAGTTTATTCTTCTTCAGGAGTTTATGGGATGTTTGAGAGGATTAGTACCTGTAGTATGAGGGATCATGAAACCCTTTTCATGGTTGCACATCTACATTTTGTATCCACCTGATTCATCCAACTTTCACCTGTGGCTAAAAGAGGCTGTAGCATGTATACCATCTCTACCCAAACAAATCATCTCAGCAGATAGATCAAATCAGATTGAGGGTAACCAACAGGCCTCAAGACTGTTTCTGAGTTAAGAGGAATTATACCCTTAAGCATGTGAAGACTTTCCCTGGCAGAATGGGCAACTGAGGGCAATTTGGTGCAATAGTCATAAAGGTGGCTGAAGCAGTTGATGTGGAGTGCTTAGCGCCTAGTCAGTCAATGCCATCCACTGTATCCTGGGCTACCATCAGACATTCCTGACTTTTGTGTTGGTATTGGACTTCAGTGATTCTAGAAGAGAGAGGGAGACTGAAGACTTTGTGCAACTCTGCCCAACTGAAATCCAATTATTATACAAGTCATCAGCCATAGTGTCATTGGTCCTTTTCAAAAACAAAGGACAAGCAACAACAACTCTCTGCCACTGCAACTATTCCAAGGCATAGAAATTATTAACTCAGTCATTAGCTATGACAAATGCTTTCAAAGAATTTTACTGTGATTTTACTAATTTTTCAATAGGTTCAGGAGATATCTTTTCTCATTTTTGACTATATTTGAAAATTATAGTTGCCCCTATCTCCCAAGTATATATTCCTGACTTTTACTGAATACTCAGCCCTACAGTGACCAGATGGCTTAGGTTAGAAAGAACTCTCTTGAAGGAGTTTTCAAAAGTTAAGCTAATTTCTGGATTTTCTGGAAATAGGATGATCTAATGTCTTATTTTTTGACAGTGTGATCATATTATTTTTCCCTTAAATTTGTGAAACTATGGGTGGTCTTTATTATAATTCCAAGCAGCTTCACCTTTAACACATGACTGAAAAATGAAGTGGACCCTACGATGTGGTTCTCATTTACAAGAAGGTTTCTCCTAAAGAATAACTTGAATTTTAAAAAACATTTCCTTTTAAGGTGCAATTTACACATGAATAAAAAATGAGGAAGAGAGACCACTGTTTTTTCTAGTGGACACATGGATATTTTTAAAGATACTGAAGATCCTTTCCTCACCAAGGGACAAATTATATCCAACTTCATGTGGAAAGAGTAATTTATTTTTGATTATTCACTGATTCAAGGGAAGGAGATGGAAAGCAAAATGTCCTTATTTGCAATACAAGAGCTGCAGGTACAATAATATGAGTTTTTATCAGACTTGTTAGTTTAAGAAAAAAACAAAAAGCAATATCAACAAGTTCACATATCTTTATATGGAAAATAACAATGGAATACTGCTGCCACTTTGTTATTGCCATTTTTTTTCTAAAATCTGAAAATATTAGTATAGACTAGAAACTGGGAGAATGACTTTTCAAATTTCCCTATTACCCATAAAGTCAAATACATTTTTTATCTTCAAAAACATTTCTCATGTATCTCAGTCTTCATCTCCCAGAATCTTCATGTACCAGAATCTTTTCTTACTGGCTAGGCACTTGTGATTTCTGAAAATACACTTTGAGATTCAGCTTCTGCAATCATCACTCTCTCTTCCAATTAAGTCACTGTTAAGTTCTAGGGATGTATCCCTAGGCATAATGCTCGTTGAGGTTTGGACCATCAATTCTGACTCACCAACTTTGACAATGAGCAGACAAACTTTTGAGAATGTTCTCATTGCAGATCTAATTTAATTGTACATATAAATTACCTTTTATTCTCCTCTTGCAAATATCTTGGTTATTTTCTAGTAATTGAGAGTACTGGAAAAAATTTTTACATCATTTCTATAAAATTCGCAAAATGAGAAGAGAAATTTACCCTGGACTGTCTTAGTGTAAACAATAGGCTCCCTACTATCATTTTTGTAGGTCTAGTCTGGTACAGTAGAAAGGAGCCAAGATTTAAATCATTGCACTCGCAGACTCAGAGCTGTAAGGGACAATAGAGAATATAACTCAAGTCTTTCATTCCATCTTCTTGCAATTCCACTAGGTCAACTATTCCTATTACTTTACCCTTCCAACTGACATATCTTCTCTCAAATAAAACATCTGTAAAGTACTACACACAGTGTCTGGGACATAGCAGACAATAAATACTTATTCTTTTCTGCTTCTCTTGCTCGTTCTCTTATGTCCTACTAATTGTGAGAGTTCACTATCCAGACTATCCAGACCCAGTTGCCTGACTATGTCACCTATCTATCATGTGTGCACATAGACCCCTTCCCTTCCATCTTCAATTCTTCATTTGAGAAAAATAATTAAATCAATATTGCAATTTTTTTCTGGAAGGGGAGATTTCATCTGTCCTGTGATTCTGCTCACCATCCTAGAAACATTTTTTGCTTTTGCACGACTCCCTATATCTTTTATCTCCCTTTCTTAGTATGTAAATTACTTAGAGAACTTATATTTTTATTTTAAGCATTTAGTCCGGTGCTTAGCACATAGTGAATGTTTAATAAATGATTCTTAGTATATTTGGTCATTCTCTTTATGGATTAATAAATTAAGACAGAGAGAGGGAAATAACTTGCCCAAATTTACATAGTAAGTAATTGGCAGAACTAGAATTTGAATCCATGTTTCCAAGTTTAGAATACTGCCCAATTATCATTAAAGAGCCTTTATTCAAACCTTGGCTCAACTGTTTAGTAACTATTTGATTTTGGGAATATTACTTAAATTTTATAGGCCTCAGTTTCTTCCCTGATAAACTGAAGGGATTGAACTAAATGACCTCGTAGATTTCTTCCAGCGCTAAACCTATGAAATCAAGGTATGTGCACCAGAATCCATAGTTGATTTTGCCTCCCAGCAAACCAAATAACAGTGCATAAGGGGGAGGCAATAAGTGGTAATTCAGAAAGGGTATGTGGATTATACATGCATGAGACTTATGATCCAATTCTGAAGTGTTCATTTTGGCTGAATTTAGGAGGTGACAGACATGAGCTTTTGATTCTGGCAAGTGCTTTGAGCTGAGACAAACATATAAGCACAACACAAGAGAAAATTTCAGCAGTGGTATTTGAGTTGTGAAAAAAATTGCAAGAGCCTCACAAGTTTGGAAATATAAGTGACCTACATAAACAGAATCAACTACAGTTCTCTCCATTTTGATAATTCAACCTTTGATTCTCCTCTAAGTTCCCCAATTAAAAATGAACATATAGTTGATATAATAGCATAGATACTCTAAACATTTTAGCCAAAAATGGAAAGCATGCAATGTTTTATTATAAGCCTTCTGGTTACAAATTCACTGTGCCAAACATCTTTACTGGCAACCAACCAGCAGGATTCCTTTGCATTCTGTTGAATGCCACTTGCCCAATATGCTGGCAATTTTAGTCTGAGAAAAGAGAATTGAAGAAGAGATGGAAGAGGTACATTTTTTTCTGAAAAGATAACATTTGATAGAAAATTTAGAGTTATTCTGATTGACTCTAAGAAAAGAATGAGGACAAATGAGTGGAAATTATAGGGAGGCAAAAGTAAGGCAACATGCAGTTGAGTACTGACTGTATCAGGCACTAGGCTAAGCCTTGAGGATATAAATACAAGCAGAAACACAGACAAGTCCTTCTGTTCAAGGAGTTTACATTCTAATGAGGGAAGGCAATATTTAAAAAAGAGGTAACTATAAAAAGGAGAATATTCACACAATGTCATTTCCCGCTGCAAAATACCCTTCATTCAGCCATCAAAGTGATTTTTCTAAGGTGCAAGACTGACTATGTCATTTTCTCCCACCACACACAACTTAAACTCCAGTGACTTCCTATTGCCTCCAGGATCAAATATAAAATCCCTTGTTTGGTGATAAAAGTCCTTCATAAACTAATGCCCTCCTATTTTTACAGTCCTCTTGTGTCTTATTCCCCATCATGTAATCTTTAATCCACTGATGCTGTCTCCCTTACTTTTTCTTAAACAAGACTCTCCATTCATGCCTGGAATAATTTCCTTCTTCATCTTTACTTATTGCCTTCCATGGTTTTCTTTAAGAGCTAATTAAATCCCCATCTTCTACAAGCAGATTTTCCCCAAATTACCTTAATTCTAGTGCCTTTCCTCTGTTTGTTATTTCCTATTTATCATGGATTTTTTTTTAGAACTTATTTTTTTACTTGTATCTCCCATTAGATTGTGAGATCCTTGAGGGTAAGATTTATATTTTGCTCATTTTTTATTCCCAGTGCTTAGAACAGTGCCAGGTATGTAGTTAATAAATGTTTAATGATTAATTGACTAGTGGCGAAGTCCAAAGTCAGATGCAAAACCTGGAGGTTAATGAAACTTGATTGGCTTAGAACCCTCTCTAAAATTGGGGGCCTAGAAGAAACACCCAGAAGTGGGTAAGAAGGATAAAGGGATGTTTCAAGATAAGAATGCCTTAGGCTTTTAGGGAAATTCCTATGTATGAATGCAATTGAGGAGTGTTGTTGAAGTCAAGAGTTAGAAGCTGAGCCAAGAGAAGGGAGGCTTCAGTTCAATATAAAGAGAAAAACAGAACAATTGGAGTTATTCAAAAATAGAATGATTTTCATCCCAAAATCATGAACTTTTCACCATAGGAAGTATCGAAACAAATTCGACTACTTACTTGGTACCAATTCAAGGTTTTGAGCTTCCCATTGAGTTTGAAATCAATGAACTCAAAGGATTCTTCCAACACTAAGGTTCTATGATTCTAGAAAACTGGGATGTAAGAACTATTATATGGTAACAGGAGACTAGATGTTGAGCTCTCTGTAGTCAATACATTTAAGTATGACTTTAACTAACTTTATACAGTATTTCCACATTTGAACAATGGAATACAAGAACAGCTTCAGCATCTTAAGTGAAAAGTGTCATTAAAACTTCTATCATGCTAACTTAACAGTATGGCAAAATGTGATAAAAGTATATTTAAACTACTATCCATCCCTAAAACAAAAGTTCATTCTCTTTTAAAATGACTAAATGTTTAATATCATAAATCATTCATAAAATAAAAATATCTAGAGTTGAAAGTTAACAAGGTACAAGGTACATTGTAAAGAATAAAAATCAAAAGTGACTATTCAAAAATATATGTTACCATACTGTGAAGTTCAAAAATAGAAATCACCTTCAATTGTCTTATTTGAAAGAAATTGGGTATCTATGGGTAAAGGACAGTTCTGATATGTGCATGCATCTTGTGTGCATACAGGTGTTTGTGTGCATGTGCATGTGTGTGTGCATGTGTGTGTGTGTGTATTTGACTCCAACTAATATCATTCTCAGCTGGAATGGAATCAGCATTAGGTGCTTTGCCACATGAAAGGAGCCTAATGGCCCTCAAAATCTCTTCTTCAGTTGGAAGTTCAGGTAAGGAGGCACTGACTTCAACCTGAGGTAAACGGTCAATGGCCCCAGTATTGATTGATGATGATCTCTTGAGAACACTATGAAAGTGTTCTATTCCAGCTGAGATTCACAAGGTAGGAGGACCATTGCTCATACAAAAGTTGACTGAAATTTTCCAGGTTATATTGCAAGAGGAGATTATCCCCCAGGAGTTCAAGGATACCTCCATTGTCCATCTCTATAAGGATAAAGAGAAT
This sequence comes from Notamacropus eugenii, assembly GCF_028372415.1. Lineage (NCBI taxonomy): Eukaryota > Metazoa > Chordata > Mammalia > Diprotodontia > Macropodidae > Notamacropus > Notamacropus eugenii. The sequence continues at coordinate 168,283,124 of NC_092876.1, read as the reverse complement.
AGGTTGTCCTGTGATAATCACAGGGGGATCTCTGTCTTACTCATTGCTGGCAAAATTCTTGCTACAGTCCTCCTTAATTGGCTGATCCCTCACCTCAAAAATAGTCATATACCTGAGAGCCACTGTGGCTTCAGAAAGGGCTGAGGAATAGTCGATGTGATGTTTGCTGCCCGACAACTCCAGGAGAAATGTCAAGAGCAGAACAGAGGTCTGTAAACAATATTTGTAGATCTGACCAAGGCCTTTGACACTGTTAATCATGAGGGCTTGTGGAAAATTATGTCAAAATTCAGTTGCCTGGAGAAGTTCATCAATATTGTATATCAACTTCATGATGGCATGTTTGCCAGGGTTCTGGATAATGGACAAAGCTCTCGTGCCTTCCCAGTCACAAATGGAGTGAAGCAGAGCTGTGTGTTTGCTCCCATGCTTTTTAGCATGATGTTTTCAGCCATGTTGACAAATGCTTCCAATGAGGATGAACAAGGCATCACGGTCAACTACTGTACTGATGGTAAGTTCTTCAATTTTAAAAGGCTAGAAGTCAAGACCAAAGTGGAGGGAGTGTTGGTGGATGATTTTCTGTTTGCAGATGATTGTGTACTCAATGCAGCCTCTGAAGCTGAGATGCAGCAAAGTATGGGTCAATTCTCTACTGCCTGTGCTAATTTTGGCCTAAAACTTAACACCAAAAAAACACAGGTATTCCATTAGCCACCACCACACTATCCATACGTGGAACCATTGGTTACAACAAGTGGAGAAGTTTTGAGTGCTGTGGATAAGTTCACTTACCTTGGTAGTGTACTTTCCAGGGATGCACACATTGATAATGAGGTTGATGCATGCATTGTCATAGTTAGCTCAGTGTTTGGGAGGCTCCAAAGAAAAGTTTGGGAGAGAAGAGGTATTAGACTGACTACCAACTGAAGGTCTACAGAGCTGTTGTGCTGACCTCATTGTTGTATGCCTGTGACACATGGACATTCTACCAGCGCCAGGCCAGGAAACTGAATCATTTCCATTTGAACTGTCTTAGAAAGATTCTGAAGATCACTTGGCAGGATAAGGTACCAGATAGTGAAGTCCTTGCTCAAGTTGAATTGCCAAGTATTCAAACTATGCTTCAGAATGCACAACTCTGATGGGCTGGCCATGTTGTTTGAATGTCAAATGTATGCATGCCAAAAAGATTATTTTATGGAGAACTTGCATGAGGCTGATGATCATATAGTGGCCAGAAGAAATGATACAAGGACACTCTCAAGGTCTCTCTCAAGAACTTTGGATTTCACTGTGCAACATGGGAGACACTGGCACAGGACCACTCAGCATGGCATGCCCACATAAGGAAAGGAGCTGTGCTCTTTGAGCAAAGCAGAATTGACACAGCACAAAGTAATCACAGGATGCACAATTTTGGGATATTCACCCCAAATATTCATATGGACTATCTGTGCCTAACCTGTGGTAAAGCACTCTGAACTCATATTGGTCTGACCAGCCACAGTTGGACATACTGAAATTTCACTTTAAAAGGTGATGTCATTTTGGTCCTCTTCAAAGATGAAGGACAACAACCATCCAATATCATTCAAAGATTTGGGAAATCTTTTCAATTCTAGAAAACATGCATAACAATACTTTGAATATATATCATTTAAGCTTTGGAAAATCACCTAAGCTTTCTGTGTTACTATTTATTAAATAAGCATTCATTGAATTCTTTTGCATAAAGCACTGAATTGGAGATGGGTGGTGAGGAGGGTGTGACAGAAGTATAAGATTCATTAATCATATATAAGATTCATTAATCACAGAACTTGCCATTTAAAAGTTTACAATCTGCTTAAGAAAATTAAACCAATATATTTCACTTGAATTCTTGTAGTTTTTAGGAAGTTGTTCATTTAATATGACAAATCTGCTCATTATACATTCTATACATTGGTCTTATTAAGTCATTTGGGATAAAACAAAAGAAAATTGTCTTCCTTTTTGTGCCTAGTAACCAACATTCAACTACTTGGCCTTAGCTTTCCTGCTTCTCAAAAGTCATCTCTATGTTAAAAATCCCTAATTCTTTCAAAAGATTATCATATGAACTTGAGGTAACCCATCATTCTGGTCCCTCTTTACTAAATTATCTCTACCATTATCAGTCATTACTAAATTGTGTGAACTGAATTCAACAGAACAGTCAAAACTTACTCTGAGTAGCAAATAATATAGTTGGCTTTCTATCTGCTTATTCCTGGTAACTATAAGTCTAAGACTACATTATATTCCATAGTGACTACATCACAATATTGACTCATATTGTGTTGATGATACAACTCTTACCTCTTTTCTGAGACTAACTGCTATCTAGTCACAACATTCTGTGTTTATGACGGGCATTTTGGAATCCAAGAATCTATTTGGGTTAAATAATTTAATCCTATAGAATTTTATCGTATTAAATTTGTCTAGACTGTCAAGAATTTGTTAGATCTTCATTATCATCTGGTATGATAGCTACCGTCATGCTGCTTTATCAGACTAACCTCTATCTACATATTCAACCCAAAGACAAAAATATTAAACAACAAAATGCTAAACACTGATCCCCTGGGCACTTCCATGGTGGAGTTCATTAGATAATTGCTGAATTCTTTCTAAAAAATGTGAGAAATTCCAGCACCTTCCCACTCTGCCTCTGACCTAGTTCACTTCCTATCTATCTCACTCTCAGGGAAAACCCATCCAGACATGAGTTGCCCTTCCTCAACCTACAGATAAACTATCCCTTTATGTATTGCTTTCCATCATTAGAAATTTAGGTAGAGACAGTCTTATTTTCTTCCTTTTTCAATTTAATCCCAGTGTCTGGAACATAGTGACCACTTAAATCTCTCTCAGTGTGTCTCTCTCTGTCTCTGTCTCTCTATTTGTCTCTCTGTCTCTTTCTCCTTTTTAATTTTCTTTTAGTATAAATAACTATTGCATATTGTCAAAGGCTTTTCCTACATCTTTTGAGATAATCTTATCATCTTGTAGTTTAAGATGGTTTTATTTTTAATAGTTATGTTGATTGTTTTTCTAATGTTTGAATTAAATTTCTATGCCTGAAATTAATCCAACTTGTTCAAAATGAATGATTTTTTGAATGAGTTGATATAGTGTATTTGATACAATTGTATATAAACATTTTTTCATTAATATTCATTGACAATGTTTTCCTGTAGGTCTGCAGTACTTTATCATTCAATGGTTTAAACAGTGGCTCTATATTCATCCTATTGAAAGAATCTGGTAGGGTGCTCTCCTTTACATTTTTCAGAATAATTTCTGTATTATTTATTTTAATTGTTCTTTAAAATTTTGATAGGATTATTCTGTGGGTCTGTTAGTTTGGATTTTTAATGTTTTTGAAAGTATCACTCTTTTCTCTCAGTATTTCAATTCATTATCTGTGTATATTAAAATATATTCTGATCATTCGTGTCTTTTTTTTTTTTTTTTTTTGGTTTTAATTCAACTGGTATTGATTTGGTTTTGCCTTCTTTGTTGGGTATTTTTTGTTTGACTTTTAAACTATTCTTTGTTATCATGTTACCTAAAGGTTTATTAATTTTATTAGTCTTTCCAGACTTTCCAAACTTTTAGTTTTGTCGTTTGCTGTCTGTTTCTACTGTGATTTTTGATATACTTCTTTTTTACTTATTTTAGATTTGTTTATATATTGACTTTCTTATTTTAAATGCATGTTTAGTTCATTAATGCTTCCTTTCCAATTTTTGTTAATATATGTATTATTTTTCCCCCTGAAGATGGCTTGAGCTGCTTGCAAGAAATTTTGGTATCATTATTTTCTTTCATTCTTCTATTAGATTGTAATATCTTTTAGGGCAGGTAGTGTCATTTGCCTCATTTTTCATTGCCAACACATAGCAAAGTGACTGGCACATACTATGTACTGAATAAAGGTGTATTGATTTAGTAACAATCACTTTATTTCACATCAATTGTTTCAATAATTTAAACTTTGAGATATTCATTATTTATGATTTCATTGTTAAGTGTCTATTTATGTGTATGTCTTTTGTTTTTGGTTCCTGAATTGATTGATATTTTTCACATTATGGTTTACAAATTTTTATACTTATTTATGCCCTTTTTGCCTCTGTTTTTAATATATTTGTGCCCCGATACATGGTCAGTTCTTGAAAAAGATCCCTATGATATCAAGAAACACATACATCCTTTAGAAGTGCCTTTTAGAAGATGCAATCTTTGTTTTTTTTTTTTTAAATCTCATTTCTCAATCAATTGGATCTGTTCTATGTTTTCTCTCTTTTTTTAACCTTTCTGTTAGACTTATCCAAAATTAAGAAATGGACACCAAAATTCCCTATCACTTTCACATTATTGTCTAAGTCTTCTTGTAGTCCAAATGATACGACCTTCTTAAATTTAGATGCTAAGGCATTTGACCATGCAGATTTAATATTGGCATTGCTTTATTGTCTACAATTTCTTTCACTTTAATCCAGTTTCCTTGTTTACTCATTTATATATCAAGTGTTTTGCTTCGTCTGATAACATTATTTTAACTCCTGCTTTTTTAAAAAAATTCACTTGATATGTAGTAATTTTCTTCTAGTTTCATTTTTACCACAGGTATGTATGTCTTTTTAGAAAGGATTTCTCCATTTTTTTTTCATTATTTGAAGATCATGCCTTTCACTTTCTGATTATTCTTTTGTACCTCACAGAAATATGATTTCTGCAGGTGAGAGAGAGGATAATCCCATGGTTGGAATTTTTGTGTCCCCACATAATTAGTTTATTATTTACCTTTGCCTTCTCCATGTATATTTCCCATGGGAAAATATATAATATGTAATATTTATCTAAAACCAAGTACAGGATTATATGTAATGGGTATTACCTACAGTGCTTTCCCAAAGAATCAGAGGTAAGGTAAGAATGTTCATTGGCACAATTAGTATTTATTATAATGATAACATTTTTAGTTACCATATGAATACAAGAAAAATAAATTCAGGGCATAGCCTAGAATAAGAAACAAATAAGAAACAAAAACAATGGGTTTTTTAAGATGATTTGCATATGCTTCAAATAATATGATAGCCTACTTGAAGAACCTAGAGAAATAGCTCAAAAAAATACCATAAGAAATTTCACCAAAGTTGAAGAGCAAAAAAATCACTCTCATAATTAGCATTTCTTTATATTTCCATTTAAAGTTTCAGAGACTTCCAAAAGCCAAGATGACAGAGTAAGTAGTAAATCTCCCTTGTTGATCTCTGAAAAAGAAAAGAAAATAGCATACAAGGAAATATTGTGGAAGAGTAGAGCCAGCACAAAGATGGGATGGAGTGGTCTTTTAGCTCCAAAAACGTGAAGGATGAGAAGAAAGATCCATCTCACTCAGGTAAAAGCAGAGAGCACTCTAGTACAGGAAGTATCTCAGCAACAAGCCCCATTTTAGCAAACTAACTGGATATTCTGAGGCTAAGCATAGTGCTTGAGGCAAAAGTTAATGCCAGGTAGAAAATCACCATATGCACTGGGACAGCTCCAGGAGGTCAGGTGTTCTCCCCCTGATATACCTCCCCATTCTCAAAAGAAGTAACAAGCGGCAGGTTTCTTTCAGAAAAACCCCACCAGGCTTCAGAAAACACCATAGACAATCAATATAACCCAGCTAAGCATCAGAACAGTTGACAGATACCTACTGCCTACAGCTGCCAGCACCTGAGGCCCAAGCACACAAAGTTAGAAACTAAGCCCTTGGCTTCCAGCACAAGAAACTTGGGACAGGACATCCTCTGTCCCAGCAGAAAAGCTCAACTTAAAAAGGGAGAAAATAGCAACCCCCCAAAAAAGATGAGCAAGAAGCAAAAAGTAATATTGACCACAAATAGTTACTTATTGTTGTTGTGCTTGTCCTTTGCTCTCAAAGAGGACCATGACATCAGGATGATGACACTGATTTGAGAGAGGGAGGGCTGTACAAGGTCACCAACCTCATTTTCTTCTCCTCAAACACCTGGGTCCAGTGGCCTGATATTCATCAAGACAACTGGAGATGGCCCAGGATGCAATGTGAGACCCTGGCTTTGAGTGAGATACACCCATTCAATGAATAGGTTTCTTTAAGTAGTTGTTCAAGGGATGGTCCTTTTGATAAAAAGAAAAAAGTAAGCAAAACTTGGAGAGGAAGACCATCAGGTTTCCTGGGTAAATGAGAGACAATTACTGTATACTAATTATTAAAAATTGCTAATTACTAGAAAGATAGAAACTTCCTGGAAAGATCAAAATACCAGCTCAGAAGAGGAAAGTAGTGCCAATATACCAACATGTGAAAAATCAAAGAAGAATATGAATTGGTCTCAACCCAAAAACATTTCTTGGAAGAGCTCAAGGAAGATTTTATTTTTTTAAAATTTATTTATTTAACTTTAAACATTCATTTTCACAAAATTTTGGGTTCCAAATTTTCTCCCCATTTGTCCCCTCCCCCACCCCAAAACACCAAACATTCTGATTTCCCTTATCACCAATCTGCCCTCTCTTCTATCATCCCTCCCTTCCCTTGTCCCCATCTTCTCTTTTGTCCTGTAGGGCAAGATAACTTTCTATACCCCATTACTTGTATTTCTTATTTCCTAGTAGTAAGAACAGTACTAGAAAGTTGTTCCTAAAACTTTGAGTTCCAACTTCTCTTTATCCCTCCCTCCCCACCCATTCCCTTTGGGAAGGCAAGCAATTCAATATAGGCCATATCTGTGTAGTTTTGCAAATGACTTCCATAATAGTCATGTTGTGTAAGACTAACTATATTTCCCTCCATCCTATCCTGCCCCCCATTGCTTCCATTCTTTCTTTTGATCCTGTCCCTCCCCAAGAGTATTGACTTCAAATTGCCTCCTCCCACTTCCCTCCCTTCCATGATGCCCCCACCCTGCTTATCCCCTTCTCCCCCACTTTCCTGTATTATAAGATATGTTTTCATACCAAGATGAGTGTGCATTTTATTCCTTCCTTTAGTGGAATATGATGAGAGTAAACTTCATGTTTTTCTCTCACCTCCCCTCTTTTTGCTTCCACTAAAAAGTCTTTTGCCTGTCTCTTTTATGAGACATAATTTGCCCTATTCCATTTCTCCTTTCTCCTCCCAATATATTTCTCTCTCACCCTTTAATTTCATTTTTTAAAGATATGATCCCATCCTATTCCATTCACTCTGTGCTCTCTGTCTCTGTGTGTGCAAGTGTGTATGTGTGTGTGTGTGTGTGTATGTAATCCCACCAACTACCCAGATACAGAAAAGTTTCAAGAGTTACAAATATTGTCTTTCCATGTACGAATGTAAACAGTTCAACTTTAGTAAGTCCCTTATGACTTCTCTTTGCTGTTTACCTTTCATGCTTCTCTTCATTCTTGTGTTTGAAGGTCAAATTTTCTTTCCAGCTCTGGTCTTTTCAACAAGAATGCTTGAAAGTCCTAGATTTCATTGGAAGACCATTTTTTCCCCTGATGTATTATACTCAGTTTTGCTGGGTAGGTGATTCTTGGTTTTAGTCCTAGTTCCTTTGACTTCTGGAATATCATATTCCACACCTTTCAATCCCTTAATGTAGAAGCTGCTAGAGCTTGTGTTATCCTGATTGCATTTCCACAATACTTGAATTGTTTCTTTCTAGCTGCTTGCAATACTTTCTCCTTGACCAGAGAATTATGGAATTTGGCCACAATGTTCTTAGGAGTTTCTCTTTTTGAATCTCTTTCAGGAGGTGATTGGTGGATTCCTTGAATACTTATTTTGCCCTCTGGTTCTAGAATCTCAGGGCAGTTTTCCTTGATAATTTCATGAAAGATGACGTCTAGGCTCTTTTTTTGATCATGGCTTTCAGGTAGGCCTATAACTTTTAAATTGTCTCTCCTGGATCTATTTTCCAGGTCAATTATTTTTCCAATAAGATATTTCACATTATCTTTTATTTTTTCATTCTTTTGGTTTTGTTTTGTGATTTCTTGGTTTCTCATAAAGTCATTAGCCTCCATCTGTTCCATTCTAGTTTTTAAAGAACTATTTTCTTCAGTGAGCTTTTGAACCTCCTTTTCCATTTGGCTAATTCTTCTTTTGAAAGCATTCTTCTCCTCATTGGCTTTTTGAACCTCTTTTGCCAGTTGAGTTAGCCTATTTTTCAAGGTGTTATTTTCTTCAGCATTCTTTTGGGTCTCCTTTAGCAGGGTGTTTAATTGTTTTTCATGCTTTGCTTGCATGTCTCTCATTTGTCTTCCCAGTTTTTCCTCCACCTCTCTAACTTGATTTTCAAAATCCTTTATGAGCTCTTCCATGGCCTGAGCCCATTGAATATTTATTTTGGATGATTGTGATACAGAAGCCTTGATTTCTATGTCTTTCCCTGATGGTAAGCATTGTTCTTCCTCATCCAAGAGGATGGGAGGAGATATCTGTTCACCCAGAAAGTAACCTTCTATGGTCTTATTTTTTTTTCCCTTTCCTGGGCATTTTCCCAGCCAGTGACTTGACTTCTGAGTGTCCTCTCCACACCACCATGCCTCCAGATCTGCCCAACTAGGGCTTGGGGTCTGAGATTCAAATGCTGCTTCCCAGCCTCAGGGCTTTCGGAGGGGGTGGGGCTGCTCTTCAGTGTGAGATAAAGTTCAGGTGCTCAGGTGAGGGCAGGGCTGCCACATGGGGCTCAGTTCCCCCAGGTGTTTATGCAGAGACCTTCAACAATGGATCTGGGCTTCAGCCTGCTTTGGGAGCCCCTATCTGCTGCTGCCTCCACTGCTGCCTCCTGAGGGGGCCTGAGTTATGGAGATACCCCACTCCCCTCTTGGCCAGCCAAAGAGACTCCTTACTGACTTTTTCAGCCTGTGGGTGGAGGGACCCGCACTTCTGCTGGACATTCCTTCCCTGGAGCCTGCTTGGATCTGTTCTTCTCGGTGCAGCACAGTTGAGATAGGGCTGAGCTTTGCTTTGGGTCTGGGGCACAATGGACTTTTCGTGTTGGGTTTTTCAGGGTTCTCTAGAACAGAAATCTCCTCCACTCCATTGTCCTGTGGCTTCTGCTGCTCCAGAATTTCTTGGGAGTTCTTCTTTACAGGTATTTTATGGCCTGTGGGTTCAGAGCTACCATACATGTATCTTTCTACTCTGTCATCTTGGCTCCTCCCCTCAAGAAGGATTTAAAAGTCAAATAAGAGAGATAGAAAAAAACTTGGGGAAAGAAATGAGAGGTATGCAAGGGAAAATCTACAGCTTGGAAATGTAAGAACAAAAGTTGACTGGAGAAAACTCCTTAAAAAGCAGTATCAGCCATATGGGAAAAGGAGGTACAAAAATCCACCCAAGAGAAGAACTTCTTAAAAGCAAGTGGAAGCAAATGACTCTAAAAGATGCTGAGATGAAATTAAAACTATCTATCATCATGAAAAAACTGCTCTCAATCACTATTGATTAGAGAAATATAAACTAAAATTATTCTGAGGTACTACATCAAATTTACCAGATTGGATAACATGACAAAAGAGGAAAATGATAAATGCTGGTGAAGATGTGGAAAAATTGAAACACTAATATATTGTTGGTGGAGTTATGAACTCATCCAACCATTCTGAGAGCAGTGTGTAACTATATCCAAAGGGCTGTAAAGTTGTGAACACCTTTTGATTTTGCCATACAGCTTCTAAATCTGTATCCCAAAGAGATTACAAAAAATGGAAAAGGACCCACATGTATAAAAATATTTCTAGCAACTCTTTTTGTGGTGGCAAAGATTTGAAACTGAGGGGATGCACAATTGGGAAATGATTGAACAAGTTATGGTATATGAATGCAATAGAATACAATTGTTCCATAAGAGACAATGAACAAGAAGACTTCAGGAAAACCTGGAAAGATTTACCTGAACTAATGTTGAGTGAGGGGAGAAGAACCAGGAGAAGATTGTACATAGTAACAGGATTACTTTGAAGAGACTTTGTTAGACTTCACTCTTATCAGCAACGCAATTATCTAAGACAATTTCAAAAGACTCCTGATGGAAAATTCTATCAAGATCTAGAGAAAGAGCTATGGAGTCTGAATGCAGATCAAAACATACTATTCTCTCTCTCTCTCTCTCTCTCTCTCTCTCTCTCTCTCTCTCTCTCTCTCTCTCTCTCTCTCTCTCTCAATTCTATTTCTTACCGATTTTCCCTTTTGTTGTGATTTCACAAGGCTAATGTGGAAACATTTAATATGATTGTACACATATAGCCTATGCCAGATTGCATGACATTTTGGAGAGGGGGGAAGGGAGGAATTGGGAAAAATTTAGAACTCAAAAGCTTATAAAAGTGAATGTTGAAAAGTAAAAATAAACTAAAAATGAAATTGCTATTTTATTCTCAGGAGTCATTTAAATGATTAGATGGAATTAATTTATTGGGGTTTTTTTCTATTTTTAGTTGAATGACTAGTTTGTAGATCTGATCTTTTCTAAATTGATTAAAGAGCTTAGAGATGTAATTTTCTGCCTAAGTATAATTTTGGCTGCATCTTGAAATTTTTAGGATGCTGTCATTTGTGTCGTTATAATTAATACAATGCTTTTTTTATTTGTTCTTTAACCAAACATTCTTCAGTACTAGGGTATTTATTCTCCAATTAGTTTTAAATCTTTGCTTCATAGAAAATGTATTCTTGATGATACTCTTGCATTATGGTCTCTAAAAGAGAAATTTAATATTTGGGTTTTTTTTCCTGCATTTATTTGTGAGAATTTAAAGCCCTAGCACATGGATAGATTTTGAGCAATGATCCACATACAGCTGAGTAAATATGCATATTTCACTTTATTTTCATTCCCAAATTTTCAGTAGTCTTAGAATACATATTTTTTTATAAACATCTAGTTAGTTTTTATTTTATTTTATTTTATTCATCTGTCTGAGGTGGGGTACATTGAGGTTCCCTTATTTTATTGTTTTATTATATTTTTTTCTTGTAACTCATTTAGCTTCATTTCGGAATTTAGAGACTATGCCATTTATCCATGTAGAGATAGAGAGATAAAAACAGATACACAAATATATGTGCTTTATGTTGGTTTTAATCATTATCATACATTTCAGCACAATGCAGTTTCTCTTGTTTATCTCTTTTAACTAGATCTGTTTTGGTGATGCTTTGTCTGAGATCATACTTTCTCCTTCTGACTTTTTTACTTCAGTGGAAGTATACCAAATTATGTTCCAGACCCTGTGAAAAACTTTTTGAATATCATTATGTTTCTTTTAAACAAAAAAGTTGTATTATGCTTTTTTAACAATTTACCCCTTTTTAACTTTTCACTTTTTATCCTCCTCTTTCCCTGTTAAATGAAAAATAATTTTGCATCAAATTTTGTGAATTTTTTGATGAATTCAGGTAAAACCAAATTATAATTGTTACCCACTCCCGTGTCCCTTCTTCAGTGTTTGGATATCTGCTTCTTTTCACTAATTACATGAAATATTTTTCTTCATTATTCCTTTCTCTTTACCATCATCACATCCCAGTGAATTTCTTCCTCTTCATCCTTTTAAAATTATAAAACTATATACTGAAACATTTCTAGACCCTCTGTCTAATTATATTCCCTCTATGATCCCTGATATTAATAGAGTTTTTAGGGGACACGGATAATAGAATATGATCAGTTTATTCTTGAGTAGTTTCATATATTTGTCCATTCATTTTTACTTTTGGTATACTGTTATTGACTTCCATGTTTGAATTTCACATTTTCTATTCAGTTCTAGTTTTTGAGGGCTTTTAAAAATTATTATTACATTGAGTCTGCTCAGAAGTTTTTTAGTTCTTTAAAGGTTCCTGTCTCTCCTCTTCCCCCCTCCCCACACCCTATGGGATTACACTCAGTGCTGTTGGCTACATTATTCTTTGTTCTCAGCCTAGGATTTCTTTCTCCCGGATTATCATATATCAAGCTCTGGGTCTACTCTGCCTGCCATTGTGTATGTACCTAGCATCTCACAACCATCTTCATTTTGACTGTCCTCATGTTATACCTATCAAGGCAACATGGTACCCTCTATTGAGCTCATAATGGTAAGTCTATACCCAGACTCTAACTTTTCTGGTTTCACCCCTCAGGAACATTGGTTGATTGATTTGCTTGATAGAAATTATTTAAAGACAGCTTACTAACTTTATGACTGAGACTCTTCTGGTATCTTATTTTTACTTCTTAAATTAAATTTTAATTATATTTTTTTAATATTTTATTAAGTTGCTTTTTGTTTTGTTTTGTTTATTGCCCTATGTTGACTTGTAAATCATCTGTGATGCTATTCTGTATTTAATACTTGAATTCTTACTTTCTCTCTTGTTGCTATTTTTATTCCTTCTAGATTTGGGTTATGATGTTCCTGGAAGTTTTCATTTTGGAGTCTCAGAAGCTGACTGGGAATATGTTTTTAATTCTACTTTGTCCCCTGGTTCTAAAAGACCTAGACAGTTTTGTTTTATATTTTCTCTAAAGATGTTATATACATTTTCTTTTTGATCATGGATTTAAGATAGTCCAGTGAATTCTAAATTATAACTCTTTGATCTGCTTTCAAGATAAGTTGATTTTTCCCCCTATGAGATACCTAACATTTTTTCTTTTGTTTCAGTATTTTGATTGGTCTATTTAGTTCAGTTTATTCTAATTTCTTAGGAGTTTGTTTCTTAATTGATGTTTTATAAATATTGTTTCAAACTGTTAATTCTCCTTCCAAATCTTTCTTCCATAGCTTTCATTTTTTCTCACTTGTCTTTCCTGCTCTCATTTGGTATTTAAAATCATTTTTAGCTTATTTAAGGACAACAAAAACTTCATTTCATGAAGAAAATCAGATTGTACTTATGCCCTTGCTGTATTGTGCTTGGAAGTTTTACTTGTAGACTGTTTGGAGTCATTCTCTTCTTTGGGTTTGTGTCTTGGGCTTCTCCATCACCAAAGTAGTTCTTTATTGTGGGATTCTTTTTGTTTCATTTGCTATCCTATTCTTCCAAATTCAAACTTGACTTAGGAGCCTATGTTTGGGTTGAGTTTTGTACACTTTTAAGGAGAATGTCTGGGCTGATCCTTCTTCATCTTACATCTTTCTGCCATTTTTTTGTTTTGATTTTGTTTTTTGAGGGGAACAGGGTATTGAGTGTTGCATTATTCCAGGATGTTAGGGACAAATCAAGCTAGAGATCTTATTTCTTCAACAATCCCTAAATGGTCTGATGTGTGGCAAAGTCTGAGTATTGGCCACCTTTTCTAAGTTCATGGTCCAAGTTTGAGTGTGAGCAACAATACTCTGTGTCTGTCACTAGTTGGAAGACCTAGTAGACTGCAGCTGAACAGTAATTTTCATGTAACTGGGAAGCTCAGTAAGTCCACAATGGCAGAACTGTGGTTCTCTTTTGTTTTGGAATTCTTGCTCTGAAAATCCCATTGCAGGGTTTAACCTAAGCTAGTGGCTGAAGCTGAGACTCATATTCACTCCTGGGTTCACAGCTACAAAGCTGCTGCTTGCTTCTGAACTTGTTTGCCATTCAATACATATCCTAGGCCATGAGATCTTTGCTTATACAAGAACACTAGCCCTCTTCATTTATTCCTGGACCAGTGTCCCAGAATTGAGTCTGAGCTATTAATTGGCACCTCTGTTCATTCCCTGTATGAATTACAGTGGCCTAGTATGGATATAAGTGCTCTTCTTTTCCTTGAACAAAGCCTTGATCCTCTTTCTCTTGCTATCTCCTTGTCTCATGCTCCTGGCCACATTGTGTTCACAATCTCTGTGTACAAACACATCTATTTACCTCCCTATGCAAATATGGGCAGAAAAATGCCTCAGCATAAATTTTTATGTCTTAACTTTCCAGATCAGGACTTGGTTTGAAGCATTTTTTTTTGGTCATTGTTGAAGTATTTTGTTGGAGACTATCTACTATACTTCTTGCTATTTTGGTATCTTCCCGATGTTTTCTTTCTAATTAGTAAAATTTAAAGTCATTTCTCATGAATTTATTACATAGCTTGAACCTCTAACCCTTTAATAGAGTATTTATTGATAAACTGACAAAACTGCTTTTTGAAATAATAGCTGTTCTTATTTACCTTTATATTAAATCCTTTAATTTTCTTTGATTAAGAAAATATTTAAGTTACTTAATATATAAATTGTTAGCAAATATAACCAACAGAAAACAAAAACATAAGTAATTTTATAATAGTTTGAATATGGGAAAGTCATCTCAAATCCTCAATACAATAATAGATGGTTTCTCTTCACTTTGAGAAACACAATTTCACCATTCAGTTAACATCTGATACTGATTAAAGTCTTTCAAGAGTCCACATCACATTTTCCTCAAGAGAAGAATTATATAAACACTATCAAAAAGAAGTTATGTCAGTCTCTTTAGTTCTCCTTTGGTCATCACATTAAACAGTCTCTTCAGAATACACTATGTATGTTAATTCTTTATGGTTTTTTCATACATTGATGTATACTACATTTTTCTTCTATTGCAGTTAAAGCAGTTTTCAAATGAACATATTCCCCTTTACCTTCTTTCTAGTTTATCAATAGTGTATTTCATTTCTGCTCAGATGAAAGGTAAAATTCTGTACTCTCCAATTTCATAAAAAGGAAAACTTTCATTGCAGGAAACATAAAGGTCTATAATCTAATCGCTTTTTAAAGAAACATTCCTTCGGCTCTTAAAGATAATTTAGCAGTATTATTGATCTCTGTGGGAGTACTTAGTGAAACATATGTTAATACAAAAAAATGAAAAAGAAAGAAAAATGAGTTCATTAAAACTAACCAACACCTTAACTAAGTTATATACAATATTCAATACATGTACCTCTGCTGAAGAAGAAAGATGGATGCATTTCTATATTGTTCAAACAGACATTTATCAATAAGACTGCTTAACATTTTTATTAGTACTTTGGCTAAAGGAATTGATGGCACTCTCCTTATATTTATAGATTACAAAATGCTGGAAGAGATAACTACCAAATGGGATAATAGAGTATGGATTTTTAAAAAAAGAACTCTTACAACCTCAAACATTGAAGTAAACCTCAAGAGATTAAGTATTGTAAGGATAAATGTAAAGTCTCATATTTTACATTTGTGAAAATTACATTGTGAAAAGTTAGTAGGGGAAAAGGATATGGGAAAATTGTAAAACTTGTGATTTATTTTTGGTAAAAAACTAAATGTTAAAATGCTAAATACTAAAAATACAAAAATACTAAATATTTAATAAAATATGAAATGCTAAAAATCCCATTTTTATCTAAAATACTAAATACTAAAAATATTTACCAAATACTAAATATGTATTATCAAAATAGCCATGTCACATGGGAATTTTCAACATTTTACTTTGAATTTCCCTGAATTTTCTCCCTCTTTTAACTTGTTGGTTCTTAGATGCTCATAATCAGAAATTACGGATTCTTCAGTGCATTTCTACTTCTTAGGTGCTACTTAGAGAAATTGAATTGAGAAAAACTAGCCTAAAATGTAGAGGGCAGTTAGGGAGAAGCAGAAATATCCTTCATAAGGCAAACATTTTACAAACTTTCAAAAGTTTTGTTTTGTTTTGTTTTTCCCTATGCCCATGTGGAAAGGTATGCGAGTGGATAGAGACAGTATTTGTTACTAACATTGTTTTCAACAATGAAATAAAAAAGTGGTTATAAGCAGTTGCATCTTCTTATTTATTTTAGAATTTTTTCTTTCTCTTAGGTTCTTTGTGAAAATAGAAGAAAAAGTTAGGCACAAGTGAGAAGAAATAAATGAAGCAGAGGAAGGGAGAATTATAATATATAACAGGATGGTCATAAATAGACAGTGAGTTTGGAAATGCAGGCATAAAATTCCCATACGTGAAGACGACTACAGGCTGTCAGAGGCAGAAATACTTCTATTATTTTAGGCACTTATCACACACTGAGTAGTATGCTAATCTCCCTTGCCTTCAAGATTCAAAAAAATTTTAAAAAAGGAAGTTTTTTGTTTGTTTCACAGGAGAGTCACAAAAAAGATAAAAGGTTTGGAAAATCAGGACTTTTTGGAAAGGTTAAAGTAACTGAGATTATTTATCCTGGAGAAGTATAGGCTGAGAGTTGACTTTGTCCTTGTCTTCAAAGATATGAAAAGTTATTATATAGAGGATGGTGAACAGCTGTTCTGCATCTCAGAAGACAGAAGGGGAAGGGGAAAAAACTGGGCTCAGTCCCAAACAGAAGGGATTTAAATGATATATAAGGGGGAACTTTCTGACAGAGCTGTTAAGCACTATACCAGATTACTGGGGGAATGTGGAAATCTCCTTTGCTGGAGGTTTGAAGTGATTAATTGGTCATTATTTACATTCAGTCATGATTGGAGTTTAGTGGACTGGATTAGATGAACTAAATGATTAGATGAATTTTTAATCCTTAGAATTTGTAATTATGATGAATTTGTAATAAATTAGTATTTATTACACACATATATGTACACATGCATATAAGTATGTATGCACATATACATATGAATATGTGTAAGTAAACATATATATGTGTGCATATGTATGGGTATATCTGTGTCTGTGTATATATCTATGGAAGTATATGTGTGTATGTATGTATATTTAAAAGTTTAAGAGACATATATAAGGCCAATAAGAAAACAAAGTATCCTTTATTTCTAATCCTGTCCTGACTATTGGAAAACACTTTGCCTTTTTTCTTTTAAAGACTGACATGGAAAATGCATTTTTCTGGGTTGGTTTTGGGATTTAGTAATCCCTATATTTTTAACTCCAAACTAATTTCAAAATAATTTTGTCTTCTAGAAGAGGCACAACATAATTATCATTCTACTTTACGTTTTTCTTTAAATCTTGATCCCTTCAACTCTGTAATTTGGATCCCCTCTCCAGCTAGTATGACAAGTATTTTTCCATTACTTGTCTCAGACTTTAGAGCTGAATGGAATATTAGAGATTGTTTAGTATCATTAAAGTTGCTTATAGGTAAAGACATATGATGCAGATATATGAAAAGACTTACCAAAGGTAACATAATGAATTAGTGAAAGATTGAAACCTTGAACCCAAATCCCGTCACCTAGTAAAAATTTCCTTCCTGTATACCCCAATAGCTCCTTTAAAATAATTAAGAAACAAAAAAGAATTATAAAATGGAAATTAAAAATTAGAATTTTACTGAAGTTATGTCATACTCTATAACAAGATATTTTATACAATTAGCCCATTTTAAATTAAACAAAGAGTAGGTTGTTAATATTAGTGGTAGTGGTCATATTTCCACACACCACCACCACCATCACTCCCAACTGATTCATAGTGCCTTTAATAACAAATGTAAAAGTTCAGTCTGATTACAAAGTGATTTTGATATTGAACAACCTCTTCTTACTAGACTGAAGAGTACTCATTCTTACACCTACTCACAGTAATATATTATTCATAAAGTGCTTTAATTTTTTCTTCATTTCATGAGCTCTTGAATGTGAAGGATGTGGAAGAATATAGCAATTAATATATCAAGTGAATATAACTTTAAAGGATTTCTAGACTTAATACTTTGAATATCTGATCTCAATGTAAAAATCAATCCTATTGAAGAGTAAATTATAATAAAGAAAAAAAGGCATTATTTCTATTGCCCTAGTCATTAATATCATCTGAAACATATATGCTATCTTTTCTCTCTCTTCAGATGAGGAAGAAAATGGGGCATAAAGGTTATTTTCTGATATTTAATTCAAGAGCCATAAACTTAATGGAAACCACTCACCTATTCATCATATTTTTTAATGCCTTTTTGAAACTATCGATCCAGTCTACTCTGTCTTCATCCTACTGAGCTTCCTCCCACAATGTCAAAGTTTACTCAGGGAAATTTTGGGGATGCACTGTAAAATAGAATGGCAAAATTGCTTCAGAAATAAAGAGAAGTTTCTTCATTTAAGTCAGCCAGCCCTAATCTCATTAAAATCATCCCAACTAGAAAAATGTCTTTACACAATCTGAAATATGAATGGATAGGAAAAAAATATTGTTTACTAAACTAAACTTGAGGATACAAATAGTAAAGAAGGATGTTCTCCATTCTTAAATATCTCATATTCTAAATAGGAGAGAAAATTTCACACCTCCTATTGTTCTAAATATCAAGGAGCAAAAGAATGAATTCCAGAAATTACTGAACAAATGAACCAGATATTT
Source organism: Notamacropus eugenii (assembly GCF_028372415.1). NCBI lineage: Eukaryota > Metazoa > Chordata > Mammalia > Diprotodontia > Macropodidae > Notamacropus > Notamacropus eugenii. The sequence continues at coordinate 168,264,793 of NC_092876.1, read as the reverse complement.
ATTCCCTAAGAAAATAATAACACAAACTGGAAAATGGCATGTTAGTAGACAACAACTCACATAAAAGGATTCAGTTACAAGATGAATGGAAAAATTAAGTGGTCCTTAGAATTTAGCAACAAGGAAGGTTTCCATAGTCAAGGGTCCTTAGTTTAGAAATGTATGGCAAATGATAAGGCCTATTCATTTTTCTGAAATAAAATAAGAAACATAAACAATTCACTCTCCCTTTCCTTTCACCTTTGACTGAATCATCAAGTTAATTCAGGCAAAAGCAGTATTGTTTTCTACCATTATACTATGAACTCCTTGACAGCTGGAACTATTTTCATGTATCCATAGCAATTACCATAGCACCTGGCATATGGAAGGGGCTTAATAAATGCTTCTTGATGTACTGGCTGATTGGTTGTTGGAGTTTTTTCACCAACCAATTGAATCATCAGATCCACATTGGACATTAAATATATGTCAGGCAGTTAAAGAGTTTAAAGAATGAGAAAACAGTATTACAGAGCTTTTAATTTAATAGGGGATACAAAAACTGGAAGTAAAATGATGACAGGAGACAAGAATAAAAGAAAGATTCAAAATCTTGGCAATAGCAATTGTTTTGAACTTCCATAGTTTTGAGTATTGTAACTCACTGATTTGAAAGAAAGAAAAGACATTGTACATGGGAAAAGGATAATAAACAGGAACACATCAATATTATCGAACATTTCAAAGACATAAGGGCAATTGTGCCCTCAAGAGAGTCTTTCTGTGTGACTACTTTATAAACACGTTCAAGTATCTATTTTCATTGCAACCAATTCAAGAGATAAAACATGAAAAAGAAAGATGGATAAACTAAGTTAATTAGCAAAGTAGCTATCGTTTGTATTGGAACCCAGAAAAGATGCAATAACAATGTAATGTAGGATTACAAATTTCCTGGAGTCTCCACTAAATCTTTTTTTTAAATTAATTCTTATTTATTAACTTTTAGTTTTCAACATTTATTTCCACAAGATTTTGAGTTCCAGATTTTCTCCTCATCTCTCTCCTATCCCCAGTTAAAGATGTCATGCATTCTCCCCTTCTCCCAATCTGCCCTTTCTTTTATTACCCTCCTTACACCCTTCCCCCTTGCTTTCTTGTAGGGTGACATAGATTTTTACACCTCACTATCTATTTACCATATCTTCCAGTTGCATTTGAAAACAATTTTAAACATTTATTTTTAAAATTTTTGACTTCTAAATTGTCTTCCTTCTTCCCTCCCCACCCACCCTTACTGAAAAGGCAAGCAATTCAATATAGGCTATACATGTGTATTTGTGCAAAACCCTTCCATAATAGTAATACTATGAAAGACCAAGTATATTTTCCTCCATTCTATCCTGCTCCCCACTTATTTTCTTTTCAACTTTGACCCTGTCCCTTTCCAAAAGTGTTTGCTTCTGACTACACCCATCTTCAATACGCCCTCCCTTCTATCACCCTCCTTTATCTTCTTCCCCCTTCCTTTTCTGTAGGTAAGATGCCCAATTGAGTATGTAATTTCCTCTTTAAGCCAACTCCAATGATAGTAAGGTTCACTACCTCTCATCCTCCCAAATCCCTTCATTGCAAAACCTTTTTTCTTGCCTCTCTTATCACATTCTATCTTTCACTTTCTCCTCCCAATATATCCCTCTCTCACCCCTTAATTTTATTTTTAGATATCATTCCTTCATATTCAACTCATTCTGTGATGTCTATCTATCTATCTGTCTATCTATCCTTCTATCTATCTATCTATCTATCTATCTATCTATCTATCTATCTATCTATCTATCTATCTATCTATCCATCCATCCATCCATCCATCCATCCATCCATCTATCTATCTATCTATCTATCTATCTATCTATCTATCTATCTATCTATCTATCTATCTATGTGTCTGTCTGTCTATCTAATTCCTTCAGCTACCTTAATACTAAACAAGTCTTATGTATAAACAGTTCAAATTTAATAAATCTCTTATAATTTCCCTTTCTTATTTTCTTTTTCAAAATTATGTTGACTCTTGTATGTGAAAGTCAAGTTTTCTATTCAGTTTGGTCTTTTCATCATGAATTCTTGAAAGTTCTCTATTTCATTGAATATCCATTTTTCCCCCAAAGAACTATTCTCAGTTTTGCTCAGTAGGTGATTTTTGGTTTTAATCCTAGCTCCTGTGACCTCCAGAATATCATGTTACAAGTTCTTCGATATCTTAATATAGAAGCTGCTAGATCTTGTGTTATCCTGATTATATTTCCCCAATACTTTAATTATTTTTTCTCTCTTGCTGCTTGCAATGTTTTCCCCTTGACCTGGAAACTCTGGAATTTGACTACATTGTTCCTAGGAGTTTTCCTTTTGGGATCTCTTCCAAGAGGTGATCAGTAGATTCTTTCCATTTCTATTTTACCTTCTGACTCTAGAATATTAAGGCAGGTTTTGTTGATAATTTCTTGAAAGATGATTTCTAGGCTCCTTTTTTGATCATGGCTTTCAGGTGGTCCAATAATTTTTAAATTAACTTTCCTGGATGTATTTTCAAGGTCCGTGGTTTTTCCAATGAGATATTTCACATTTTCTTTTATTTTTTTCATTCTCTTGGCTCTGTTTTATAATTTCTTGATTTCTCATAGAATTATTATTATCTGTCTGCCTCTTTCTAATTCTGAAGGAATTATTTTCTTCAGTGAGCTTTTGGACCTCCTTTTCCATCTGGCCAATTCTTCCTTTTAAGACTTTCTTCTCCTTATTAGCCTTTTGAACCTCTTTTGTCATTTGAGTTATTCTATTTTTAAGGTGTTATTTTCTTCACTATTTTGGGGGTCTCCTTTAACAAGCTGTTGCCTTTTTTCCTGATTTTCTTGCATCACTTTCATTTCTCCTCCAAATTTTTCTTCTGCTTCTCTTACTTCATTTTCAGAATTCTTTTTGAACTTTCCCATGACCTGAGACCAAGTCATGTTTTTCTTGTAGGCTTTGGATGTAGGAGCATTGGCTTTCTTTTCTTCTGATTGTATGTTTGATCTTCTTTGTCACCAAGGTAAGATTCCATAGTCTGAGTTTTTTCATGATATTTGCTCATGATCCTCGTCAAACACTTGACTTTCTAACTCCTTGTCAAGGTAGGACTCTGCTTCCAGTGGGGATAGGAGTGGATGTACTGTCCTAGGTTTCAAGAGTTTTGTATCTGTTGCTCAATCCTCTACTGCCTGTGGGCCCAGAGCTCTGAAAGCAAACAAAACCACTGATGCCACAGCTGGTGGCACTTCCTCCTCTTCCCCAGGGCTGTGCCTGAATCATCCAGACCAAGTACCACAATGTTTTCCCACTGATCTTTTATGCTGTCATTGGCATTTGTGGTTTGAGGAGTCTGGAAACTGCCACAACTGCAAGTGATTCAGTCCCCTGAGGCTTGCTCCAACCTTGACTGCACTGGGGAGGCTCACACTGGACTCTGTTCTACTCCCAGCCCAGTGTGATAGATGCTTCTTGTCAAGCTTCCAGGTTTTCTTGGGCTGGAGGTTTGCTTCACTATGTCATTTTGTGAGATCTACAGCTATAGAATTTGTTTAGAGTCATTTTTACAGGTATTTGGACGGTGAATTCAAGCAAGTCCCTGCATTTATTCTGCTGACTTGGCTCCGACCTCCCCAAATAGTTATCTTATGACACATGTTCAACATTGAGATGATTGTAGCAAAATGACTGAACACTGAATACATTTGAGCAAAATAACATGTTTCTTACTGAACTGAAAGTTTTTGAGACAGACAAAACTCTTACTTACTACAGTGTGAATATTTACAAATCACATTTTGCTAAATGTTAATATTCCAATTCATATTCCCCATGTTTTAGCCAAAGGATATGAATAGGCATTTCTCAGGAGAATCAATCCAAACTCTCTAAAGACAGAAAAAAATACTATTACTAATAATTAGAGAAAATGAAATCAGAACAACCATATCAAACTTATCAGAATTGCTAAGTTGACCAAAAAAGGAGGGGTGGCAAATGTGGAGGGGCTATGAGAATACATGTGATTTAATGCACTGTTGTCCTTGGAGCTGTGAAGTAATCTACCTATTCTGGAAAGCAATTTGTAACTTTGGCTAAAAAACTGCAACGTTGTAAACTTCTTGAATCAGCAATAATATTGTATAATAATTAGTTCTATGCCAGTAGAGAGCTGAAAAAAGAGGGAAAAACCATAAATATGAAAGTATTTATAATAACTCTTCTTGTGGTGGCAAAGAATTGGAAGGTGAGGATATGTTCATCAACAGGAGAATAGCTGAAGCAGTGACAATATAGCAATATGATCTATTACTATTTTACTGTAAGAAATTATAGAGGGGGTAGTTTCAGAAAAACCTGAGAAAACTTTTATGAATGAATGCAAATTGAAATGAGCATAATAAGGAGAACAATTTATACAATAGCAACAACATATAAAGAAAATCAACTTTGAAATACTTGGGAACTCTGATTAAAACAAGGACCAGCCCATATTTTCACAGGACTTATGATAAAATATGTCAACAACTGGTAACAGAAAGCACCTCAACATACACAGGAGGGCCTGCTACCACAAGTTCTCAGATCTGCATTCATAAAAGGAAAGGCAACTTTTGAGGAAAGGAGCTTTAATCAAGCAAATGTATTATTCCTTTAACCCAGTACATATATCATTGACCTGCTTCAGAGGAATTAACATCCAGAACTTCAAAGAAAATACAGAGAAATCACAGATATGGCTTCCTCTTCCTGACAATAAACAGACAGATCCAACTACCTGAACATAATTACCAGAGAAGGAAACACCAACATCTGTTTTCCAAGATGTGGAGGGAGGGGCTCCTTAGTGGCTTCTCAGAGGCCCTGTCTGGCCAAACAAATTCTTCCAGAAAGCCCCAAAACAAAACCTCACCCTCAGAGGATTTATAAATCCTATTTTAGAGCCAGAGGGCATTACAACCTATGAGAACCAGTGCCTCATTAACAAAAGGTGTGGGCATTCTTAAATATCTTCCCTAATCAAACTTCCCTTAATGGGCAGGCCCATTAATGGTTGGGGAAGATCTTTAATCACACTAACAATGCAAATACATATACTATTCTAGTTAAAGAAGCTCTTGTTACTGTATTTTACTCCAATTAAAGACTCTTGATTTATAAATGCAAGATTCAATCAGAGGCACTTGATTATACTGAAACAAGAACTGCAAAAGATCCTGTTTTGCTTGTCATCACACCACCTCCAGGCAGAAAGCCGATATACATTCATACTTGAGATTGACGGGGTTTTTTTTTCTCTTTTCTACTTTTATCTTCTTTTCCCCCTCTATTCTTTTTGTCTTCCTTTTTCTTTCCTGTAATGGATTTTATTCTTCTTGTCTTCTCATGGATCAGAAAAGGGGTGGAAGAAAGAATTCTGAGCTAAAAATAAATTTTATTTTAAAAAACACATTTGGAAAACACTGTATATCTTAAGACCTGGGCATTATTAATACACTGGGGCATAGAGTTATTTCTCAAGCTGTTTTACTTTTTTTCCCCTCATAGATACCAGATTTTCTATCCTATACTTATATTCTGTGACTACCTCATATAAGAATATAAATATTGCGCATGCCCAGAAGGTCACTAGAATAGCTAAATGGATGAGTCTATTGGTAGGACTCTCAAATTAGTCCTTTCTTATTAAAAGCATTGTTTGTTTGTTTTCTTTTTTATCAGTGAAGTGGATGTAAACATTCATTGCACGTTTTGAAAGTCAGAGATAACATGAACTTGGAAGGGGCAGTTAATATGATAAATGAGAATATCAACTTTCAACGAGTCATGTTGACCTTAATGAAATAAATGTAGTAAAATTTGGCACAGATTAATGTAAACTCCTACATTTAGGTTGAGAAATTCAACCATGTAAATAAAAAAATGGAATTTGGCAATAATTAATTAGAAAAAATTATGAGGTATTTCTCTTTGATTTTTCTTTTCAGTTCCAAATTCTATCCCTTGACCCATCTGTGCCCTTCCCACAGAAAAGTCAAGAAATATGATACTCATTATGTACATATATATATATATATATATATATTTGTGTGTGTGTGTCATATATATATGATGTAAAGAAAAACATACTTCCACATTAGCACTGGTATTTTTAAAAAAGCAAGAAACAAAGAAAAAATGATTCAATCTGAACTCAGAAAGTTTCAGTTTATCTTTTGGTGGATACATTTTTCATCATGAGTTTTCATCGTGAGTTCTTTAGAACTGTCACAGATCGTTATATTGATCAGAGTAGCTAAATCTTTCAAAGTTGATTATCATTGCAACATAATTGTTGCCGTGTACAATGTTGTAATTATGCTTACTTCACTTTGAAGTTCATGTAAGTTTTCCCAGGTTTTTCTGAAACCATCTAATTCATAATTTCTTATAGCACAACATTATTATGTCACAATCGTATGTCAAAACTTGTTCAGCCATTCTCCAAGTTATGGACACCCCCACAATTTGCAATTCATTGTCACTACAAAAAGAACTTCTCTGGATGTTTTTGTACACATAAATTCTTTTCCTTTTTCTGTGGTCTCTTTTGGTATAGGCCTAGGAACAGCATTGTTGAGTCAAAAAGTTATGCACAGTTTTGTAGCTCTTTGAGTATTTTTCCAAAAGTTTGGTGAACCAGTTCACAGTTTCAAAATAGAGACTTAGTGTATCTGTTTCTCCACATCTTCTCCACACCTGTGACTTTCCTTTGCTGTTATGTTGGGCTAACATGATGGATGTGAGGTAGTACCTGAAAGTTGTCTTACTGTGCATTTCTTTAATTTTTCGTGATTCAGAGCATTTTCACGCCAGAATTAATAGTGTTATCATCTTCTGAAAAGTGTCTGGACATATTCTCTGACCATTTATCAATTAGGGAATGGTTTTTTTTTAATATAAATTTTTCTTATATATTTCATATATTTGAGAAAAGAAACTTTTGTCACAGAAGTTTAACACAAATTTCCCCTGTTTATTGTTTTTCCTTCTCCCTTGGATGAATTTAATTTTTTTATGCAAATCTTCACAGGTAGACCCAGTAGGCCGATTAGGGATATATGGAAAAATTATCATATTTACCTCCTATGATTCTTCTCTATCTCTTGTTTAATTATAAACTCTTTCCTTATCCATAGAACTGAGGTAATTTTCCTCAAATTCCCTAATTTGCTTGTGATATCATCCTTTATGTACAAGCTATGTTTCCATTTTGATCTAATCTTGTTATACAGTGAGAGAAGTTAGTCTACCGCTAGTTTCTGCCAGACTGCTTTTCAGATTTCACAGTAGTTTTTGTTGAATTATAAGTTCTTGCCCAAATAGCTAGGATAATTTATCATAACTAGGATACTGATGCCATTTTCTTTAGTATGTTGTGTACTTAATGTCTTCCATTGATCAAACAATCTATTTCTTATTCACTACCAGATTGTCTTCATAATTATCATTTTGTAGAACAGTTTTACTGCTGGTGTACCTAACTTCCTTTTTAACATGGCTCCCCTTGATATTCTCAAAAGTGTTTTCCTCCAGGTGAATTGTTATTATTTTTAAACTCCATAAAATAATCCTTTGTATTTTTGTGGGCATGGCCCTGAATAAATAAATTAGTTTAATTAATATTATCAATTTTATGAAACTAGTTTAGTCTACCCATTGGCAAACAATACTTCTCCATTTGTTTGGGTTTATCTTTATTTATGTGAAGAGCACTTTCTAGCATTTCTAACAGGAATGGGTATAATATTTTATTGAGAACTTTTTCTGCATCTATTGACACAATCACAGTTTTTGTTGTTTTTGTTACAGATGTGTGATAAATTATGATTGTATTTTCTTACTATTGAAACAATCCTACATTCTTGATATAAATTCAACTGGATCATAACATATCATCCTACTTATATATTGCCAATCTTCATCCAAAAATTTTTATTTCAAATTTTTACAACACTATTCTATTGGATAAAATAATCTATAGTTTCCCCACCCATCTTTTGACATACATGGTTTAGGACTCAAAATTATAGTGTTTCCATAGAAGGATTTTTGGTAGGACTTCTCTTTCAAAGTTAAAATACTATTGTTATTACTTGTTTTTTGAATGTTTGGTAGACTTTCCTTATAAATCAAGAGGATCCTTGTTTGTTTTATTGTTCCCTTATAGAGTTTATTTATAGCTCATTAAATTCCATTTTCTAAAAGGGTTATTTAAATATCCTATTCCCTTTTGTGTTTTTCTGAGCAACTCATATTTTGTAAACATTCAATTCATTGAGAATATCAGGGGTTTTGGCATATAATTAGGCCAAAAAGCACCTAATCATTACATTAATTATATCTTCACTTGTTGTGCATTAACTCTTTTCATTGTCTAAGCTGTTAATTTGTTAATTCTGTTTTTGAGAAATTAGTCATATTTGAATTGACTCTCTCTGGGTGCTGGCAATATTTTCTCCTTTTCCTGGGACCTCTGGAATTTGGCTATAATATTCCTAGCAGTTTTCCTTTTCAGATTTCTTTCAGGAGGTCATTGATGGACTCTTTCGATATTTATTTTACTGTGTGGTTCTAGAATATCAGGGCAGTCTTCTTTCATAATTTCTTGAAAGAAGATGTGTAGGCTTTTTTTTTTTTTAATCATGGTTTTCAGGTAATCGGATAATTTTTAAATTGTCTCTCCTGGAACCATTTTGCAGGTCAGTTGTTTTTCCAATGAGATATTTCACATTGTCTGGTCTTTTTTGTTCTTGTTATTTTTTGTTCCTTTCATCTTGTTTTATAATTTCTTGATTTCTTATAAAGTTATTAGCTTCCAGGTGCACCATTCTAATCTTCATGGAATTATTTTTTTCGCTGAACTTTTGGACCTCCTTTTCCATCTGGCCAATTCTACCTTTTAGAGTATTCTTCTCATTTGCTTTTTGGAACTCTTCTGTCATATGGCCTAGTCTATTTGTAAGGTGTTAGTTTCTTCAGCATTTTTGAGTCTCCTTTATCAACCAGTTGACTCATTTTCATTATTTTTGCATTAGTCTCATTTCTCTTCCCAATTTTTCCTCGACTTCTCTTGATTTTCAAAATCCTCTTTGAGCTTTTACATGACTTGAGACCAATTCATATTTTTCTAGGAGGCTTTGGATGTAAAAGCTTTGATTTTTATTGTTTTCTTCTGTTTGTATATTTGGGTCTTCCTTGTCACCAAAGTAAGAAACGTTACTCTCATTGTTTTTCCAGTTTTTCCTCATTTTCCCAGCCATTTATTTGGATTTTGAGTTCCTCCTCAAGGAAGTTCTCTGCTTCCTGTGGGGCTAGGGAGTGCATGGTCAGCCAATTCATTTCCCCACAATCTGTGGGCCTAGCACTCCAGATACAGCCACTGCAGCTGCCCCTGCTGCTGCTGTGGCTGTGATGCGCTCTTCCACGCCCCCTGCAGTGCCCTGGATTTGGGCCAGACCACTCTACCCTCTCACACAGGTCCAACAGGTTATTCCACTGACTTTCCCATTTCTCCATGGGATTTTTGGGTTACGAAGTCTGGAAACCACTACAGGTGCCAGATATTCAATCTCCCTGGGGCCTGCTCAGGTCCTGGCTGTGCCAGCACAACCCATGTTTGACTGTGCTCTGCTAGAAGTTGGTGCAATAGACACATCCTGTCTACCTTTCAGGAAGTTTTGAGCTGAAGGAAACTCCAGAATTTGTTTAGAGTCATTTTTTATAGCTGTTTGGCTGGGTTTGTGGGGAGAGCTCTATCAAGTCCCTGCTTTTACTCTGCCATCTTGGCTCTGCCGATAATTTCTATTTTAATGTTTAATTGGAGATTGTTTTCTTTTTTATTTCTGTTATTTACATATCCAAATCATGTATCCGTTCTTTATCTTTTATTGATGTAAGTGTTTAGAGGCATGCATTTTCTCATTTTATACTGCTTGGTTGCATTGTACAAATTTAGACATGCTGACTCATTTTTCATTACCTTTAATAAAATTATTACTTTTTTCTGTGATTTGTTCTTTGACTTATTCATTATTAGGTAGATTATGCAATTTCTAATTAATTTTTAATCTATAATTCCAAAGTCCAATATTGAATATAGTATTTATTGAATTATGGTCCAAAAAAAGGTGCATTTAATATTTCTGATTTTCTGAGTTTGTTTGTGAGAGTTCATGCTAATTTTTTTGAAATGTAATAGATAGCTAATAAAAAGACAGCCCATTTCTCCCATTTAATATTCACCAGAGGTCTCACATATCTAACTTTTCTAAAATTCCATTTAGCACCTTAATTTCTTCCTCTTTTATTTATTGTGTAGATTTGTCTATATTTGAGAGGGATAAATGGAGCTCACTCACTAATATAGTTTTACTCTCTATTTCCTCTTGTAATTCATTTAGCTTTCCTTTAAGAAATTGGATGTTATACAATTTGGTACATTTATGTTCAGTAATGGTATTAATGTATTGTCTATGATGCCTTTTAGCAAAATGTAGTTTCCTTGATGATCTCTTCTATTCAGGCCTATTTTTCTCTTACCTTTGTCTGAGATCATTCTTGCTATCTTTTTATCTTCAGTTGAGGAATAATGTATTTTATTTCTGTCCCTTATCTTAACTCTGTGTATGTCTTACTGATTCAAATGTGAGTCTTGTAAATAACATACTGTTGGATTCTGATTTGAAATTAATTTTATCTTTCTTTCAAAGGATTAATTCATCCTTTAAGATTGACAGTTATGATTACTGTATATTTCCTCCTGTCATATTTCTTTTATTTATCTCTCTCTCTCTTTTTGCTCTGTCTCTCCTCAAATGTCTATTTTACATTTGTCCATGGCTTCCTTTGATCCACTCTCCATTTTGTCATCCTTCACCTTTGTCTCTTCCCCTTCTTCTCCCCATGCACTCTCACACACAAACACACACAAACACATGCACATATATGTATATACACATATGTGTATATACACATATATACACATATACACATATACATAAGTATGCATTAACATGTATATGTATGTTTATATATATATATGTATATATATATGTGTGTGTGTGTGTGTGTGTGTGTGTGTGTGTGTTTGTGTGCATGTGTTTGCATTTGTATTTCCCTCTTTGACCCAATTGAGATGAGCATGAGGTTCAAACATTGCCTGGTCCCCTCCACATATCCATTTCCATTGTAAAAACTCTTCCTTTCACTTGTTTTTTTTTTTGACATAATTTCCCCCACTTTTCCTCTTCTTTTCCCTTCTCCCAGTGTGTTCCTCTTTTTGACCCTTCGTTTGAGATTATCCAATGTAGTAGAATCATATTCATGCCCACTTTATAAATAGTTTTCTTCTCAATACCTTAATGGCAATATAATTTTTGCATATTATCATCATCCCATATACTCCATTAGGATTTCTCACTCATATTTATCTTTTTATGCCTCTTTTGAGTCTTGAATGTCAAATTTTCTATTCATTGACAATTATTGTTTGTGATTTTTTTTTTCAGTCAGGAATGGTTGAAAGTTCTCTATTTCTTTCCCTGCCATTTTTTTTTTGTCAGAGGGATTATTTCAATTTTGCTTGACAAGTTATTTTTGGTTGTAATTCTACTTCATTTGTATTCTGGAACATCATATCTCCAGCTCATTGATCCTGTAAAGCAGTTGCTGCTAAATCTTGTGTGATCCTGACTGTGACTTCACAGTACTGAATTATTTCCTTCTGGCTGTTTACCAAATTTCCTCCTCATCTTGGGAGCTCTGAAATCTGGTTATAACTTTCCTGGGATTTTTATTTGGTGATCTCTTTCAGGTAATGATCAATGAATTCTTTCAATTTATATGTATTACTCTTTGTTTTTACTTTATTTCAACAATTTCCCATGGCAGTTTTTGAGGGGAAAGGATGTCTAAACTCTTTCTTTGAACTTGACATTTAAGTAGAAGAATAATTCTTGAATTATTTCTCCTAAATGTATTTTCCAATTCAGTTGCTTTTCTATTTTTAAATTAAATTATTTTATTTGTTTCAGTGTTCAACAATCACTTCCATATATCGTAGATTTTTTTTGGTTTCCTCCCCTTTATTCCTTCCTCACTCCCCACTCTCTCCCTGAGATGGCATACAATTTTATATAGGTTCTACACGTACCTCCTGATTAAACACGTGTTGCAGAGAAGAATTAAAATGAATGGGAGAAACCATTAAAATAAAACAAAATAAAACATAATACAAAAGAAAATGATCTATTTCTATCTGTGATCCAATTGCATAGTTTATTCTCTGAATGTGGAAGGCATTTTGCCTCAAGGGTCTACTGGAAATTTTTTAAGTATATGCATTTCAATGAAGTACTGAGTCTGCCAGAAAAATTCCTCACACACTGTGGTTGTTGCTGTTTACCAAGTTCTCCTGGTTCTTCTCATTTCACTCAGCATCAGTTCATATAAGTCTTTCCAGGTTTCTCTGAAGTTTTCCTGTTCATCATTTCCCATACCACAACAGTATTACATTACATTCATATACCACAATGTGTTCAGCCATTCCCCAATTGATGGAGATCCCCTGGATTTCTAGTTTTGGGCCACCACAAAAAGAGTTACTGCAAATATTTTTTGTACATGTGGAACTGTTTTCCATTTCTTTTTTTTAATATTTTTTAATTTTTTAAAATTTATTTTCAGTGTTCTACAATCACTACCATACAACTTAGACTTTTTTCCCCTCCCTCCCCCTCCTTCCTTCCTACCTCTTACCTCCTTCCCAGAGATGGCATAAAATTTTATACAGGTTCTACACATATATTCCTAGTGAATACATTTTCACTATACTCATGTTGTGTAGAAGAGTTAAAATGAATGGGAGAAATCATATAACAAACCAAAATATAATACAAAAGAAAATTATCTGTTATATTCTGTGATTGAATTCCCTAGTTCTTTCTCTAGATGTGTAAGGCATTTTGCCTTAAAAGATCATTGGGAATTTTTTTAAGTGCCTGCATTACAATGATGTTCTAAGTCTACCAGAAAAAATCCTCTCACATTGTGGTTGTTGCTGTATACAAAGTCCTCCTGGTTCTCCTCCTTTCACTCAGCATCACATCATATAAGTCTTTCCAAGCCTCTCTGAAGTCTTCCTGTTCATCATTTCCTATAGCACAATAGTATTCCATTACATTCACACACCACAATTTATTCAACCATTCCCCAATTGATGGGCATCCTCTTGATTTCCAGGTTTTGGCCAACACAAAGGTGAAGCTATAAGTATTTTTGAACATGTGGGACCCTTTCCCATTTTTATGCTCTCTTGGGGATATAGTTCTAGAAGTGGTATTGCTGGATTAAAGGGTATGCACAATTTGAAGTCCTTTAGGCATAGTTCCAAACTGCTCTCCAGAATGGTTGGATCAGCACACAGCTCCACCAACAATGAGTTAGTGTTCCAACTCTCCCACATCTTCTCCCGCCAGGCCTAGAGGCCTGTGTGGGCTACCCGAGTCTTCTTACCTCACCTCCGAGGTCTTCGGCTGGCCACGCCAGATGCACATATGAGAGAAAGGACGTTCCAGAGTCGAACAAGGGTTGAGCTTTATTTCAGGGTCTAGTTACAAGTGCAGGGGAGTCTTCCTTAGGAGGAAGAGGGGGAGATTTCCTAAGGAGGCTAAGATCTTAAGGGATTGGAAGTAGAAGTACAAGCGGGGAGAGAGGGGGAGGGGAGAGAGAAGAGAAGAGAAGCGGAGCCTACTGTCCTCTTGGCTCCTCACGTGCTAAGAGAGCTTTCAGGCTTCCTCAATCCTACTTAACCTTCAGCCGCATAGTTTGCATCTAAATACCGTGCTGTTAGATAACAATAGTGTGCCCAGATCCAGGACGACCTCGAGGGTGGGGAGATCTCTCTCCCATCACGTTTCTCACGGGAAGAGGCGGAATTACTCGAGATAGCTCGGTTCACCTCTATTCCCTGCTGTTTCCTGGGAGGGTCTCGTGAGAGCTCTAAGATTTAGAAGCTCCCACCTTTACCCGCCCGAGACTGTCCACACGGAATTGAGCTTCCAATCCCAACATCCTCCAACATTTATCATCTTCCTTTTCTGTCATGTTTGCCAATCTGATAGGTGTGATATGGTACCTCAGAGTTGTTTGAATTTCCATCTCTGTAATCAATAGTGATTTAGAGCATTTATTCATATAGAGCTTTAATTTCTTCCTCTGAAGAAGAATAAAGTCAATTTTGGCTTTATTTTTGTATATAGTGTCAGACTTTGGTCTATGATCAGTTTACTCCACACTGTTATCCAATTTTCCAAGCAATTTTTTTCAAACAGTGAGTTTTTATTGCAGAAGCTGGGGTACTTGGGTTCACCAAGCAGTAGATTGGTATATTCATTGACTACTGTCTTGAGTACCTGACATATTCCACTGGTCTATCCCTCTGCTTCTTTCCCAGTACCAACTAGTTTTGATAATTGGTGGTTTATAATACAATTTGAGATCTGTCAGGTCTCGTCCACTTTCCCTAGCATTTTTTTCATCAGTTCCATTGATATTTTGGACCTTTTCATCTTCCAGATAATTTTGAAATTTTTTTTCTAGCTCCAGAAAGTAGTGATTTGGCAGTTTGATTGATATGGCACTGAATAAGCATATTAATTTAGATAGAATTATCATTTTTATTGCATTAACTCAGTCTATCCCCAAGGAAATAACATTTTTCTACTTAGATCTGACTTTATTTGTGTGAAAAGTGTTTTGTACCTGTGTTCATATAGTCCCTGTATTTGTTTAGGCAGGTAGACTCCAAAAATTTTATAATGTGTACCATAGCTTTAAATGGGATTTCTCTTTCTATCTCTCACTTTTGGGCTTTGATGGGAATATATAGAAATACAGAAGATTTGTGTAGGTATATTTTGTAACCTGCAACTTTGCCAAAGTTGTTTATTATTTCAGGTAGTTTTTTACTTGATTCTCTGGGATTCTCTGAGTATATCATCATATAATTTGCAAAGAGTGATAACTTAGTTTCTTCTTTGCCTACTACAATTCCTTCAATTTCTTTTTCTTCTTTTATTGCTACAGCTAAAGTTTCTAGTATCATATTGAATAATATTAGTGATAATAGACATCCTTGTTTCACCCCTGATCTTATTGGAAATCCAAGTAGCTTATCCGATTTGCATATAATATTAGCTGAAGGTTTTAGGTAGATACTGCTAATAATTTTATGGAAAGTTCCTTTTATTCCTATGTTCTCCAATGCTTTCAGTAGGAATGGGTATTGTATTTTGTCAAAAGCTTTTTCTGCATCTATTGAGATAAATCATTTGGTTTTTGTTAGTTTTGTTGTTGATATGATCAATAGTGTTAATAGGTTCCTAATATTGAACCAGCCCTGCATTCCTGGTATAAATCCTACCTGATCATAATGTATTATTCTCATGATAATATGCTGTACTCCTTTTGCTAAAATCTTCTTTAAGATTTTTGCATCTATATTCATTAGAGAAACTGGTTCATAATTTTCTTTCTCTTTTTTGGCTCTTCCTGTTTTAGGTATCAAAACCATACTTGTATCATAAAAAGAATTTGGGAGGACTCCTTCTTCCCCAATTTTACCAAATAGGTATTGGAATTAACTGTTATTTAAATGTTTGATAGAATTTACTTGTGAATCCATCTTGCCCTGGAGATTTTTTGCTAAGAATTTCATTGATGGCTTGTTGAATTTCTTTTTCTGAGATGTGGTTATTTAAGTATTCAATGTCCTCTTCTGTTAGTCTGAGCAAGTTATATCTTTTAAAATAATCTTCCATTACATTAAGGTTGTGGAATTTATGGGCATACAGTTGGGCAAAGTAATTTCTTGTTAATGTTTTAATTTTTTCCTCATTGGAGGTGAGTTCACCCTTTTCATTTTTGATACTGGTCATTTGGATTTCTCCTTTCTTTTTTTAATCAAATTGAATAAAGGTTTATCAATTTTATTGTTTTTTTCATAAAACAATCTCCTTGTTTTGTTTATTAGTTGAATTGTGTTCTTAATTTCAATTTTATTAATATCTCTTTTGATTTTCAGGATTTCTAATTTGGTATTTCCTTGGGGATTTTCAATTTGTTCTTTTTTCATCTGCATGCCCAATTCATTTATTTCCTCTTTTTCTATTTTGTTCATGTAGGGGTTCAAAGTTATAAAACTTGACCTAATAACTGCTTTTGCAATATCCCATAAAATTTGCTTACCTCACTATTGTAACCCACACATTCTTTAGAATTAGATTGTTTAGTTTCCAATTAGTTTTTAATTTATGTTTTCATGGCCTTTGATTACATATAAGTTTTATTGCATTATGACCTGAGAAGAATGCATTGATTATCTCTGCCTTTCTGCACTGGATTGTGAGGCTTTATGCCCTAATGCATGGTTAATTTTTGTATTGTGCCATGTACTCTAGAGAAAAAGGTATATTCCTTTTTATCCCCATTCAGTTTTCTCCAGAGATTTATCATATCTACCTTATCCAGGGTTCTATTTACCTCCTTAACTTCTTTCTTGTTTATTTTGAAGTTAGATTTATCAAGTTCAGAGAGGGGAAGGTTGAGGTCCTCCACTACTATAGTTTTGCTGTCTATTTCTTCTTGTAATTCCCTTAACTTTTCCTCTAAGAATTTGGATGCTATACCACTTGGAGCATATATGCTTAGTTATGAAATTGCTTTGTTATCTGTGGTGCCTTTTAGCACAATATAGTTTCCTTCCTTAAATTTTTTGATTAGATTTATTTCTGCTTTTGCTTTATCTGAAATTAGGATTGCTAACTCTCCTTTTTTTACATTAGATGAAGCACAATATATTCTACTTCAACCTTTTACCTTTACCCTATGTGCATCTCCCTGTTTCAAATGTGTTTCTTGAAAACAAAATACTGTTGGATTATGGTTTTTAATCCATTCTGCTATCCATCCCTATTTTATGAGAGAGTTCATCCCAGTCACATTCACAGTTATAATTACTATGTGTGTCTTCTCTTTGTCCCCTTTCCCTTTGTTTATGCTCTTAGTTCTCCCGTCTCCCTTCCCCTCCAATATAGAGTTTTAATTTTTGACCATTGCCTCCCTCCGTCTTCCCTCCCTTCTTTCAGTTCCCTCCCTTTTAATCCCCTTTTCCCTTACTACTTT
This sequence comes from Notamacropus eugenii, assembly GCF_028372415.1. NCBI lineage: Eukaryota > Metazoa > Chordata > Mammalia > Diprotodontia > Macropodidae > Notamacropus > Notamacropus eugenii. Next base: position 168,247,519 of record NC_092876.1, on the reverse strand, counting down.
TTCCCTCCCTTTTTTGCCTTCTCCCCCTTTTCTTTCCCCCTTCCCCTCCTACTGCCTATAGAACTGATACTATTTCTATACTTTACTGAGTTTGTTGTACCTTCAGGAGAAAGTACCTCTCAAACAATGCTCATCTCCCCACCCTCTTTCCCTCTACTGTAATATATTTTTGTGCCTCTTCCTGTGGTGGAATCTATGTTTTTCTACCTTTTACTTTTCACATCTCCCATTACAATGCCTTCACACCCTTAAATCCCATTTGTTATCATCATATCATTTAATTTATACCCACTTCCTCTATCTTTGTGTAGCCCTTTTATATTTCATGATAAATATACAATTCTCAAGATTAACAAGTATCATCTTCTCTTGTAGGGATGTAAACAGTTTGCCAATATTGTGTAACAAGTTTTGTTTTCCCGTTTACCTTTTTATGCCTCCCTTGAGGCCTGCATTTGAACATCAAATTATCTATTGAGTTCTAGCCTTTTCATCAGGAAGTTCTGGAAATCCCTTATTTCACTGAATGTCCATCTCCTTGCCTGAAATATTATGCTCAACTTTGCTGGGTAATTAATCTGTGGTTGTAGTCCCAGCTCCTTTGCCTTATGGAATATCATATTCCAATTCTTTTGATCTTTTAATGTAGAAGCTGCAAGGTCCTATGTGATCCTGACTGTATCTCCTCAATATTTGAATTGTTCCTTCTGGCTGCTTGCAGTATTTTATCCTTCATTTGATAGTTCTGGAGTTTGGCAATGATATTCCTTGGTGTTTTTAGTTTTGGGTCCCTTTCAGGAGGTGAACAGTGGATTCTTTTGATGACTGTTTTGCCCTCTAGGTCTAGGGCTTTTGGGCAATTTTCTTTGATGATTTCTTGTATAATATTTTTCCAGACTCTTTTTTTCATCATTGCTTTCTGGTAGGCCAATAATCCTTAGATTTTCTCTCCTGGATCTATTTTCCAAGTCAGTGTTTTTCTTCAAATTAGATATTTTACATTTTCTTCTATCTTTTCAATCTTCAGATTCTGTTTGACTGATTCTTGATGTCTCATAGATTTATTAGCTTCTACTTGCCCAATTCTATTTATTGCCAAATTGTTTTCTTCAGGTAACTTTTACATCTCTTTTTCCATCTGTCCAATAGCTCCTGTCCAATTGTTCCTTTTAAAGAGCTATTTTCTCCAATCATTTTAAATTCTTCTGATTTCTTTTTTCATATTTTTAACGTCATTGATCAGTTTTTCTTGTATTTCTCTACTTTGGCTTTAAAACCTGAGCTGTTCCAAGAAGACCCTCTGTGTTTCAGACCAGTTCATATACCCTTCTTCAGTTTCAGATGGGAGTGCAGTCTCAATGCTGACCTCTTTGGTATTTGTGTTTCGGCTCTTATCCCTGTGGAAAGATTTTATGGTCTTTTCTTTTCTGCTTCACTTCTTACTCATGATGATCACCCTTTTCTATGGCTTCTAAAATAGATCACTGTGCCTGGTCCACAGAGGGCTCTGTCTCATAGTTCTTGTGCTTAAAACTTGAGGCTTTGTATGTTGTGGCCTCTGGTTCTTTCAACTAGAAGCTAAAATGCTGCAGCTTACCTGGTGCTGAGCTGGCTGGTGTTGGAAAGAAGAGGCTAGGTGTGGTCTTTTTGGGTTTCCTCAAGTTACCCTAGCTTGTTAAGTGTGGGAGAGAGGTGGTCTGGCCACAGGAGGTCTCCTCTGCTGAGCTGGAGCATAGGCAAGCTCAGCAGTTGGTGATTCCATCTGCATTAGTGTCTTCCCAATTCCCATGGGGTGCTGATGCATGCCTGGGGTTCTGGTGTTGGTGGTTGCGGACTTTACCTCCTTGGGGCTCTGGATCTTCTCCAAGTTTGCTGATGTGTGGCTGTCTGGGGTGGCTTGGGTCCTCGACTGGCCCCCTTACAGTCACATCAAGAGGAACCCTCCTTGGTGATTTTCCTAGCCTCACAGGCGAAGAGACTGTTTACTCCTTCTGCTTCTCCCACTATTCCAGGGTTTTTTCCTGGGGAGACATTCTCTGGGTTCACCAAGGTCAAGAAGGGGAGGGAGGTAGCATTTACTGATCACTCCACCATCTTGACTCTTAAAACCAGAAAAACTCAGTTGTTTTTCTAATGAGATATTTCAAATATTATTCAATATTGAATATTGAATTGAATATTGAATAATAATATTCAAATATTATTTTTTCATTAAATTTGACTTTTTTTGATGTCTTAAAGTCATGAGCTTCAACTATGCTAACTCTGATTTTTAAGGGATTAATTTTTTTCCTTGACCTTTTGCCCATCATTTTTCATTTGTACCCTTCTGCTTTTTAAGGTGTAACTTTTACCAGTGTATTATTGTACCTCTTTTTCCAATTCTCTTTAAAAGGTGTTATTTTTTTTATAATTTTGTGTGCCTTTTTTTTTTACTAAACCTTTAATTGTCTTTTCATAATTTTCTTTGTTTGCTTTCATTTCTTTAAATAATTTTTCTTCTACCAATTTTTTTTGATTTTGAAATTTTTTAAGCTCTTCCATGAATTCTTCTTTGACTTGTGTTAATTCAATTTATTTGTGGCTTTGTTTGAAACTGTTTAAAGTTCATTGTCCTCTTCTGAATCTGTATTGATCTTCCCTGTCACCATAGCAACTTTTTTATGGTCAGGTTCTTTTTTGTTGTAATTTGCTCTTTTTGCTACCCTATTTCTTGATTTTCAACTTTATATTAATATTTGACTCTATTCTTAGCATGGTGGAAGAAGCGTACTCTCTCGGATATCAAGGATTTTCACACTGCTGTTTATAGATCTAGTTCTAGAAGTTTCAAAGTTTTTGGTTCTTTCATAGTGGTGTGACATGGGAAGAAGTGTGGTCACTATTCTGCTGGCCTGTCCTCTGGTCGTTACCCAGGAAAGGCCCATTGATCCCTTTAGGATTGCAATTAATATTGCTACTCAAGGTCCCTGATCACTTGTGACCAAAAATGACACTGCCCCTCAGGGCTTCCACTTCCTCCTGAACAAAAATTCTCCTCACCCTTGAACTCTTCTCCAGAAGTGAGTAGAGGCAATGAAGTTGCAAAAATTTATGCCTCTGGGTTCACACTCTCTCATGCATAAAATTTCTCACCTCTAGCCTTGGACTACAGTCCAGAAGTATATATAGATAATGGGGTTATCAGACAGCATCTGGTCCTGCATTCAGTGCTAGCACAGAGGTCGAGTGTAATTTTCTGACCACTTTCCAGGTCTCCTTATCATTTCTGGCTTGTGAACTCCCAAAACTATTGCTGATTCTGTCATCACTTCCTAGTAACATCACTGGTGTTTTATTCATGTGGGCTCTGTGTCAGCATCCACCCTTCTTCCTGTTTCTAACCTTCTAAGTTATCTTGGAATGGAAGACTTTCATGCCCTGACCTTTTCTTGATTTTTTCACTCTAGAATTTGATTTGAGGTACTATTATAAAATTGTCTGGAGGGGACTGTTGGGAGAACTCAGATGACTGTTTCTTTTGTTCTGCCATCTTGACTCTGTCCCCCAAAGTCTCTGTTCAATCTTTTTAAAAATTATGTTCTATTATTTGCACGTTAGGTGATTAATAAGAGTTTGTTTGATTAGATTATCTTTGAAATGTAGTTTGCTATATGTAAATTCTATTACATCTATTATATGATATTTTAAATAAAGGTGACGGTGATAGAAGAGCTGAAAACAATCTTCAAAATAATCCAATTGAGCACTCTTATTTTATAGATGAGGAAGCTGAAATCCAAGATGGTTTATATATTTACGCAGTTTCTCATATGGAGACATAATCAAGATTTATGTAAGTACTCATCAATGAACATAATCACTTGTACCTGACCAACTGAAAAAAGTTAATATAATTGTCAAAATGCTTTAAAAATAGGGCAAGACTATGGAAAAATACTGAATTTAGTGGTTTGTCTTTGGCAATATTCTCTCTTGCTTTCAGTACCCTTCCTTTATTTTGGCATTCATCACAGTCAGGGACTCTGTTAAAATGTCAACATACTATTTGAGAAAGGAAACAAAGTAAGCTGTTACCAGATTATTAATTTTGATGAGTAGTAAGTAAACTTGGAGGAAGAAAAAGAGCAGAAAAACAATTCACAAAATGATTGATTTGGTTTCAGTTTTCACTTGTGACATTTACTTCCTGAGTGAATATTGACAAGTCAATAATCTTTTTAAATCCCAGCTTCCTCATCTGTAAAATGGGAACACTGCTATCTATAACAGATGCCTCACAGAGTTATTGTGAAATTTCCATGTGATCATGGTGATAAAGTTCTTTGCCATCTTTAAGGTGCTATATAAATGTCAGTGTCATTTACCAAATGCTTTAAGGTTTACCATGCTCTTTATTCATGGTAATTCATTAGAAAGTTTACAGGGGAATCCTCATGTCACTGTTCTGGGTAAAAACCTTCTGGAGTTCTCCACTGCCTGCAAAATAATGATCAACTCTCTGGTCTTTCTTCAAAGTCTTACGTAAACTGGTATCTGACTTCCCTTGCCAGCCTTATCTCCCAATCCTTTTATTCATATCTTCTAGACTTCAGTCAAATTAGATTAGTCACTATTCCTTAACTATGTCCCAGTCATTCCTACCTATTTAACATGCCTCTTGTTTTCCCAAAAGCAAAATAATTTTTTTTTTATTTCATATGTTCTTTTTGGATGGTAATATTGAAATATAAGATCAAATCTTCCATTCTTGATGAACCCCCCTGTGTTCATGCTATCTTGAAATGATTGCCTTTTCCTTTGTACCCTTAAAGTTTTGTTTTGTTTTGTTTTTCTTGTGCTACCATTATCTGTCTACCAGGTTCTCAATTTAGGTGTCTTCACCTCTCCATTTTCTCTCTCTTGCCATTCTGCCATATCCTTTCTGTTGCCATGGACTGTTCATGGTACCATAATAGCATTTCATTTATATATTATCTTCTCTCTTCTGACAACATCATCATCCTTATGTAAAACTTCATCAACTCACACCTGCACTATCATAATAACATTACTGTTGGTCTCCTTTGCACAAGCCTCTTTCAGCTAGAGCTCAAACTTCATTCAGCAGACAAAGTCATCTTCCTAAAGTGACAATTTGACCATATCACCCCCCCCCTATTTAGTAAAATCCAGTAGCACTATATCTTCTCATGGTCCAAATGTAGAATCCTGGTGTTTAAATTTTTTTTCATAACTGTTCTTTAAGCCCCATCAAAAATCCTAATTTCTACAGGAAGACTTTCACAATTCCTCTTGATTTTTAGTGTCTTCCAACTTCCAACTTATTTATCACTTGTGTGTGCATAATTGTTTCTTCAGCATTCCCCCCATTAAACTGTGAGCTCCTTGAAAGTAAAGAATGGCTTGCTTTTCTGATTTTTTTTTTAATCCCTTAGGCACTTAACATAGAGCCTGATATATATCAGGTACTTAATAAATATTCATTTAATGACACACTACTTTGTGTTATGCTTTAAAGCTTCTTACAGAAAGATTATGTGCATTAATACAAGTTCACATACAATAAGTAACAACCAGTTTTTCAACTCAGGTCTTGTAACAGCAGGTTCATTCTGCTTTCAATTGCACCACATTAAATTTTTATGTACAAGTCTTTTTCCCTTTCTTCAGTTACAAATTCCTTAAGAATATCAAACTTTATTGGAGATTTAAGTTACCTTCTAAAAGAACTTGAAGCTTTTGGTATCCACTTTATATGAATTTTGAGATTTCTTTTTGTTTATTTCCTCAAATCCCATATTTTGTTAAATAAGTTCTTGAAATTCACTTTCAAATGATGATTTATATTTGTTTTCTCATTTTTACTGTAGTTATCTTCATCAAGAGGGAATGGTTTAATAGTTTTACTCAATTATTTTTCAGTTGTGTCCAACTCATTAAAATTCCAGTTGGGATTTTCTTAGCAAAATGAGGGAGAGGTTTGCTATTTCTTTTTCCAGCTCATTTTAAAGATGAGGAAACAAGAAAAAATGTTAAGGAACTTTCCTAGGATCATATGATTTGTAGATGTCTGAGGCCAGATTTGAACTCAAAAAGGTGAGTCTTCCTGACTCTAGGCCTGGTACTCTATCCAATGCACCACGTAGTTGCCATTTTACCAAAGAGTAAATTCCTCAAAAATCTATGGTGTGATAAGTTAAAGAAATGGACATGATCAAGATGCCAGCTACTATTTATGTTTCCTTGTACCTCTTCAAGAATCTCTCCCTGAAGTAAATCTGTACCTGGTGTTGTCTCAAAGCTAGAAACCAGAAGATGTAGGATCTCTCCTCTCAAAAGGAGAGCTCTTACCATTTCTGCCCCTTGAAAAAATGGAGCATAATAACTATATCTATATCTACCAATCAGAAGAGTCTTATGAAAATGGGCCTTGAAAGTCTAGTTATATTTATATATGACAAATAACTCTCTCTCTTCCCACCCTCTTCTTTTCTCCATAGGTGTATTTGTATGTATACACACCTACACACACACACACAGATATATCTTTAAGAGAAGGCTTGAATAGCTTACTGTGATCATCAAATGATGACGAAAGAGTAGGAGAGAAGATGGAATTTTAAAACATCCACTCAGTAAAGGATTCTACCTACTCCCTGACCAATAAAATGTTCCTACAATATTTCAAAGCAGCAAGTCTTTTAGTATTGAGCCATGTGTGTTCTATTGCATGGTTACTATAAGATCCTTCCATAACTGCTCCATGGAGTATAACCCTTACTGCAGGAATATATAACAACTTTCTAAATTACGTTATCAAAATCTTCAAAGTTAAGAATATGCTGAGCTTTTGACATTAAGAAAAAAAATGCTCTTAGTCTTTGGCTATCCTTCATTAAGGAGAAAAGTTGTGGGGATGGATTTTTCCCCAAAAAGAAACTGAATTAACCAGATATGTCAATAAAGAAAGAACAAAGTAGAGGGAAAAAGAGTTCCACTAAGATTTCAGGAATAAAGAACCTAAATAGAATAAGAAAGAAGCAAATCCATCTTGATTGATAGGTCTGAACAAAGGGTAATTATTCATATCAGATTATCATTTGAAC